>NC_048421.1:11267178-11330155 GCF_013103735.1 Etheostoma cragini | reverse complement strand
CCCCCCCCCCCCCCCCAGAATGGCGCCTCAAGAGGCCTTCAAGCAACGTGTAGGAGCCTTTCAAGCGCTCAACAGGTAGGATGTATCTGATCTGTATTTATATCTAGGAAAACTGTGGTACATTTGTGCTTAATATTTACTCAAATCCTCTGTCAACTTCCACAATTTGCACAGTGTGCTATTTGATTCTTGTTTTATTATTACCTTTAATTATTTAGAAATTGCATTTGTGTTGTAGTTTTTTAATTAATGTAGGAGTCATTGTAAAAATTAATGTTATTCTGGCAAATTGTTCTATGTGCTTAACTTGCTTGCTCCTTTTTATCATCATGGCATGATAGCGGAACCATACCATTGATTTAAATGTAACTAGTTCAAATAGGATTTTTGTTGAGTCCAACAACAAACACTCAACACGTTTTCCTGCAACTTTTCTTTGTCATCTTAAAGCCCAAATTTGTGACCCCAACTTAAACAACAGGGTATTTACACAAAATTATAAACAGGCAAGAATGTGACAAACCCTTTATTTAAGTTTGAATATACATGCATTTATCCGTTAAAGAAATGCTAATTAATTTACGCTATAGCTTTTGTCTGATGAGTTCAACATTACAAAGTAGTGTGTTTCACAAGTACGCTTCTATATCTGGACAGGATGCCATTTAGTTTATTGGCTGTGACGATGTTACATGACTAGGATTTGTCCTCCTCCTCTTTAGCTTTACACTTAGTTCCTGCAAATTCGCTATAACACCTGTTTCTATAAGGCAGTCTTTGTCGCAGGCCACCCACTTTCACACTGCCCCCACACCCTTGCTTCATGCTAGCACCTCTTTAGCCTCCGCGTCTAAAGCCACATCCCCCCAGAGAAAAATGTTGTCCACTTAACTGTGTGAATATTTACGTCTCGGACCTATTCTAAAAACAGGCTGAGTGTCTTTGTGCACATCTGTGTGCTGATTGATTTATTGATCAGCAGCTCTGACAGAGCTGTAGGATGTTACCTCTGAAACCTTGAGTGAAAAACCTTCTGGTGTGGCCCCGTTGCTGAGCTGGTTGCTTTGTGTTACGTGCTTTAAAGATCTCTCCTCACATGGCCGATCAATACCTCTTTTTCTGTCTCAGGGAGGGGGGTGCATGTTCATCGGACCAATGGCACCGAACCTACCGTCGCTGCTCAGCCAATGAGGTGCATCACATCCGCCTAGAAGAAAGTAAATTCTTTGGGGAATATCAGGGCAAGAGTTTCACCTTTGCCTCCTTTCATGCTCACAAAAAGTACGTCATAATGTGAAAAGGCTGAGAAATTAGAACAAACACTAAACTTCTCTGTTAAGAGCTGACCTTGTCTTTGCGGCTGCAGGTATGGAGTATGTTTGATTGGAATACGCAGATTGGACACCACCAACATCCTACTGAACCCTGGTCCCTGCCACATCATGGGGTCCTCTGATACATGCTATTACATCAACATCTCCAAAGAGGAGAACTCAGCTTTTGTCAGGGGCCACAGGGAGCCATCATGGGGCAGCACGGGAGGAAATACCAGGGAAGTGCACCAGACCATCTACCATGGACTCACCCGCCTGCCAGTTCACAGTATCATCGCAAGCATGGGTCAGTCAGATGTGCATGGCATAATGACTGTCAAATGTACACACTGAGATTTTTGTTTTCAGTTTCTGTTTTATTTCCGTGTTGACCAACTTATTAAACTTGTCTTAGATAGCAGCACAGTCACAGCTGTCCAAACTATGCAGTTCTCACATTTGAAACTTGTCTGTGTGATTTAAAAATATGCAAAGCTTTTCTGAGAAATTAACATGAATCTGATTAAAAGTCCAGTTTGATAAGAGCAACTACCAAATGAACTGAAATGTCAGATACTGTGGTTTTACAAACACCACCACCTGGTGGTCCACAGTGAATGTACAACTCACTAAAGTATGTATTATGTAGGATCCGTGCAACACATCATGTATCATAGTGTTAGAACCTTTAGCTTGATCACTGTGGGTGTGTGTGTGTATGTTACAGGCACAGTGGCCATTGACCTGCAGGACTCCAGTGACAGCAGCCCAGAAGGCCAGGACCCGGGGAGCACCATGCTGGGCAGCAGAAGAGAAAGCAGGAGCAGCTCCCGGACAGAGATGAGTGGCACTAACACTTTGGCCCTGCCTGCCATGGGAGAGTCAGCAGAGGAGAGGCGGCGAAGCATTGCCCCCGTCCTGGAGCTGGTGGACGGTGTCAACAACCCTGCCTTTGATCTGCTCGGAGACCAATCAGAGGATGAGGGAGGAGAAGAGGGCAAAGAGGGCAGTGACAGAGATGAGAGTGCCCACTGGTGGGGTCGACACTGCGAGTAAGTTATAAAGACACTGTTTAAATTGTTGTTAGATTGAAGTGTAAACGTATTCAGAGGTAACTGCTGGCTTGTGCTACAGGTGGGTGAAGGGATACCCGCTGAACTCACCATACATTGGCAGCTCGCCTGCGCTGTGCCACCTTCTTCAAGAAAAGATGCCTTTTTGCTGCCTACGTATGGACAAGGTATGGAATTGAAATGGCTCCCTATCTTATCATTTTACAAGTTCACATTGTCAAAGTCATCCTCTGTGACCATACTTCTCTCCTAGGCATGTCACCACACCCCTTTTGAGGATGCCCGCTCCTACGGCTTCAAAAACAAATTGATTATTGTGTCCGCGGAGAGTGCAGGAAACGGTCTGTACAACTTCATTGTGCCTCTACGGGCCTACTACCGACCCAGAAAAGAACTCAACCCCATCGTGCTGCTGTTGGAGAGCGTGTAAGGATACGTCTATGTTATTTGGTGAAATGTGCTGGCCATGCTTGAAAACACAGCTTCAAACTGGAAGAGATTCCATGTTAGTGTTGCCTAGAGCTGCACGAATATGGACAAAACGATTATTTTGATCAATATTGTGATCACAATTAGTTATCAGGATTATTTGTTGATTTTAACCAAACCATATTTTATTGTCACATAGGCTATTTTTAACTGCTTTCACATCTATAGTATGCTACATTCTTCTTATGTTGAAGTTGTATGTATAGACATACAGCTGGAACACATGTAAATGAAAATTTGCTATCTGAAATAAATAGCGTAGGATTTTTTTTTATGTATCTCTGAGAAAGCTCCTTCACTTGTTTTCAACAATAACTGATTAAAAGAGCTAGGGAGAGAGAGGGGGGGTGCGATGGACGCTACTCCCAGAGAAACCTGACTCATAATGAAAGGGCCCAGCACGGGTTGAATGGCGGGTGGAAACCACCAACTGGTAAACTGGTAAACCTTGAGACCAACGTATAACCGACTGCTATCTGTTGAAAATTCCTCACATTACTCTGTCCTCTGTGACTGTCTACATCTAGAAAATGAGCTGCGCTGTGCAGGGAACAACTCTGACTGGCTCATGATCAGACAGTGGTTTACGGGGCGGTAGATTGCTTTTGCAAAAAAATCCAGAGCGTTCTATGAATGGAATGATTTATTTAAAATATTGCTCAATCACGCAAATTTGATTGTGGGAAGCCAAAATCGTGATCGTGATTAAAATTTGATTAATTTTGTAGCAATAGTGTTGCCCTAGTCCCGCATAGCCAGACATCTCCACACTAGTGTTGCCTAAAAATGTTGCTCTGAGCTCAACAGGTACGCTACAAATCGAAGTTGTGCAGGATGGTAAAAAGGGCTCCTCTTTTAATAGTCGGTGGAGGATAAAAACTAAGCTATTTAAGATGACCGTAAACATGATTTGTGGAATGCTTTCAGGACAAGGCGCTGCACAATCCTGTGTCATGTATTGTGGCTGGAACACAAACACAGTCTGCCTAATGAGAGTGGAATCCAATAAAAAGGCAATAAAATGCTGAGTCACTACAGTGTAGTGCTGGTATTTTCAGATTTCTCTGCAGGCAGTTTTGGCTGTGTTGTATTTCTCAGGCTGAGTGACGAGGAATTGTGTCTGTTAGGACGTTCGGTCATCATCATGGCACATTTAAATCTCTTCTGGAAGGACATTTTAAGTCTATTTGTGTTTTTGATTTGTTCAGACCTGAAGCAGACTTCCTGGAGGCAATCTGTTGGTTCCCCATGGTGTTCTACACAGTGGGCTCAATCGACAAGTAAGACAAACCAAACACCATGCTGATTTCTTGATGCATCTTCCCCTTTTTAATTTTCTACAATTTCCTTAATTTCCTTTATTTATATGAAGTATTGATTACACATGCTTCTGCACCTCTCAATTGACTTAAATTACCCTTTGATTTGTTTGTGTTGCCCTTAAACACTGATCTTAATCTTCTTTATCATCTCCCACTCGCCTTTCTCTCTTACACTTTCCACAGTCTAGACAGTTTGCTGCGATGTGGAGTCACTTTTGCTGACACCATGGTGGTGGTTGACAAGGAAAGCTCCATGATTGCAGAGGAGGACTACATGGCCGACGCAAAGACCATCGTCAATGTGCAGACTCTCTTCAGGTCTGCTTTGCCCAAACTTGCTCTGCAATCTCACACACTATCTTAAAGGGAGTGTTTTTTTCTTATTATTTTGACACCTTATTCTCTGTGCTTCTTCCTCCCAGACTGTTCCCAGCTCTAAGTATTATCACAGAGCTCACCCACCCAGCCAACATGCGCTTTATGCAGTTTAAGGTCAAAGACCACTACTCTCTGGCTCTGTCCAAACTGGAAAAGGTAAAATGTTCATTCCTTCAAACCACTTACTTTATTTCTCTCTCAACCTTTTCTTAATCTTTCATCAACTGAGACTTTAGAGGTCATATTAAAAAAAGAACAAACAGGGCAGAATGTTTTGCATTATAAAAGCCATCTTTTATTTAGTTTTCTCTGTGATTTTAGAAATACATCCACTGTGAAGTTCTGCCACGAACATTTATAACTGATTATAGTAATAATAATATTTTTTGTAATTCCTGTTCCTGTTACTGTAATGTTGCTCTCTGTGTGCCAGCTAATGAATTCCCCCCTCTGGCATCAATAACATGTATCACCAAATAAGTAAATTTCCGGTAGTCACTGCTTGACATCACATATTAAAATGGATTTCATAAAATATTATAATTGCTTTTGAAATTTCTAGCAGTGTTGCCTCACAGCTGGAAGGAGCTCTGGTAGTTTTTCAGGTTTTTCTTTGTTTGGGCAATGGATATTTGTGTGTGTTTTTGGGATTTTCTAGTTTAATCCCATTTAAGGGGCGTTATGCAGTTTGGGCAATTTTTTCGCTGTTTTTCTTCCCTTCCTTTGCTTTTTGCTCGCAGGTTTCTCTATTGCACTCCCCCTACAGCTTCGTAATAGATATATTACAGCTCCTATGTTTATTTTTGCCCGGATCCTCGCTTGGTCAGTCTGCCGTTTCCTCTTTCACCGTTCCTCCGAAAATGCTGTCCTAGCTTTCTGCTTCTTTTTTGCCAGCTCAGCCATGACGATAGTGTGAGAAACTCCATCGCTGCCTTGTTAGCCGGTTCCTGAATGGGCGTGCCACTGCTCGATGTGTAAGTCAAGTGCAGATTGAGTCGCGCATGCTCAGATTTAAACAGTTTACGGCGTAACCTGTCATACTTAACTTTGTAAAATCCATAAAATAATAAACTTTTCTCATTACAAACAATAACAGAAGATCATTTCAAAAACGTTTTAGTTATCTATGATTCTTTGATTGCTAACGTTAGTTCAAAATGCCATTCGAGTGACAGCCTTCTTTGTGTTTGATTGCTAATTTGTAGCCAGCAGTGAACAAACTTCGTTAAGTAGGTCCAGTTTTACTATTGACATTACAGAAGTCTCTCGTTAGCATCTTGTAGGCTGATCAAAGAATTTCTAATAAGGGAAGAACTTCCACTCTCTCACTACTTCCGGCTTCTGAACTGAATGCAGTTCCACCAGAGTTCCACTTGGGGCGCTCACAGACCAGTGCGTAATGAGCTATACTCCTCATCTTTCTCGGGATATAATTTCTCAGTAATTTGAATGTTTTATTTGAAAGGGGAGGCTAAGACAATATAACCTGCTGGGTGTAATATTTTTTTAAAGTGGCTTTTTTGTTCTAAAAATACTTTTAAAATCTCAATGACGTCAAACACCGCACGACCAGAGATACTGCTTCACTGCAAATTCTGAGTCACTTCTTCCCAATGTGAGGAGAGTGCAGATGTTAGTTGCACATGCTCAGATTTAAACAGTTTACGACATAACTTTAATACTGAAAGTTGTGAAATCCATGAAATAATAAACTTTTCTCATCTCAAACATTAACAGAAGATGGGAAAAACGTTTTAGCGATCAATGATTGTTTGATTGCTAACCACAGCTCAAAACGCCATTCAAGTGACAGCCTTTGTTGTGTTTGATTGCAGTCATTTCAAAAACGTTTTAGCTATCTATGATTGATTGATTGCTGACGTTAGCTCAAAACACCATTTAACTGACAACAATTGCTGTGTTTGATTACTAACTTGTAGCCAGCAGTGAATTAAATTTGATAAGTAGGTCCACTTTTACTGTGCTGACATTACAGAAGTCTCTCGTTTGCATCTTTTATGCTACTTGTCGCAAAGTGACGTTTGGGCGACTCACAGCTTCACTCATCGCAAAGGGATGCATGTGCGATATGCTCAAATCTGCACTCTCCTCACATTGGGCAGTGACACCCTCCTTTGTTCTCTTCAGACAGGCTTTGGCTAGACTCATTTCGGGCAGTGACAGTAAGTATGTGTGCAGATGCCGTGAAGCAATTCGTTACATTGCGAGACAAACCCAATATCATACAATACTTTCTGAGGTATGGCTGGTGGCCTCAGGGTGCCAAGGTTTTTCGCTCACAGGTGCTAGGGGGGAGTGAGACGACCATCATTCAACAAAAACAAAAAGTCAAATAACCTTTTCCATGACTCTAAAGCTGTTCAGTTAAGGTAAATTAAGCCAAAAAAACAGCATAGTTTCCCTTTAACAAAAACATGCAAGTAGAAAACTTTAGCCCTGAGTGTTGCGTTAGCATCAGTCCTGTGCACGCTGGACTGGATGCTCGACTCTGTCAAGGAAATAACAAAAAAGAACAAAAAAGGTTTTTATGGGATCAGGTCTGACGATGCTGCTTACATTTGGATTTAAGAAACTTCCATCACATCATCTCATGTCTTCCAAGACTAGTGTAATTTTGGAAAAAATGTGTGTGTGTGTGTGTGTGTGTGTGTGTGTGTGTGTGTGTGTTTGATCTGTAGAAGGAGAGGGAGAAGGGGTCCAACCTGGTGTTTATGTTCCGCCTGCCCTTCTCTGCAGGGAAGGTGTTCAGTGTCAGCATGCTAGACACTCTCCTCTACCAGGTATCTCAAACACAAACTCTTCACTCTAACTGAAAACAAAAAAAAATGTTGCCAAATATGATCTATTTCTGTTCACTTATATATATGCTGTGTTTTGCTGCCAGTCATTTGTAAAGGACTACATGATCTCCATCACCAGGCTGCTGCTGGGTTTAGACTCTATGCCTGGCTCAGGTTTCCTTTGTGCTGTAAGTACCCAGCCTTGGCCTCAATCCGGTCTGTTTGGACTGTGGAGCAGCTCTAAGGCTGATTTTATTGTGTTTGTTTTCCAGATGAAAATCACTGAGGATGACCTGTGGATCCGTACCTACGGCAGGCTTTACCAGAAATTGTGCTCCTCCACTGGAGACATTCCCATCGGCATCTACCGGACGGAGGCACACAAGCTTCCAGTCTCTGAGGTCAGCTGCTGCTGTTACTAGTTTTTTGGCATCTGGTTAAAGTCACTGGACTGGCTGGTAGAATTAAGCAAGCCTTGACTCTAAAGGTTACACCCTCTACAGGTCATTATGTTCATTAAACTCCACAACACAAAAGAGTTGGAGGAACAAACAAAACCTGTAGCAGGGCTAAGACTACAAGGAGAGGACTGAACTGTCACAAGATTAATTCAAGTTCACGTAATAAAATCTCATAGATAATAAGAGACTGTACATAAAGCTGGCTTTTTAAACTAGAAACTTTGTAAAGATTTTTTCAACTGTAGAAACTCACCTTTTAAATTACATTTTATCCTAGTGTCAAATACTAACAGAAGTTAGCTCAGGACATTTTACAGATAGAGTAGGTCTAGACCACACTATAGTTTACAGAGACCTAATATCGCATTGCCAGAACTACCTCCACAGCACTGTGAAGGAGGGTCCTCCTAATCCACACGGCCTTCCGGGATGGAAGAAAAACATGCTCTGGTTTATATGCGTTTCTTTAAACCAATCACATTCGTCTTTTGTGACTCAAAGCCCCAGACACAATGACAGTGCCTCTGCAAAATAGCCTCAGGAAGGAACTTCACTAAAAAGTTGTTTTAGTCTGTCTGGATTTACCCTGCAGAGATCTGGGGAGCAGGTAAACACAGTCTTCATAAATCTATAGGAGATTAAAATGCCAACACAAGGAAAGCGGAAGGTGTGAGATACCAGCCTAAAAAGAAGGACATCCGTCAAAATTTCCAGTTGCACCTGAACAATCACGGAAGTGGAACGTCGTCAGTATAGACTAACAGAGACCAACAATTCCCCCCAAGAGCATGCACTTGGTGACTCATTACCCTTTAAGGATTATTTAAACAGATATATCCAAATACTACAATAATTCAATGTGTACATGTTTTGTCAACAGGTAGATGCAGAGTTATGGAGACACATTCACATTTGGAGACAGTCAGATCTGAGTTTTGACTATTAAGTATGTATTCATTACGTGAGACAGACATTTAAAAGTAACAAAAACCCACTTTGCATACTCAGAGTGAAATCTACATATTAGACATGCCGTGTCAATTTACATTTTTCACAATGCGGTTACTGTAATTCATTTTTTAAAGAGAAATTAGGGCTGCAACAGATTTTTTTTACACCAAAGATGCTTATTTATTATATGCAACAGTGTATCTTGTTCATCATTTATTTATAGAATAAGCGTGTGTGTGTGTGTGTGTGTGTGTGTGTGTGTGTGTGTGTGTGTGTGTGTGTGTGTGTGTGTGTGTGTGTGTGTGTGTGAATATGTGATAATAATTGTGTGTGTCACAGTCCAAGGTATCCATCACAGTGGAGGACTATGAGGACACCAGAGAACCCAGAGAGCCCCTTTTGTCCCGGAGCGGTGCTCACCGTAACTCCACCTCGTCGGAGCCCGTCTCCACTTCCTCCCACTCCTCAGAACACCCGCTGCTCAGGAGAAAAAGCATGCAGTGGGCCCGTCGGCTGAGCAGGAAGGGGGGTCGGGGCTCCAGTGGGGCCAAGGGAGGTGCAGGCAGTGCGGCAGAGAGGATCAACCAGCAGAGACTGACCCTGTTCAGGCGCTCGGAGAGGCAGGAACTCAACGCCTTGGTGAAAACAAGGATGAAACACTTGGGCCTTTCTTCAACTGGATTTAGTAAGTCTGTATATAGTTTGTGTATAAAAGTATTGTGGTCCTGATCTTAAGTTTACTAGTGGTGCAATGTAGTATTACTGGGTGGTATATTTATTCAAATGCTGTACCTCAGTACATCTTTGAGGTTTATTTCCACATTTGTGCTTATGTTTTCCATTTCATACAACATACTTTATACCTGTATTGGTACTTTTACTTAAGGAAATTATCTGGGTACTTCTTCTACCTCAGTTGTTGTTGTTGCTTGAGTCCATTTTAATCTAAATTTTAATTCCTGTTTCACAGTAACAAAGCCTCTATTCCGTGTGTACGGAAATTGCACAGCCTGCTGTTTATCCTGTGTCTATTTTATTTCCTGCATCACTCATCTCTATTCTTCCTGTGTCAGATGGGATGACAGACCAAGGGAACAGATTGTCTTATATCCTCATCAACCCTTCTCCAGACACCAGACTGGAGCTGCATGATGTTGTGTGAGTACATAATGCCAAATGTAATTGATAAATTACATTTGATTGTAAAATGAACACGGCATGAAAACTATCACAGGATTCTATTTGCCACTCCTGTCTTATCTGTTTCACGTTTACAGATACCTGATCAGACCAGACCCCCTCTCTCTGGTACCCAATCAGGGTAACAGCAGGAAGTGCAGCGCCGGGATCTCAGAGAGCCACAGGTTTGATACGCAGGACAGCACCCATCTGTGAGAGGGACAAATATACTGTCAGACCACTGCCAGAGAGAGGAGACACAACAACAGAAACAACAACAACAGAAATCAAGAAATGGTGGGCTGCAAATGGTTGCAGCCAGACGGCATGTCTCCCTCAAACAGTATTTTGTTCACATTCAGTCTCGGGGAACTGATCAGTGCCGTTCTAGCATGGACCTTTTCTAAAATGATAGGAACGTTTGATTTATGCATCTTTCTATTTTCAAAGCAGAAAGCTGCGGACACAGAAGTGCATTTAATGAAAAACTGTATGTATTTATATCTGTGCATGTTATGTACTGCACACTACTGTGTGAGTGTGTGTGTGTGTGTGTATGTGTTTGTTCGTGTGTGTGTCTGCACGTGCGTTCAAGTCGGTGAATAGAAACGCGAGCGAAACACTGCCAAATTGATCACGACAGCAAAAGGATTTTGCTGCCAAATGAAAGTTAAGGGATGTATTTTGTGTCCTTCTTTGTGTCGTAGGAGTGTTTTGTCAGACTTAATGTTTGAAGTATTTGAAAGTGACACTACAGTGCAAACCCTTTTCATTTTGGTCTTCATAAAACCTTTTTGAAACTTTTTACCTGTTGCTCACACAGTCAAACGCACACATTTGTTTTACGCTCACCAGCAGAGGAGGAATCCAAAGAGCATCAGTCTCAATAATTGACAGACAGCATGCATTGTCAGTGCAGGGCATTTAGTCACATTGCTGTCTGAAGTGTATTATTGTCTTCAGCTATGTGAGTCCTCTTAGAGCAAATCTGTTCCTGATTTTATGGTTTGCCTGTTGTTTCTTAAAGTCCCGCCCTCTCTGCTTTGGTCAGTCATTTTGAGCTTTCCTGCCACCAGCTTTTTTTTTTTCTGACATGCATATTAGATATGCAGGAGACAAACTAACAGGACCATATACCATGACATAATGCCATACAGTCCAATAGCACTGCAATGAAGACTACCTTTGTGAAGCTTATAATGCAATGGTTTAGAGACCAGTCAGCTTTCAGTTTTAAAGCCTGTTTATAAGCTTTACAATTCATAGTTGCTGTATTTGTTGCATGATAAATATCCACTTCAACAAGTAATTTGTTTGCTAATTAAGAATTAAAATATATGATGTCATTTGGTTTTCAGGAAGAATACAAATTGAAAATATCTGTAAACAAGTGAAAAATATGCCAGTAGACATTATTCTGTTTGTTCAGCCTAGTCTATATTTTTTCATAGACTTTAAGTTGTTTTCAGAAACCTGAGGTTTTAAGTTATGTTAAAGTATATTACTTGTTAGGGTGGACATTTATGACATTTGTTTACAAAGGATTTTGAAGCCTTTGTAAATCTATTGTCAGAAATTCTAAATGTGCTGTTTCACACAGAAACGGTGCAGCCATGTGGTGGGAATGCTAACCTGCATTCCTGCCAACACCACTGCTGAAGCTTTAGTGCCATTATCACAGATGAAAAATATGTATATATTAAAGTCAGTCATTATAGCTTGCCATTGCTTTATTGCTGTTCTGGTGTCAATTTGTGCAGCTTTTACATCAAAGTAGTCATTTATAATTAAGTAATTAATTGATTGTCTTACACATTATGTTTTTTCTGTAGTTGGCCAAGCTCACATTCCTGAGCTATTTTTGCTTCGATACATGAACACTGTTTATGACTCGCACTAAATAACTTTAATTTATACCGCAATGTCCCCAAGCTCACCAAAAACCATACAATACTGCAACATAAGATAAGCCTTAATGAATCCTCAGAGGGGCTGTTGCAGCAGCACGAGGATAGAAATAAAAGAAGAAAAAAAACAAATTTAAAATAGTAATAGTATATAAAACAAAAAGAGAAGAATAAAGCTAAAAAAATAGAAACTATAGTCTGTGGTTCCCGCTGCTAATTGTGCAGTCTGATGGCAGTGGGCACTGAATGAGTCACCCATCTGCAACAGGTCATCGTATGGAGGGCCAGAGGGGTTATCCAGGATGGCTTGGATCTTGTCCTTCATCCTCTCAAGAATGTTCAGTTCGCCACCAAACAGAGAGCTGGCCTTCCTAACCAGCCTCTGAAGTCTGCCGGATTCACCAGCCTTGATGCCACCACCACCACCACAGCAGTGAACCTCCTGATCCTCTGGTAGTCCACCACCAACAATGTTGTTGATATTGAACTTTGGTGTTGCACCACGTGAGGAAACTCTCGATCAGTCCTCTGTATCCAACCTTATTGTCTTTGCTGAAGGGGTGTCCAACAATGTAGGAGTAGCCAGTAAAAAAATGTCAAGGTGGCAAGGACATGAGTTGAACTGGAAGAGTGAAGAGGAATGGCATCAGTACAGTTCCTTGAGGTGCACCGGTGTTACTCATCACAACCTCAAAGACACCCACTCAATAACATCCACTCTGACATGCCCATTGTGATCAATACAGAATGTTTCATCAGCTGTGTTACCTTGATGGTTTCATTGATCATGAGTCTAACATGACTCTTAATGTGTACACCCAACATGGACAGTGTGTCTTTCAGTTAGCTCACTGGACTTTTCCTTTATGGTTGTCATCAGGAAGTCCTTTGCTGTTTGTTTTGCATTGTGCTAGTGTTCTCTGAGCTTTGTGAAGACAGCATAAACTACACTGCTTTGCGTCACCTTGCATGTTTTAACATTTGCACCATCGCCATATTTGCTTCTTTCTTTGACTATGTCATTGCCAGCTGGTAGTTTGTTTTGTTTTTATTAATGGCAAGGCTACAGCCTCTCAGTATCTGAGCTACAGGCCTGATTTGTCACTCTGACCTGCCCACTTTTTAAATAGGACTGTAGGATTGGATAAACACACAAGAATGTGGGTGTGGCCAGGCTTTAGACCAAACTTTCAGCAAGGGCTTTCTGCAAGAGCTCAGACAGGGAATTGTGCTAACAGAGGCAGAGGAAATGGCAGCTCAACAGGTCAGCGTGCTTATAACAGGAGCCAACAGAGGCCTGGGCCTGGAAATGGTTAGGCAAATGTTGGAGGCTCCCTGTCTAGTGAGAAAGCTTTTCGCCTGTTGCAGGGACCCAGATGGACCCAGAGCTGAGGTAAGACTCTTTACCTTTTCTGTCAATTATTGAGCTCTGCTGGGTAGCTTAATTTATATGTAAATGTACTTACTGTAGTTTATACAGCTCAATAATAGAGAGTAGGCTACAAGTGATCAACAGCGTGTGTGAATCTTTGCTGAATTACAAATGTTTTTCCTCTGTGTATTTACAGGCCCTGCAAACACTGGCAAAGAAGAATCCTGACATCATTTCTGTTGTCCGTCTGGGTACAAGCTCTCTGTCATATGTTTTGTTCTGTTAAACCCTCGGTCCTGCTCCCATGGCCAGGCCACTGTATAAATAGCCCAGTGCTCTGATATTTATCTAACTGTCTGCCATTGACCACTGTTAAGGCTCCACTTTTTTTATCTCTCTCTGTCAGACGCCACTGACCTTTGTAGCATAAAACTGTGCGCCCAGCAGGTGGGCTCTTTGGTGGGGACAGGTGGTCTCAACCTGCTGATTAACAACGCAGGCATCCTGCCCAAAGGCACTGTGCAGGAAACCAGTCCTGAGGACATGCAACATTGCTTCAACACTAATGTCATGGGCCCTATGAACCTAATTAAAGTAAGGGAGGGGAAGATCTAAAACACAGAACTTCAACACTGTACAATGAAGGTTTCCGCTTGCTGACCTTATTTCTGGCGTTCATCTCTAGGAGTTCCTGCCTCACCTGCGTGACGCAGTGAAGGCCAGTGGAATGCCCGGGATGTCCATCAGCAAAGCAGCCGTCGTCAGCATCTCCTCACTTTTGGGTTCAATGGAAGCTTTAAAACATTCGTACGTCTTCTTCCCTGTCGTAGCCTATCGCATTAGCAAGGTGAGTGACATCCTGCTAACACTGTGACAGGCTCCAAGGCTTCAAGTTACATTTCTTAAGTAGGCTACATTTGCTTACCTAAATTTCTGTCTATTTGCTCTTTTTCCTCCATCTCTTTTCAGGCAGGTTTGAACATGCTGACAGTGTGTGCTGCAGAGGAGCTGAAGAAGGATGAGATCCTGTTTTCTGTGCTGCACCCTGGCTGGGTGCGCACTGAAATGGGTGGAGAGGAGGTGAGTCAGCAGTTTTTACACAGGAAACAATGTCGAGGAAAGGTCAGCTTGGAATTCTAGTTTACTTTATTGAGAATCACAATACAATAGCAAAACCATGTTGTATTTTCTATTTCACACACATTTTTAGGTCAATGTTAATCATTGTGCTGTTTCTACTACAGTACGTTTTAGTTGAATCAACACAATCTACAGACAAAAACTAAGAAAACTAACCAACTCTCATGGTTGTGTGTGTGAGTGTTTTACAAAGTAAGCGTCATTCACATTGCAGGGTTTTGGTACCCAGAACTGATTTTAAAATGTTAACACGTCCAATGTGTCCAATATCTGATGCCAGTCTGAACAAACAATATTCAAATATTGATAATCAAAACAAAGCAAAGGTGGATTATCAAGTAAAACAAAAGCTGTATAAAAGGGAAATACTTTATGGAATGCTGCTCAGTATTAGCAATCATAAATATATCCGACAGAATCACATTCATAAAACCTAATCTAAAACATTTTTGTTTTATAGATTAAAATCCAGTTCCCAAGGACATAGCATAACTACTGCCATAGCTATGTCTATATTTCTAACTTGCTTATCCTGTTTTAGGAAGTAACTTTGAGGTGTACTTATGCAGAAGAATACACATGAATGTAGGCCACAGCTCTAGTGTTTCAATGGAGGGCATCACATTTCTGACGAGAATGCGTTCATAATGCCACAAATCCGATATAGATTGATTATGAAAGTACAGGTCAGGATTGAAAATGGGAAATCTTCATATATATATTGTTTACACTGTTATTCCGAATTAGTTGACTTTACTAGAAATTTGCATGGAAACTTTTTGCCCTAAACGGTCATAGTTTTTACACAAGGTAAACCTTAACAGGTCAAGTTGTCTAAACAGAGCAGTACTTTGATGCTAAAGACAAATTAAGTTTAATAATCAATAATAAATCATTAGTAAACAAACTGCAGTAATTTTTTCTAAAATAAGAATGCATGCAAAGAAACATAAGGAATATGAAACATCAGTGCTAATTTTTTGTTTTTATTAACAACCAGGCTTTTGGAACAATGTATTCAATGCATTTCTTTTAAGCAAAACAAGAACAAAAACTAAATATGTCAAATATTCAGATCCCCCAGTGTCTTGTGCTATATGGTGAGTGTCACCCAGTAAACAGGGTTGTTACTTTCCATACCACATGTATGCTGCTGATTAGTGTCTTACTGCCCAGACCCCATCAGCCCCCACCCGGGTCTCAGTCAGGGTGCAACATTAAATGCAGATAAACATGAACACTAAATCAAGCATGCAAAACTAAAACCCAGATAACATAAATGCATACCCAAAACATTAAAAGAACATTTGTAACACACTTGAACTAGGACAGAAACTGTTGTTGTTTAATTACAACTAAATCAGGGTGAACAGCATTATCATTTAGAAACAGTTGTCATATTTGAGATGGGGGGGAACTGATATGAACCACTTATATCACTTTCACTGTGAATGTAGCTGGTCTGTGGGTTAAAACGTTAGATCCTTTCAAGAAATGAACTCCTGTGCGAGCCTTCGTGTTACCTGTGTATTTCCGATCACCAGGCGGACATTGATCCTCTGGAGAGTGTGCAGGGGATGCTTAGCGTGATGGCCTCCCTGACGGAGAAGCAAAGCGGTGCCTTCCTGGATCATAAGGGCCAATCTATCCCCTGGTAGCTTCAAACTACCCCCTCAAAAACTGCAGTCCTTCAGTTAATAAACACAAGTGAAATAAACCAATACTTGTTCTAATTACTTTGCTTGTACCCTGCTTATTTTACACAGTAACACACACTTATGATTTGATAAACAATTGGGTTGTTTTTATTAAATTTAAAATACACTTATGTTTTCTACGTTTTTTTGCTTTTGTTTTTTTACTTCTTCTTCAAATCACCACGTGGCACTGTTCCATACAGCCACATTGGCGGGGCAGATCTTAAGTGGTTTGGGATTATTCCCGTTGATGTTGGCTCCAGGGCAGAAGAAAGGGTATATCTTCTCAGTGAAGAAGTCAGTGAAGGTGTAGATGGGCAGCATGCTGATAGGGTTGGAGAAGGTCACCTCTCCAGACTCGTAGTCCAGCTGCACCCTGACTCGGGTCAGCTCTCCCTGCACATGCAGCGGGTTGTTGGGCCTCGTCATAGCCAAATAGTCGCCATCGCAGTGTGAGATCATCCAAAAGCCGCCCTCGGGACAGCCCGAGATGCGGCCTTTCCTGTCGATTGACTCCTTGACCACCCCGAGCATCCAGTCTGCCTTGTCTCCCACCTCCACCTCCCAGGCGTGACGTCCTGAAGTGAAGCCCTCCGAGCCCAGCAGGAACACAAAGTGGCCGAAACGTTCAGGATTGTCCGGGAGCTTCTGGAGGCATCCACTATTGGTGACACTGGTGAGGTCTGGGGAGAGGGACAACCACGGGTAGGCAGTGTTGGGGTCCAGTGTGATGGGTGCTGAAAGACAAAAACAGACAGTAGGTTTTGTAAAAGAGCAAACCGGGGAATCAATTCCTCTCTAAATTCAAGGCGCACTGCTTTGTATGAATGCAAAACATTTTTAAAAAGCCTTCACTGATGAGCCCACATTGGTAAAAGAAGGCCAGCTCATATTAACTGCATCCTGGTCTTCTTCTGGGTCAAACTATTGAATAACACCTGCTCCAAAACAACTATACTGACTTGGTTCACAAAATTCCACTTTGCAATGTTGCCAAACATCACACACAGAGTCAAGTGATTGCTTACTGTACTGAACCAGTGCTGTCATCTTCTCCCACACATGGTACTTAAGGGAACCGACATGCTTGGCCACATTTATAAGAGCACCTGACACTTTTTCTGGATCATTCAGTGGGATCTGTGCTCTGCAAGAAGAAAACAAAAATCAAACACAGGAAGCTACTAATACTGAATAACTAGTACGCTGAAACTGGACTACAGAACAGATAATAAAACAGTTACCTTTTCTTTGTGTTGCTGTAATTCTAAAATCAAGAGAAAAAGACAGTATCACAAATACTTTGCATATAGTGCAATAGTTTGCATGGTCTGATGAATTCAGAGAGAAAAAAATGTACAAGCACTTACCTTAACGAAGAGAGCGTCACTGGAAGCAATCTCATTCTCAATGGCAATGACAGTGTGAGAGAAGGTGAGGATACTTCTGGTGATGTTTTCTGACCTTCTCCTCACCAGCTCTCTCTTCTCCTCGGCCTCCTGCTGCAGGGCAGCAAGTCGAGCTGTCTCTTCCTTCTTCAGGAACTCCCGCAGCTGCTCAAACTCCTTTTTCACCTGCTTTTCTGTGGCCTCAGTCTGGTCCTGGCACACATGGAAATGAGGCTCAACACAGAAATGCCGTATGATAATGTGACCGATACTGGGTCATAGTCTCGGTCTCCTGTTATCTACATATCTAAGAAATAAATTACCTTTACTTTGATTTGACTCACCTATGTACATCTTGAAAAGTAAGTCCTTAATATTTTGTGCATTAAGTAATTTCTCTGGCTAAAATAAATAACATCATAAAACCCTAATATGACAGTATCAGCTATAGCAAATAGCTTTCTTTTTCCAAGTTTTTTCAAAGTAATCCTATAAAATATACTGTTATTACACCATATTATAAAAGGGCTGCTCTAATTCTGAGTTTAGCAAGCAATCCTGATTCAAAAACCTCAAAATGTGTGATCTTTTTTAAGCAAACAAATACTGTAGCTTTAGAAGTAAAGAGCCATTCTGAGAACTTGCACCCTGAAAGCAAACTAGGGGGATTATTTAAAGAACATGGCTGACATGTTTACACACTAACAGTGCATGGCTCAACCTAAGCAACTGTCACGTCGGCGGTCATGCCGGTCCTTTCCTGGATCTCTGTGTTTATTGATACCTTGATGTGCACAGTTGTGTCATCACACTCCTGCTTGGCTTCATACAGGCTACGCAGGTTTTTCTTCAGAGGAATCAGATCTTTTTTCAGCTCTGCCTTAAGGGGGGGAAAGTGCCAAAACATGCGGTGTACGATCAACTTTAAGAGCTGAAAACAATTTTGACAGAAAGCTTAAAATGGAAAGTGTTTCTGATGGCAGGAATAACAATTATCCTTAATTTTACTGCAGTGGTGCTAAAATCCTTTGTTGCATTTCCATCAATGATTAAAAACATGTAGTCTGTTTAAAACCAAATTAAACTGCAAATAAACACACATTACCTTGAGGTCCTGTGCTCCCTCTTCCAAGGGGCACACTTTGTGTCCATGGTGCTTTTTGGAAGTGTGACACACACAGCAGAGGGGTTCAAAGTCATCCAGACAGAAGAGCTTGAGAACTTCCCCGTGTGTGATGCACTTCACCTCCACCATACCCCCCTGCTCTACAGGCCAATGGGCCCCCTCCCCTTTTCCTGCCGTCCCGCGATCCTGCTCCCTCAGGAAGGTGTCGGCCACGTTCTTCAGTGCCAGGCTGACCGTGGGCTCTGTCAAGGAACACTTCCTCCTGCAGATGGGACACTCACGTCTGGCCTTCTTCTTGTTCCAGAACTGCTGAAGACAGGCTCGGCAGAAGCTGTGGCTGCACTTGAGCACCACGGGGTCCTTAAAGATCTCACAGCATACAGAACAAGACAGTTCCTCTTCTAGCATGGAGCCAGGGCGTGAGGAAACAGCCCGTGGTCGAGCGCCTGTAGCCACCTTGGGAAGAAAGAAGGAAGGCTTTCCCGGCTGAGAGGAAGCACGTGGGCGCAGCGCCATGGCTGGTTCCTGTGTTGGCAGGGGGTCTGCTTTTATAGCTGTGGTTGTTTGTCGAAGTACACGGTTTGGAAAAGGTGCTCCTGTCTGATTGCATTGAGTCCACAGAGTAATCTGGACACTGCTAATAAGCAACCAGGGTTTATATATCAACAGGGACTTGAAGAACAGGTTTAACTCACTTTAAGTAAATAAAGGACATGTCATTCCCCCTCATCTGTCGACCACAACAAGACTACATGAAATAAGGCAGTCAAAAAGATGTTTTTCTTCTTTATAATACAAAATACTAATGTTGCTGAAAGTGCTCTAGCAGTTTTGGGCCTTTTTTGAGTGAAAAGAACAAACCTATGAAGTATGGCTGTAAGACACAGGTGATGGACGAATGTATACATAATTCAAAACAGCTGCAAACCTCCTGGCAACATTCACAAACCAAACATACTGCAAAAGGTATTCAGTGTTGAACTGGGACAAAGGCCTGAAGGTGACCCCGCTGAGCTTGAGCAGCACTATCAAGTTTACTGAGGTGTATCTATTTACATTACCTCTGATGGCCTGCTGACAGTCTAAGTGATTTCTCATTAAATGTCATGTTTATTTCAGGAGGACACAGCAGTGAGAAGAAACACAACACAGCCAAGGGTGGTTTCTGAGAATGTTGGAAAACACTCACAGTGGATCACAGCATTGTCACTCAAACAGAAACACACACAAACAGAAAGCAGCTAAACACGCATGCAATCATCTGATCTAACTAGATATTTTGACACACTCAACCCAGTGTTATGTTAGAATGTAATGTCATTTGAAAGTAATCCCATCTTTAAACTAAAAGAAGAAACAGGAAGGACTGCCATGTCAAATGTTATTATTGCAATATAATTGGACATTGACAACAGTGTAAAACAAAGCCATCAAAATAATGTGTTCTTTTCAGTGTTAAGTGTTATAGCATCAGTTTCAATACATTTAGATATTCATTAACTCCATAGAATGAAACAAAACTACAAAATAGCTTCATACATTTGGATATACTGAAAGGTTAACACCAAAAACTTTTAAGACGCGTGGACCTATGCGGAGTAGTTGGTGCAGCATTGCCTGTTTTCTCTCTCTATTAACACAAGTCACTGTGACACATGAAGGAAGTAGTTTGGTCTTTTGCTCCAATGACAGGATACTTTTTTTCAGCACCAGAATGCACACTTCTAACAAAAATGTATAAAATGCATAAAATGAGAAGAAATGAAGGCATATCGTTCTTAACAGATTCCTTTTCACACAACTACTCCATCTCACGACTCGCTCTTGTTTAATACTGCCCTCTGTAATGCTTCAAAATAAAGTAGTTGTAACACAAGATCAAAATGATCTATTACACAAACCCTGTTTTAAAATAGACGTCACATCACTTTATATAAAAACACTAGCAATATAAAAAAAATAAGACAAAACAACCCACAAACCAATCTGCTTCTCATTCTCACCTTCAGTTTAAAAAAAAAAAAAAAAAAAAAAAAAGTCAATTGACATCAAGTCTCTGAAACACTGTCAAATGTATGAAAGTAAGACTGTAATGTGCTGCAGTTCACTTCATTACAGCATGGAGGATGTTAAAGGTGAATAAACGCCACTGGTCATTTAGTCAGCAAGCTACATGTTACTATGACCCTTTAGCGACGACAATTTTTACCCCAAAAACTAAAACTAAAAAACAGCAGACATCATTAAGAAGATAAAGAATAGAGCACATGCTTTTTAAATGGATCCATAACCGTAACAGCGAGTGGTTCAGGACGAGTCTGGAACTCAGGGGGGCCGATGCCTTGTACTGTGCAATGACTGTGCCGCTCACCAGGTGAGGTACAGCGCAGTCTCTGTTCACGTGGGTTGTTGGTTTACAGTGCAGTGCAACACAGTGCAATGTGGAAAGAAAAAAATGTATCACATTTTGTTTGCTAAGTATCAAAGATTTACTTTGTGTTAGCTGTTGTCTTTCATTTTTCCCATTTTAGAGGCTTGTGCTGCATTTGTTCCACTGCCAGCAACTACAACAATGACATGCAGGTCAAAGGGGGAGCTCATCGACGTGCTTGTAGTTTCTGGGGAAAAAAAGCTGGAAGACAAAAAACCACTTGGGAAGTCATCAGAGTCCCCTTCCTCTTCCACTAACTGCCATTATTGTCACAAAAGGGTACACTCTAAATTAAAAATAGTAGCAGTATACAGTGGAATTAAAACAAACTCATGACGGTAGTGTTGGGTTTCCTAGTAGTGCTGAATGTTGTGGGGGGGTCACACAAACGGTTGGTCTGCACTGTTACTTTTTGTGGTTACACTCGGCCAACCTTAGCGTCACCGATGGCACCCCAGACGTCAAAAACAAATTCGTCCGGGAAGGCAAAGTCCCCGAGGGTTTCATCTAAAGCCTCGGCAAACTCATCAGGGTTCTTTTTGTCCTTTCCAAGCTCCACCATGGTAGCCGCTGAGGAGACAAAGAGAGAGTAGAGAACATTTAGTTGTACCAACCAATTCTGAAACCTTTAGACCCAACAAACCTGAACTTACCTAGCTCGCTGTCTCTGATTCCCATGTAGCTCTCAAGCAGGTCGTCTACCTTCTCAATGGCCTTTTCCTCAAATGCAGAGGGCTGAAAGGAAGAAAAAATCCAACACACAGACTCAGGCAATGCAACAGCATTATGTTTTCCAAGCCATACAGAGGCCAGTTGTTAGTCCACAGGTGTTGTAAAAACACTCACCAGCTCCTCCACAGTAGCAGGACCTTTAGAGCGCAGCCGCAGAGTTCCTCTGCCGGTCCCCAGCTGAACCCCTGATGCTGACCTGGACCCTCCAGACCGCTGACTGATCATATCTACACACAATGGACAAACAGAGATCCTTAAAACACTTTGTACAGTCCTGCAAATCAGATTTCCTCCCGTTATTCTCCAGCTTGCATGACTTAATGCTATACTGTGTTGTACATGTTGTATGTAGAATGGGGGTCGGGGCAGTGGATATGACACATGCCTCAATGGTGGGAGACCAGGGTTTGATTCCCACTGAAATACATCAGCCAATGTTTCCGTGAGCAAGACTTACCCCCCTAGTTGTTCCAGACGTGTGTGGCCTCTGACATATATAGCAATTTTATGTCGCTTTGGATAAAAGCGTCACCTAAATGACATGTTATGTATATGTGTTGCAATGGGACTTATTCCATTAAGAGGTCATGCTTGTGTATTCATTTTATGCAACTAAATTCCACCAACTAGAAATCAGAGAGCAAACTGCTTTCATAGCCACATGTCCAGAGAGAGCAGCATGACGTGCTGTCACACCACGTTGGAGATTGTGGAGCGGAAAAAACAAATATCACAATTAAGCCCGTCTCTCAGATGACTTCTCCTCCCAGACCTACCGAAGGCCTTGAGAGGCTCCACCAGCTTGATAATAAACTCCTTCCCTTTAGGCAGCTCTTTTAGCATCTTAGCCACCTCATAGTGTCGACACCCAATCAGGCGATGGCCGTTGATCGACTCGATCATATCACCCACGTTGATGACCTGGATCTGGTGGATGACACTCCCCTCACGGATTCTCTAAAAAACATCAAAAATCAAATATATAAACCCCTATCCAGTTCATCACCCTTTCCCCATCACATGCAATCTATTCACAGTTCATACTCAGGGCAGAAATAATTTCCTAATATAGTCTAGTCCAGGGTCCCGCCTTCCCCTGTGGATCCTTGAGTCAAAGGAAAATCTATTTTCTACTCTTTCAACAATTCTCACCTTGATGAAAGCATAGCCAGCTCCATTATCAGTGATAGTCAAACCCAGTGCATCCTCTCCTTTGTACACCTCTATTTCCTTTCGCTGCCCTTTAATGTGGGCAAAAATAAAGTCCTCTAGCCCAATCTGGCCTCCCAATAGTTTGTCCATGTCCACCTTGTGAGTGTTCAGTGTGCAAAACATAACCTGTGGAGCGAGACAACAAACCAGTAAGATTTACCATTATGCTTTTCTCCTCACACCAAACACAATCAGCAGAGAGACTCACCTCAGATGGCGGTATTCCAAAAGCCTCACCAATCTTGGCATAGAGCTCCCGCACATTACTGAAGCCCTCGATACGGCCTGTGGGGCTGCCGTGAGCGAGCTGAGTGTGGAAGATGAGGCGAGGTCGCATGCTGCTGTGTGGAGGCGGCAGACCTTCAGAGGTGGCACTTTCTCCCAGCCCGATAACACCTCCATCTAGGCCATCCATACCTGGCACATTGAGACCTGCTCGGATGGGCTCTGCTTCCTCGTTCTCCACTAACGGAGAGGCTTTCTTCCTTCTTCCCAAACCCAGAGGCATAGTAGTGCTAGAGGGAGAGTAGAGGTAAGAGAGGGAGGAGGCTGTTCAGGGGAGTTTTGCTACAATCCAGTCCAACATACACCTGTTCAGCCAAATGAGCTGCAGGTCTGTTGGATGTTTACGTCACAGGTTTAGTGTGGTCCTCCAGGCTAGTTTGAAAGCTGTCTCAACCAGGCGCTGAATGGATGTGATGTCCACACATCAGAGCAGCTTACATAGCTGGATCCGTCAAGTCCAGCAACCTGCAGTGGGTGGTCTCCAGCTGTAAAACAGAGACACGACCCCTTTAATAGTCATCCATCTACCAAAGCAGTTACATCTCGGCTATACCAGCAGTTTAAACAAGCTTTGCCATTACATCTTTTCGCAGTAGTGTAACGCTATAACGTTGGCTCCCCTTAGCACTGCCTGATTAGCTCTTCTTTAACGATACATTAGCGATTCCTTAACTATACCTTAGCGTGGACGGTCAGGACATCGGATAACGTTAGAGCTCATGTTAGCTGCTAGCTGTAAAGCACATTTTCCGCATATCTTAGCTACACTTCTAGCAACACAAACATTACACTGACAATTAGCCAAGCATGTAGCTTCTATAAACGGAAGTTAGTTAAATCAGTGATAATTAATCCCGAAATTATATATCTAGTAAAGAGTGAGTATTCCAAGTGGCTTAAACAGCTGAGGTTAGTTAGCTACCTGACGTTAGCTCAACTATGGTCGCTAAATGTGAACAGAAGGGAGTATGGCAGGCCAGTAATTCCTACCCGGACTAACGTTAACGTTAGGAGTTTTAGCCAACTGTCGGCAGCTCTTCCTGCTAGCTTAGCCTGCTAACGGTGCCGCTTTGAGTTGTCAAAAATTAGGCGCTTGCAGAGAAAGTCCAGTATGTTATCCTGCTCGTGACAGGTCGACTTGGGCTGGGCAGATTGTAAGGTAAATCCCGTCTCTGTCTGCTGTTGATTTATGCCCAGCAGGGGTGAAACACTGACGCGTTCATGTTTCCTCGTAAACCCCAACCCCCATTTCATTTTCCAGTGTTTTTTTTCTTCTTCTTTGGTATTTAACGGCAGGTTGCATCCTTAATGCAATATTACTGCCATCTTCTGGAATTAGTTTACTCCTACATTGTCCAGTGTGTCACATTTTTCCCACCAAGCCTTGTTCTTATTGGGAAGCTGATCAACCAACTTCTGCCTCGTTCCCTTCCCCAAGCTCCATTATGTTCGTTTCATTTCTTTCAGCATGTACTTCCTTTCTCTCTGATGCACCAACACATGCATGTAACCAACACACGCTCTGTTCTTTCTGGTACTTTAATGATCTCAAAAACCCGTTGGATGGTTCCCTATAATGTGATATGTTCTGTTTAGGTTGCTACTTCTTTTTGTGTCCAGTGTGTGGACATAGTTTTTTTTTTATATAGGAGTGAAAAGAAAAAAAAAAAGATTAGACTGTAAATTGCTCTTTAGAATGGTTCAAACAGCGCCAGCATCCAGTTAGATACAATAGCGTGGTTACATTTCCAAATAAAATAGAAAAAGTACTCAATGTAGCATCGCATCAAGACCACTAGAGGACAGTGTAAACACATACTTGTTTTAATCAAAACCAACTAGGCTTATGAAGCTCACATTTCAATTTTTAGATTTATTTGGTAAAGTAAAAAAATAATAGAAGATGCTGAGCGTACATGTTAATGAAATTAAATAGTAAATATGTTGATTACCATGAAATTAGCTTTCAACGCTTCAATCACTAAAGTGTCCTCAATAACTCAAACATGTAGGCCATAGTTGATTAGATATTTGCCAGTCTCTTTTAATGTGGAAATGCCAATCATCACAGCACAGGAAGGGCATATTAAAGACGTCCACCCCACTTACAAATTCATAAAAGCTCTGTTAAAAATCTAAATATCTTGAATCCTAACCTGAGGCATTTCAAAACAACATAAACCAGAAGCAAAACAAGATGCTTACACATTTTTCCCTTGAAAAAAAGATAACGTTTGCAAGAAAAACAAAAGCAGTTACACAATCCAGAGATTACACATCTCTACATTCATGTTAAACCACATGTTAGCAACTGAAAACTCCACCAGGAGCAGTAAACACTAAAAATACTTAAAAATGTGAAAAGAAACCAACTGATCAATCATCAGTACAGTCAAGGTGCACAGGGGTCAATATGACAGGTCAATATTTTTTTTTAAGATTCCTACTGAACTTTTAAACTCCATATTTCCAGATACTGTACATCTTGGAGCGGATTCTCTCAGGTATGACCTATAAGAGAGCTCAGACAAAATAACAAAAATGTATTATACAGGCATTTAGATCAGGTGTTTAAACTTATTTTCATATCTGCAACATTTAGCGGGGATCAGACTGATAACATGTTGGGTCAAAAAGAAGAAGAAATAAACGTCAGAAAAAGGATAAATACTGTAAGCTGTTAAGCATCCGTGAAGGGTACAGATGCAGTAAATAGCTTTTTGTAGTTTGTCAGTCAAACAGAACAGGATGCACACATGCTCTCAACATACTTGTAGATACACACACACACACACACACACACACACACACCCACACCTAATTACATAGTTTCAATTATTTGGCACAAAAAGTCTTCCCACAGATATTTTACATAGGTAGTAAGCTCTGTACTCTGGTGCTGCCCTGCGCAAATTGGACATTGCACTAGCCCATATTTCGATACAAATTGGAATCAATTGTGTAGCCCTAGTGTACTTCCAAATAAACAAGGGTTTTTGTTAGGTGTGCCATCCTAACCACCATCACTATACCAATCCAAAAAATATCTACCAATAGCAATTTGATACCTAAACTCAGAAATCTGATGATGCATATCTTACCAGTGCTTTCTTTCTGAAATTTAAAATCTGTAACTCTTAGGAGTCATCTTATTTAAGGTTACATAAATGCAAGTTCTCTTCTTAATTATAACTGGAGACATCTATTAATACATTGTCGTTATTTTTAGGCCTGTGCATATTGAAATTATATTCTTCTAGTCAGTTTGAGATTGTAGCTCTGAAAACTGGCGGCCAGCTGTGACTGAGTGTAGATGACTGAAACGCTAAAGTGACAAAGAAAGTATATTTAGTGTTGATCGGTTACATCTGGCTGATAGCGCTCCTCTTCATAAAGTCAGTAGTGATGCCAATACCAAGGGTCAGATTACCTCTTAGGATCCACACTGCTTTAACTTTATCTAAAAGCAACCAAATGTATTGTCCTGTTGAGTAATGTAGTACTGCAGGTACTGTACTACCTGAGGTATTGTTAATTAGCTGGCTGCGAGCTCCCATAAAGCACTCCCAAAGTCTGCTGCTGTGAAAACAAATCCTCAGTTACTTCATTACATTTCCAAGTAAACTTAAAAAATACACTATTCTCCTTGCAGCCAAACCATAACCTTTAACATGATAACTTATTTGATATCTATATACACACTATATACTTTTCATGCCTGAATCTGACATTGTAGAAGACTATTACTAAACACGGTTACTCTGCTAAACACACACACGCGCAGAAAAACGTAAAGTAGGTTGCTCTGACAGTTTCCGAGTCTTAAGACACTCAATAAACTGTCTGGATGCTGGGTAAGAAAATGGATTTGGTATTAAGAGGGTGAAATTAAAACAGCTGAAAACCAAATCTGCCCTGAGCCTCAACCGTCCAAGCTCAACTGCACAGGGGAGTGTGTTGCTGGATTTTCGGGGCAAACTTCTATCTTTTTATGTCATGGAGGAAGAATCTGCTTGAGTGCATCCTGTGTGCTTTGACCCAGTTTGTCGGGAAATTTCACTGTGAAGTCCAGGATCATGTCGCCCCTCTTCTCGGGGCATTTGGATAGAGGGAGCCCTTCTCCAGCAATTCGCTTTTTCATTCCGGGTTTGACAACGTCTCTGGAGGTCACAGTGATGGTCCGGCCGTCAAGTGTCGGGGCATTGACTGTGCATCCGCACAACGCCTGGAGAAAGACAGACAGACAATGAGAATCGACATCTTAAGGCAAAATCTTGTTGAAATATTGTTTTTGTGACCATCAAAAGAAAAAAAATGAATGTCCGAGTGATATTTACTGACGTGAGTTTCAACTTACTTCTCGGAGTGATATTTTTGCAGGATAGATTATATCCGAGCCCTCTCTTCTGAACACCGGGTGGGGTTTGTCTTTCACTACAAACACCACGTCTGAAGGAATGTTGCTGGGAGTTTCATCTCCCTCCTTAGGAAACGTGATTTTCGTCCCCTCCTTCCAGCCGCGCTTGATGTCGACTGTTAAAATCTTGTCTTCGTTGCGCACTGTGCAGCCGTCTGGGTTGAGTCTCTTACGGGAGATCTTCATTTTTTTGGTGCAGCCCGAGAAGACCTCCTCCAGGCTCACCTTCAGCTCATGCATCACAGGCGGGTCCTTCTTCTTCTCGTGCGGCCGGCGAAGGCCTCCCGGGTGGGACTTAAAGGATCTCTGAAACCCGTCCATGCCGCGCATTCTTCCCATGCCAAATGGTGCGAAGGGATTGTTGATGTCCATGTCTTCCTCCCCATTTTGCGCGAAGAATTGATCAAAAGGGCTGCGGCCACCGAAGAACTCCGCAAACATTGCATGAGGGTCACCGTGAAAGGTGTAGTTGTAGCTCTGACCGCTCTGTCCTCCACCTCCACCACCAGCAGACCCCTTTAATCCTGAGGAAAACAGAAGGAAAAATATGAATTTGCTTCTATAAATCCAGTATTGGTCGGGCTCTAGTAGGAAAGTATCTGCAGAAAGAGAATTACCATAATAACTAAAGCTTGTGTAAATAAACCAATGAAACTGCACTCACTTGTCAGCAATCGAGTTAAAAAAACAAACAGATACTGCTGGTTTTAAGTTAGAATTTAACAAATGCTCATTTTGCATCCCAACAAAAATCCAACGTATAAATGAAAAAATGAAAATATGAATTGATGTTGCTACTACATGGCCTGGCGCCACCTCCATTGCTAGAGATTATTAAATACAGACAGTCCCTGTTTACACCAGGGCTACTGTAAACAGGGAATGCAAGGTTCCTTTCAGAAAAAACTCCTTCAGCCATAATGCACTATTAAAGGTGGTGCATAATGGAACATACTCCCTCCAGCTTTAAGGGAATGTCCCACTTTGGCCTCCTTTAAGAGCTAAGTAGAGTTGTGGCTTAGAGCTAATCAAACGTGCAACCACCTAACTGTATGCTGTACTGAATTAGCCAAGTAGAACATGCTAATGAATTGTGTCTCTTTTTTAACAGCTACTAATGAATTGTCCCCTTTTTTTCCTTTATTTCTCTGGTTCTCCTTGTTTTATGTATTTACTTTTACTATTGTATATCTTGTGTCATTTTTTATTGTAAATTCAACCAGCCTAATGGACTACAGATGGAAATTAGCCCTCGGGCTACAATCTGGATTTTTACCTGTACTATTGTACATGTTCATTAATGTGCATTTTCCTTAAATATTAAATAAATGATGCTAGCAATATAAGTTACTTTTATATTGCCTAAAAGTCACATCTGTCTCTGTTCCTGCACATAAGAATGTGGACAATAACCCTGCCGAAAGACACAAATCAAGGCATTTTTGAGCTGGCTGAACCAAAATTATTATTCCAGTGAAAGACTGACAGGACAGGCAAGAACTAGTAGGTTCTCTAGTTACACCTATTGTGTGTGTGTGTGTGTGTGTGTGTGAGCACACACACACACACACACACACACACACACACACACACACACACACACACACACACACACACACACACAGTGGTTACTGGTGTAGAAAGATAAAGATGCCAGAAACAGCAATGACCGATTAGGAGGATGCATTATTGCATCAACCAGGCTACGGCTAACAGACTCAAATGAAGTGAAAATGAATGGAGTGCTGAAGATTACAATATCACAAGTTGTATGAAAATGTTATAATGTAATTAACTGTATTTTTAAAGCACCTTTCGTACAACTAATGTATATTAAAGTGCTTTACAATGAAGAAATCAGCTTTCAGCATGTTAAAATAATGGAAACTAAGACGACAAATAAAAACCCACTGAATGATAATAATAAAAATAAGGTGAAAAAAAATAGAATATAAACGCAGCAATGCATAAATGCAACGCAAGGTGCAAAAAATGAGTAACAGGCCTGTATGGTAAAGTCATAGCTAGTTAAAGGCTAAAGTAAAGAGAACATGTAACGTTGGTGGTACAAACTACACTGCATGCAAGTTGTGGGGAGAAGTGTCCAGTTACCTTCTTCTCCAAAGCGATCATAAATGTCCTTTTTCTTGGCATCACTGAGGACATCGTAGGCTTCAGCAATCTCCTTGAATTTATCTTCTGATCCGGGAGACTTGTTTTTATCGGGATGAAAGCGCAGGGCCTGTTTTCTGTACGCCTTTTTAATCTCATCTTCAGAGGCACCTTTGGCTATTCCAAGCACTTTGTAGTAATCTTTACCCATGTCAGTAACCGGTCACTTCTGCTTCGACTTCATAAAGACATTTTCAGCACAGATGCTTCAGTTTCTGTTTAGTGCATCAGGACGTCCCGTGTTAGCTGGCTTCACCACCACCGCCGCAGCAACTGTCACTGCTGCGGATAGCTAGCTAGCCGGCTAGCTAACGTTCAAGGTTTGCTTCCCTCACTTGTCACAGTCCGTAGACAACTGAGAGGAGGAGAAAGAATGTCACTTAACTTAAACCGCATAAAATAAAACAACGTGGTCATGCAGGAGTGCCCGTGTGGTGTCGCCGAGCTCAAAAACAGTGTGAGGAAACTTCTGGAAGACGGTGATGCTGCTGATGTGTGTCATCACTACCGTGCCAAGAGGATTCCATGCCAACAACTTCCGGTTTCACTTAAACCACAGTTAAGAAGTGGCCAGAACTCTCTTTAAATTTAAACCCTGAAAATGATATAGTTATTAGCAGTTCCTCAGAATAATACTGTTCTTGTTTGGGTATCTGGAGTACATTAATAGCTTTTCCATCACAATAATATTGGCCATTGGCCCTTTAAAAATATCTTTTAATTCCACCACACATGATAGCTTTGATAGCTTTAGTTACTTTGCAGATTCGCCTGTATAGATAGATAGATAGATAGATAGATAGATAGATTAAAATCCAGGATTTTGACATATTCGGAAATTTGCAAAGCTGCATATTAAGGACTTTTACTTTTGGCATACTGGATTTAGTGCCAAGTGCAATCAGCTGTCAGTTTATTAGGTACACCTAGCTACAATTATCGCATTTACACAACGGCCCTGCACTAAATCCTACCTTAATGAAGGTTCCATTGTTATTTAGTCTCCCCTGGACAAAATATTACATGACAACACCTCTGACAACTGTGTGTGTATTGACACAAGTGCACAGGATTGCCCTGAGACCTAAAGTGGTTGTAAAGTGCTCTGTGTAGTACCCACCAGAGGGAGCATGTTGAAATGAGTGTGTGAGTGTTAAGCAATGATCTATCCAGTTTCTCAGCAGGTCCTGACTCAGGAGGGGTAGGCTTGCATCAATGAGCTTCTCTTTGATCAGAACTACAGACTTCTAAAATTAGCATATAGTAAAATCAAAAGAGCTCTGACAGAGTTTTATCAAAAAGCTTTACAATGGTCACATCTTTTGTACCATCGTGTTTATATCGAACACGCGTTGCTGTTTCTTTGTCCACCGGCTGCAGTTCACAGAAGTGAAATCTCAGTCAAATTGATGAAGTTACAATATCTGCCAGGCAAATAAAAACAGAGATTAGAATCATAATACATTTACAACATTTAAAACATCCATTTAAAATTGTTTACATCACACTTATCTCTTCTTTTAATGTCAAATCTTCAGTCACATTAGGGATAAGGGGGTATTTTGCATAATGTGAATGTGACTCTACAAGAGAGTAAAAATGACTGACACTGAGGATAAGAGTCCCATGTCACAGAATTCCTCTTACGTCAGATCTAAATGTTACCACCTTTGAAAAACAACTTGGCCTAGTTCAGCATATATTTGAGAGGATTATTTTTCCATACATTGGTGTCTTTCTGATCAGGAATGTAAAAAAGAATTATGTTTAGAACAGAGATAGTTCTGATACAAGACTTAAAAATGAGCTTGGAATGCAAACAGTGATACCACTGCTTGCACTGCTCCTGCTGGTTATAAATAGACCACAGTATATAGATGTGCAGTTGGCTATGTTCAACGATCAGTTGACCGTGTGCGCCGAAAAGCATCTTTTGATCTTCTCCCAAACAGCATTTTCCACGCCCTCCTCCCACCACAAACCTCCTTCACGTGGCCTATTTTAGAAACCATGTTGTTTATTCAACGCACAAACCTTGCACCACGCATGCCCTGAAATAAACCTGTCTGTCTTTGCCACAGAGAGAAAAGAATACCAGCCACACAGGTGGTCAGGGGGAGGGGAAGGCATGTAGAGGTCTTGCATCCCACGGATCAGCTTTTATTGGGGCTTCTGACTGTTGTAACAAGCGAGGAGCAGAACAGACAGGAGATGTGTCTTATAGGTCTAATGGGAGCACATTGGCATGTGTCACTGGGTTGGGCTGTATGTGGCTGCTCAAGGTTACTAAGCTGGTGTAGAGCAAATCAGGCAACTTATATTTAGCCTTGCAAATGGCGCACTATGGATTATGTCTTGGGGCTCTCCAGTTTCGTCTTCAGTGCGTTTTGTAGCATGAAGGGGGGCTGTGGATCATGAAGAGGCTGCTATTCAGGTGAGGAGCAGGTTCACTTCATGTTCTCAAACCAGGTCTTGTTCCACTTCTTCTCTTTTCTTCCCTGCTCACTTTCCCTCCACCTCTCATTCATACACTCCATCAGGGGGGAAAAGTGTTCATGGTCTCACATACTTCTTCTGGAGGTGGGGGGCTATTCAGAGCGTCCAAAAGGCACCAAAGAAGACACACTTGAGAGTTGCGTTGAGGGGTGAGCAGGCAGTTGCTTACCATACCAGGCGAGGACAACCAGTGTGATTGGACGTGTCACAGATTATTTCATCCCCAGGCTACTAAGATTTGGGACTAAACAGTATCATGGATGTACTCGCTTTGGAGGCAAAGAGTGCAAATGGAGCAGATACAGAAAAGAAGTCTTCATCAAGGCCAAAACCGAAACCTCCTAAAAAGGCCAAAAGGATTGTTTACTTTGAGGTGGAGATCGTGGACATCAAGACTAAAGAGAAACTGCTGCTGCTGGACAAGGTTTCTGATTACACTCACCTTTTATATTGAGCATAATGATTTACTTGGACTGGCTTTCAGTGGTGCATTACCACAGATCTTAAAATCCTATACAAAAGGCACAAAGAATGCTTGAGAACTTGCCATAGATTGCCATAGACTTGCATGCCATAGATGTTATGGTCAATCACAACAGTTTATCACCTCCCAGTGCAATCCTTTTAAAGTTTCATGATTCAAACGTGTCTGTTCTAAAAATATTACACGCAGAAACTGGGATCACTTTACAGGGAAGTCCGCGGGAAACATATTTGTTTTAGCTCAAGAACTGCAGGGTCAGCATTATAAGCAGACGGCTAATTTTACACATAATCATCTACTTCATAGGCGGCCCGGTCAAGTTGCAGCCATTATCAGTTACGTTTCTATTGGGCGAGGGTTGCAGTTAGAAGGTGAGAATTCCCTCTCCGTCTGACAGGAAATTTCTGTTGCAGCAACAGCACATGCCTGTACTGCACCGAGCCAACAGCCAGGCACACACACACACACATGATTAGCAGCTTGTATAAAGGTGCTTGTTTAAATGAGCCTTGTGTCAGAAAACGTGAGGGATCACATTGAATTGACAACGTAACAAACAAATTCCAAAAATAAACCAAAACTTCTGCCGTAAAGACAGTAGTACTCCATGTCTTGTAAATTGACTTGAAAATGTCAACCTGGCAGTCTGCACACTAATGTTGCTGATAATCTTAAATATGGTAAATTTTTACATTTCAATTGCAGGTGGAACCAACTGCCACTGTTTTTGATATCAAAGCTTTGTTTCAAAAATCATGTGAGTGAGTTTAAGAAAACACATTTTCCATTCATTCCTATCATAATCTTTGGAGCAGTCCAAGAATAAAGTTCCTCTCCATTTCAACAGATCCAAAGTGGTATCCAGCCAGACAGTCCCTTCGCTTGGATCCAAGTGCGTCTGCTTTTGTTTTACAAAAGAGTTCTGCATTTATCCGACTCAGTTGATTGATGGAAGTTGAATGTTATGGGATGCTGTCTGGTCTTATCTCTGCTGTCATGTTTTTTTTAGAGGCCAGGTGTCTCAAGGATGAGGAAATTCTGCAGACACTTCCTGTGGGAACCACAGCCAGCTTTTACTTCAGTGACCTAGGACCTCAGCTCACATGGGGGACTGTGAGTCCACACGTGCACAGACACACACTACGTGGGCCGTACAGAGGTGCTGCATGGCGTGCATGTTTTACATTATTGTAAGCTACGTTCTAAAGTACACTTAACAACATGTGTTAAGATTGATTTTCACCTTCCTTTGATGAAATTAAACATGCCAAGATTTGAGGGTTCAGTTTTGAGTACGTTTTGAAAAAAACTGCCTTTGGCTGATTTCAAGCATGCTCAAGCATTCAAGATCTGATCCTCTGAACAGCAACCTTTAAAATGCAAGAAACGATTGCATTCACATGGTCCTTTTAAGGTCTTGCATGCTGCACTTCTGGATATAATTGTTTGTGTGTGTGCGGCACGTTTTTCATCAGCTGGCTGTCAGGGAAATACTGCAAAGGTATACACCATCTGTGAAACATGCTAGTATGGCCTTTCAGGATTCTTAAACTTTAAATATATACAGACACTCTATCACCCACTCAGTAACTCTTAAATATAAATATCAACCCACAGTCACAGATAGAGGTGATTTGCTGTGGTACATTTTTCTCTCTACTCCTGCACCGCCTGTTCTCTGTCCTAGGACATATAATCTCACCGCCCCATTTTTGCCAAAGGTGTTTATCTCCCTGACCTCTCACTTGCCTTTCAATGCGCTTCTTGACTCACCCTTACCCACCCAGTCTCTACATTTTCTGTCCTAACCCACCCTGACATAACCCCCCAACAGCCTGCCAGGCTGCTGACTGGTGCCACTGTGGGCGGGGGAGGAGCATGAACTGCCCCAGCAGAGCTCACCAGAAGCTATTGGTCAGGCACTCTTAGCCAGGGCTCTGCTCGAGGTGCTGATTCAGTGGTTCAAATTCACTGCCAACTGTGCTACGCTTGATCATATCAATTACAAGCTGCCGTGGTGTCTTATTTGCTCCATGGGCAAAAATAATACTATTATTGTTGCACTGAATGGTTATAGAAGTAGATGGATGGATTATGTTTTAAAATGGATTAGACAAGTGGATTGTTAGAGAAGCCAGAGCCATACTGGTGTTAGTTGCTTGCGTTGTCAGATGCTTCAGACTGACAAAGGGCTGATCTATCAGGGAGAAAATATTTGGATTTCACTGGTTAGTGTATTTGTTATTATATAAGAGAAGTTAACTGTTAGAGCTGTTAATTGCAGTGCCGTTCATGTGATCATTCATTGCTTCTTTGTTTTGTGCTGTTCTGCCTTTTTGCACATTTCTGCACTTCTTCTCATCTGGTCGCAAACCAAGAAAAACAAAAATGGAAGCACAACTGCCTTTTCTTTGATCAATTCAGGTGTTCCTGGCAGAGTGTGTTGGTCCACTGGTCATCTACTTAATGTTCTACTTCCACCTTCCCTTCATCTACTCTCCCAAATATGACTTCACCAGCAGCAAGCACTGGGTGGTACAGTGAGTGTCAACTTTCTCATGTTTTGGGGGATCTGTTGCAGTGTTGCTCCTGTGTGTCACCTGCAACCTCAACACGACAAACAGTAGTGAAGTATATGGTGACACTGAGTCAAGGCCAAGTGTAATGGTGAACTGCAGTGAGACCGTATATTAATCACAGCTAAATATGTAAGTATGTGTGTTCTGTTTCAGCTTGGCCTGCATGTGTCACTCTTTCCACTACATCAAGAGGATCCTGGAGACACTGTTTGTCCACCGTATCTCCCATGGGACCATGCCTCTCAGAAACATATTTAAGGTAAGTGAGCTGAATAATCTTGACTCTTGAATGTGATACACAGTATATTATTATGTTGCATTGTGTAATTCTCAGATATCTGAACCAAAATGTATGTGGAGCCTTATCTGGACAGTATGACTTATTATAGTCTCTTCCTTTATTTCAGAACTGTGGCTATTACTGGTCCACTGCAGCTTGGATGGCGTACTACATAAACCACCCTCTCTACACCACACCGTGTAAGTGCAGACCAGTGCAATATTCACGTTAACTCATCAGTCGAAGTTGACTTCCATCCTAATCCATTTTTCTGTGACACATTGACAGATTACGGGCCGCAGCAGGTGAATACAGGACTTTATATTTTCTTGGTAAGTTTATTTACAGATCAGTAAAGGAACTTCCCAGATATTAAATGGAAAACAACTTTTGTAGATTGTCATAATTTGGATGTGTTTATTCCCATAGTTCTGTCAAGTAGGGAATTTTTCCATCCATGTTGCTCTTCGTAACCTCAAACCACCAGGTGAGCATTTTCTATCAAGGCACAGTGTTTTTAAAGCAGCCAACAGTATGAGGCAATACAATGTTGTATTTGTTTTTACTCATCTCAGGTTCAAAAACCAAGAAGATTCCTTACCCAACGAAAAATCCATTCACATGGATGTTTTGGCTGGTCTCTTGTCCAAACTACACATATGAGGTAATTATGTCCTCTCTTACCAGAAACAGGACAAGAAAATACTGTCTGGAAAACACAAAAATGGTACGCTAAAAAACTATAACTTTGGTAGATGTCCACTGGATTTGACTATCTCAGACTGCTGGAGTCTCACAGCAGCTTTAGATAAACAAATATTTGCACAGAATGAGGCCTGTGAATTTTGACCTCCTATCTTGTGTTGGAAGCACATTAGGAAAGGACATTTTACACACCAGTATAAACAGGAGGAATGATTAAAGCAAGCTAAACTTGGGCCCCTGACTATTGTCTTAAACAGACTAGACAAATTGGGAACATATCATTTAATGTTAAATCATGTTTTTCTTTTTGTTCTTCTACTTCTTCATGACCAAGAATCTGTTAAGTAACAATATGTCATTTTTTTAGATAGTTTTTTGGGCATTTTAGGACTTTATTTGACAGGACAGCTGAAGACATGAAAGGGGAGAGAGAGGGGGAATGACACGCAGCCAAAGGCCAAAAGATCCCGGGCTCGCTCTACCAACTGAGCAATCTGAGCACCCTTCAAGTGATTTTTAGTCTCATTTTAGTTTGGTTATTAGTTGTGCTATTATGGAAATACTGAAGACAGCTGTAGTATGCATGTCTATGCAACTTGGTAGTAAAAGCATCTAGTACTTGTATTTTATTCTTGCAACACAAAATGCACCTTTGCTGCCATCTACTGGATACATCCTACACATGCATCATAAATCTCAATGCACGTGTATGTGTGTGTTGTTCACAGGTGGGCTCCTGGATCGGCTTTACAGTGATGACCCAGTGTGTGCCTGTAGCTTTCTTCACTCTTGTGGCCTTCATTCAGATGACTGTGTGGGCCAAAGGCAAACACTGTGGCTACTTAAAAGAGTTCAGAGATTATCCAACCCTGCGATCCTCCATACTCCCCTTCATCCTGTAGAGCTGGGCACATAAAACAACGGTCACTACATACAGCCGGTTCTTTTTAAGGGCCTCTCCATCCACTGGATGTCAGAAAGTGTGTGCTGAGGTCAACAGCATGGATGGATTTTGGTTATATGGACTCCATGTAACATTTTCTAGCTGCTACAGTTACTCTGTGTTGGAGCGGTGAATGCAGGACTGTTAGAGGCAAAGGAGGCCATCAGAGGTAAATGCAGCAAAGTCTTAATTTAAAGTTGTATGTGATATTGAAGAGCAAGAGGATGAAAAAAATATTTTGCTACTTCGGTAAGTTATAACATGTTTGAGTGAGAGTGCTGTTCAGTTTTTAAAAAATCACATTATTTTCATAGATTTTGGCAACCCGATCAGTGAAATTTCCCACAGAACTGGGCAACCAAGAGACTAATCTGCAATGTCCAACTAGTGTGCAGCCTGGAGCTGAGAACTTTGTAGCCTCCTGCAGTGTTCTACTGATCTAAGTGACATTTACACCATGATAGTGCTAGTGCTATCTGGATTAGAATTTGAATGGGTGGGGAAAAATCTTTTCTTTTTGTCTGTACATGGATTAAGTGTTTTTTCTAGTATAGCTAAAATAAGGAAGAGGAAAAACACTGCTGACAGCATTAACAAGCAGGTCCTTTAAAAATATACCTCTTACTTCCACATGATTATAGTGCAGAAAGTGTTCAATTGATGGAATTATAAAATGTTTTTGGTCATCAAACCATTGTCATGGTACTACATATTTATTATTGATTGTCTGCATTGTCATTGTTGTACTATTCTGAAGCGTTGTGCAGCTACAAAAGCAGACTGAGACTTTATCTGGTGGTGCTTTTCAGGATTTGGAAAAAAACATCCAAAATAGTTTATTCTTTGCTATTCCATTTTCGCTGAATGTGCATTTCACAGTATGCTGCATCAACTGAGCCTTTTAAATGAAATGAGGAACTTTTGTGTGAAGAGACCATTCAGCGTCAAGCAGGTCTTCTTTCTGAAATGTAACACTTGTTTAAAATATTAGATTGAGACTGTAAGGAGGCCCTCACACACTCTTAAGGCAACGCTGACCCACTGAATCAATTGTTTTTAGGCAAATTATAAATACAAGTGCAAGAAACTACCAGCAAATAAGTGACGGAAGAGGTGGACACAAGCTTTATTTGTGACTCAGGAAGAAGTGTCAATGTTACAGATAAAAAGGGGAAGAGATACATAAGAGATGTAGACTACATCATATGGAATGTTACAATTCAAAAGGCTGGCTTACATTAAACAAACAGAGACACTGGACAAATTATAAATGGATGATAACATAAAATATTGCATTTGATCACGATATCTGCTCTGTAAACAGGCACTTACCAGCTGTATTAAATTTAAAACAATAGTCAGTATTTTAATAACATTTCCTAAAGTTTATTACTTTATTTTGCTTTTGTATGAAAATGAATCCCATTGTTATGCACATTTCCTGTTTACATCTATCTGCAATTGTTCCCCAAATGCAACTGTATTAAATTGGACCACAGTCAGCTCTAAAGAAGATAGAAAAAACAACAACAAAAAAACACACACACACACACAAACAACATATTGCCTTACCAGCAGGTAGTAGTATATCATATTGGTTATATCTCTGTGTTACAGAGACACTGAAGACATAATCCAACATCAGCAGCTATGGGTCAGGAATCTGACTTCCCCAGCACTTTGATGACATTTCATGTAACGGAATGAAAAGGGAAACTCACAACAGATGTGCTTTATGTTTATCTGTGTGACTCACAAAGACGTTCTGGAGTCACAAAAGGTACCATAACAGATCGAGCGAGGATGCAGGTTGAAATTTTAGAGCCAATGCCAAACCAACCTTCTCTTGTGGACCCAAAACTGTGACACCAATTTGCTCGCAGCACTTTGCAGTCCAGCATGTCTCTGTGGGTACATTAGCCCATGGGTGGGCCACTTGGTGCAAGGCTCAGTCCCCTTCAATGGCTGCTTATCCATCTATTACTCTTGCAGAAAGGTCATTACAACTCCACTTTTAAACATACTGACCGTACCAGTCTGTTCCCTTGACAATGCAATCGAATCGGTAAAAAAAAGAAAGAAATTGAAATCCAAAGACCATAATGAGAGGTAGGATGAGTGTCTTTCAGTTTCTGGTCATTCTCACAGTGAAAGTTACTTCCACCGCAGCCTTTCCCCCCCAGTCACCCCTACATATTGTGTATATGAAGGTGGGTGGCAGGATCGAGATGGGAGAGGGCACTGCATTCACGCTTGGGTCAATGCAGTATTTTCTGTCTGTCGTGTAAATCACGACCTCAGAGGTCTTCGTATTCCAAGAAGTGGGTCCTCTGCAGCACCTTTACATGGCGCTCGTAGATTTTGAGTGCAGGGCCGAGCCTGATAGACAGACCAGTCAACACGTCACTGCGCTGCATTAGGAGAAGGGACTTCCCGTCAATCTCCTGTGGGAAGAGCTCAGTTAGCATCACCCATAGCGTTCTGAAGGTATTTTCTGAATACATCTTTTAAGTGACTCACATAATGCAATTATGTTCAATTGGATTTTGAAAACCTAAAATTATGGGATTTTTCCTAGTCACCTTAAGACAGCCAGTTTTCCTTACTAGAAGCCTTTACAATACAGCTTAGTGTACACAAATGAAGTGATTCTGGTCACAGCATCAACTACGTTTGAACTGCTCAACACACGTTTTTTTCAACCTATTTTCATCTGTTTTTGTGTCTAAGTCACTGATGGGAACAACAGTCTCTGACATCAGTCCGGTATTAAGGAAGATTGCTGCAGTCGTTTATAGGGCAATTGAGCAGCTTGTATTTAACTGAACAAAAATGCTCGGTTTGCCCAAAGACTGTATATTAAATATTAACGGTCTATGGTATTGCCACGGACAGGCTCAGATTAATATTCTAATGTCTGGCACATTATGGAAAAGATTCATCAGTAATAGACCTTTAAAATCTCTGAGACCTTTCTGTTTAACCAGAAACAGCTCTAAAGTCACTATCTTTAAAACCACCAGACTCCAAAACTTTTAGAGTGTTTAAAGCCAAGATATTTTTAAATTGGTGAAGAATTTGTGTACCAAAACTTGAGTTATGATGGTTGGAAAAGTGGAAAGACGACCCAAAACAGCTTTTCACAGTTGTATTTTGTTTCTATTGACTTTGAATGATGTGTATTTTGCGATGCTAAAATGTTTATTTACATGGAGTCTGGTGAGTATAGCAAATGCAATTTTTCGAATGTTTTTATGTTTAAAAAAAAGAATCTTACTCTTTAACAAAAAGATCAACCTCCTTATTAATCCTTTCCATAACGTTGACAGACACTTAATATTAATCTGAGCCTGTCAGTTGCATAACAAGCACTTGTGAATGTAAAGACAAGCTGGACAACTGCCCTATTAATTTACATTGTAGTCTGTTTTGCCGCTGCCGACTGCAGCGTTCTTGCTTAATATTGGCCCCATTTCAAAGATTGTTGTTACTATCAGTCACTTAGACACAAAAACATAGGGTAGGGACCATAGGGTCCAGGTGATGAAGTGTGTGGTTTTCAGTGTACATATAGTGCCCCCTGTGGCAGTTTTGCGGTGGTGCGCTGACCTGTGTTCGAAACGCCACAGCCTGATCTGGAAAGCCTGCAGCTGAGAAGTAACTGGCCACATCTGCCACAGTCCACTGCATTAAGTTCTGGCTCATCGTCTCCTTCTTCACAAAGCTGGAGAGAGACATAACCACATGACATTTCTACAGCAAGTAATGTCTCACTTTGTTGTTGTTGTTGTTTTCAAGCCTGTAGGTGAACTTCAGTGTGGTCAGTAATTATTCACGAGTTTGTGCCGCAGAAATATGTAGATTAGTTATTCAAAACAGTAGCTGAAAAAAATAAAGTCAAGAGTGTATAAAATTGTTTTACAAAGAGGGGGATGCTAAAATGTATTTCTTGAGACGAATGTGATGACTTGCTTTTTAACAGGATACTCACACTTCATCCCCTTTACCACCATTCAGAAGACAGTCTTCGGCTGCTGTGACAGAGGGTAGATCTATCTTGTTCTTTAATGTACCTGTGAACAAAATGGAAGCAGGATTATTACAAAATATTACCAAAATGAACGCAGATTTAATGGATATCATGACATGCTCCGGGAGAAGCCTTGACTGATGTTTCTTTAATAATAACTAAAACACAATGCCAATCAACATTTTCTTTGAGTCAAAATCTGGTTTGCATGTTAATTGTACATCAAAAGCTATCAAGCCTCTTGTTTCTTGTCATCGTGCAATATGCAATGCACAGCAATGGGAAATGGCCAATTAAAGCGGAGCTCAATTCATGACTTACTGTGAGAACAAAGAGAAGGGTTCATATAAGAACCATGGTTCTAACCTTTTTTCAATTGTGCAAACAATGTGTTCAATTCAAATTAAATTAAATGTAGTTAACAATGATCATTCTTCTTTGTTTGAAAAATGCGTCTTTAAATCTTTCAGACAAAACATTTTAGTGTTTATTTTTGTTATGCCATGTTAGTTGATGTCTAAGGAGGGAAAAACTATACCCACTTGTCTTTCATTCAAATCCAGAAAGTCACACTTCAGATTTTCAAAATTAACTCTGGGCATACCACTGCACACACAACAAATTGTGCTTTTGGTACACAAGCAAGATGAAGATGCCCTACTATCTTTTCTACACAAAAATAGTTGTATGTTTCCTTGCTTATCGACAAACACATATATACCATAAACTATGAATCTATTCTGATTAATTAAGAGCCCTCTGTAAGCACACATTATCGACCAAACAGCTATTTAAAGCCATGTTTAGACAGCTTTTAGAACCCTTCTGCAGCTCTATGCCTTTTACGTAGTCATGTGGGGGTTTTCTTGACTGAAATTCATCATGCATCAATATCAGAACTGTTAACAGATTTCCACCTCGACAAGCTAAGTTGTTAATAGTGCAGAAGGCCAGCAGGTTCTGAGCAAAATCCTTTAACAGTCAAAGTGAGCAGCACCTGGATTGGAAGGTAGCGGGACAAGTCTGTTAAGCATTCAACAAATCTTTAGCAAACCTTAAGGCAAGCACTGGTCAAAATGGTCAAATGGTCAAACAGCCATACAAATACTGTAAGAAGTTATTACATAATTCCTTTAACATGTGTTTTGTTAGAAACCATTACTCAAAGTGAGAGAGCAGCAAGTGATCAATGTGTTCTCTGTAAAACAGATGCAGGCTACACAGCTGCCACAAAAACAAAAAATGAGACACTATATCACTCACAGATGTCAGATGGCAAAGAAAGTGCCTGTGGTCTTCCGTCAGATACATTTCTGGTCTCATCCTGTTGGCCAAACAATAGAAATGAAACATACAAATGTCAGGTGTGAAGAAGAGAGATCAAAAAAGCAGGAGACATTCATGTGTCATTCTTTGTCACAAAAGGATTACAATTACCAGCCCTGCTGCAGAGTCCGGTACTAACTGGTCAGGCGAAAGGCCACTGTCCACCGCCTTGCCTTCATCTTCTTTCTTCACGTTGGTCTTTAAAGCGACGGGGCTGGTAGTTGCAGAGTGGATTGCTGGCTTCATGGCTGCTGCTAACAGAGGGAACCCTTTACATTCCATGCTGATATCATTCATACAATCACATCTGACTGTTCTTGCCAAATATCAGTGCTAATCCAAAACTAATGCAGCACAAAATTCCTCTTCATAAAACCTGAATAACTGGTACAAACAAGCCGATGGATGACTGCACTTATTACTGCTGGAAAACATGGCTAAGCCATGAAAACGTATTATTTTCTGCTGCAATATAGCTTACATTAACTGAGACATTGATATTGTCAACAGCCATGTCACCCATCCAGTTCCCATACCTATTTCATGTCCAATGCATAACTAAGCATAAATCTTTCACATGAAACAATATTTGAGTGCTCCATAATGTCGGGTGTGCATATTAAACTGTGTTGAGCAGTGTGAATACCTTTGTCTCTCTGCATTCCTGGGTGCTGGCGCTCTGCTGGGCAGACAGCAGAATGATAGGACCAGTCATTGTGTGTGAGGGCCCTGGGGCTGGAGGGGGGCAAGGAGCTGGGTCTCTCACCAGCCTTCTGGAAAGAGGCCGAGTCCAGACCGGAGGCAGGGCCGGGGCCAGGGCGAGAGCCAGATGGGGAGCAGGGGGCAGAGACGGCTCGCACAGAGGCACAGTGCACGGAGGCATCTTTATGTGCGCGGCCAGGAGAGGGTCTTTCCTGCCCATCCCGGCTCTCATCAGCCCCCTCCTCATCTGCATTACTGTCTGTGTCCATTGCCAGAGATGTGTCAGCCTACAAAACACAATCATAGGTGCCACATATAATTTAAATTACATTTATTTTGACTGTGAACCCAAACGATGACTGCATTATATAATGTTTATACAACCTAGGGTGGGTGCAGAATTAAACAAATGGCGACAATAAGATTGAGGGGATTAGAAACGTTTAACTCAGTGGAAGAAAAGCCACTTTCAACAATTAAGTTATTTCTTTAACAACAACAACTTCAAAAGCTGGTAAGCCTGCAAGGCTGCAAAGCATTGCTGTTATGTAGGCTGTCACATGAAAACACGCTCATACAGATGTCGCAATGTGACCGCTGTGGTGGTAAATTATTGCCTTTGAATGCTTTCGTCCCTTTCCGCAGTGTTCACTCCGCAGACAGTAAGCCCTCAAACCACAATCGTGTTTCCACGCAGTTAAACACTTGAATGTGATCTTATGTGATTGCATACTTGTAAGTAGTTTTGACATAGCGCACGGATTCCTTTCGTTGGGGTTCTTTTTTTTCTTCTTTTTTTTGTCGACGGCGCCCTGAGTAAAATATTACCTTTTGTGCGACTGCGTGTCCAAGACCCAGCAGTCGAGCACAAGAGCGCACTAAAAAAGCCCGCCCCGCTTCTGAAAAAAAAAAGAATCGCTTGGATGGCATTCACCCATTGCACTGCATTTCACATAACTTTCGCCGAGACACGGTCACAAAAACACCATGCCCCCGAGGATCAATCCAGCACGATTCCCATCTCGGCTCACATGAAACAGCCGATGTGCTCGGTGCGTCCCGATCTTTAGAGGCCTTCTTGATTGACAATAAAACACTAAGGGCCGATGGGAGGCGTTTTAGGCTTTCCTCAAATTTCCCCCAAAGTGCGCATGGAGTTGGGAGCCGCGGTAAAGACCTCGCCATTGTGTCTCTGGTCATTACGGAGCGCTTCCCGGGGCCGAGCCACGGCAAAGCAGACCGGAGATTAAAATCAAAACGAGCTTTAACTCGACGGGCAGATCAACGCAGCACCTCGACCAGAGCGAGCATCAGTCGCCTCGTTTACCAGTCTACTTTGACTTTGCACCGGGTCAAGATTTACAGTACCGAACAAAATGAGTAACGCAAATGAGTCCGCTATCGGACGCGGTCTACTGTCTTCATCTGATCCTCGTATTCAAGTGAAACCTGGATAACAAGCCCTGCGACGCAGTCTCTTTTATTTTGTAGTCAACACACACGTCTTTCAGAGAACAAACTCAATTTGATCTCAGCTTAACCCAAATCGGATAGGGCATCCGCCAGCTAGCGCCGGCGGAACAGTTTGCAGGCGGTTCACGTTAGTTCAGGTCTCAAATACCGGCTCCTTCATATTTCATTACTCTGCAGTGATGTGTCTCATCTTAAAATACTCTCAATAAATAGTTGCCAGACACGGAGAAGTGATGCCACTGCTGTACGGGACGTGAGAGGCCATATCAACAGCCAGCACTGACGTGACTGGGATTGTCGTGTCCGACAACGGATCTAGGGGTTCGACTTTATGCACTGCGTCGACAATCGTACATCACTCAAAAACACACGCAGCTCGCATAAACTAACTGAATAGAACCCTATTTTGAGTACTTTTGCACCGATAGTAAATGGATTTGGTAGCTGTTTTACGGGACAAAACATATAGTGATAATGGTCCAGACGAAAGGGGTGAAATGTCGTCATGGGCAGACATAATATGTGTCAGGACTGTAGGCTCTGGTGATATTTGGTGTTTTGCCTGGGATAGCTGTCTTCGTCAACAACCCAACAATGTGTCACGTCCCCCATCAGGCTCCTACATCCGCGGTGTTTGAGACTTTTTTTTTTCTTCACCCACTCCCACATACAAGCCAATGAGAATGAAAACACACATTTCCAGCCCATACTTTCAAAATAAAACCCACACTAGCAAGCGAGTATTTTCGTCGCTATTATTTTGAAAGGGCATTTTTTTCAACTTCCGGGATACGTCTGCTCATCTCTTGCTAGCTTGGTAGTCTTTCTCCCCTTCGCTCAACGCTGAGTTTGGGGCTCGAAAAGCGCTTTCTACTGCCGATAATGGTGGCTCGGGTTGTTGAGGACGGACCGGACGGGGCAACTTTTCATGTCTTCCATTTTTACGTTTGAATAACCCATTAAAAGTGCTTTTCAACCGGCGTTGTGTGAAATATGCCACACTCTCTTTCTCACTAGCTACACGCACCTTCTGATATTTTTTTTCGTCTCCACCTCGGCAGCGCTCGAGTGAGGTCCAACTGCCGCTCCCCGTCTGCGGCAGTGTTGGGTGCACTTGCAAATCACTCCCCTCACCACAACCCGTGTACAGCCAACACATTCGTGTTTTTTTTTTGCAAACCACACATTATCCGTGCTTAGCTTTTGCCTCCACCTGTTAATTTGGCCAAATGTGATATGACAATGAGATGGGAGCTCGTTAAACATTCCTCCTCGCGATAACCTCAACATACCTCCAAATCCTCCTCGTCCTGGTCCACAGGACCGAAAGCGCTGTCCCCGTTGCTCAAGTCAGAATGACTAGCTTCTTCCACCGCGCTCCTTCTCGCAGCCGTCGTTAACGTTACATCGTCTTTTTTTCTGCTTCTCCGCTGAACCTTGGCGGCGTTTCGGTATGAAATAGAACCCTTGTAGTTAACTTTCAGCACGGTTTGTTCTTGAATCAGTTTCTCCAGTTCTGCGCAGGTTCGGTCGGGCTCGGACCCGTGTCGTCTCCGGACCATTCGGCAAATCCTCTCCAAGTCCGGCCGGGCTTTTCGCGACCGCAGCGAGTCGATAGTGTCCAGGATCCACTCGCGGTACTTAGATTCAGACATCTTTTTTGCTCGGTTGATTCGCTTTTTTCTTGCTTTTTTTCTACCTTAGTGCGTCAACCTTGTACGTTACACACGGTTACACACGGTGTTTTTCGTGAGCCGCGGTCCGAGCCCAACTGAGAAGCGGAAACCTCACTGTACGCCTCCTGCGTTTGCGTGTGCGCTTAAGGTGGACCGACAGAGTTGCAGCGAAAAGTTTCACTCGAGAGGAGTTTTAAGGTGGAATTTGCCGACCTGGACAGGAACGAGCGCACGCACTCGGGCACATGTGCGCCAACATGGATGCAAACGGTGGCCATTTATTTCAAGAGTTGTCAAGTGTGATACAGCCTCTGATGTAGCAACTAAAGCTACATGTTGTCCATGTTTCACTTAACTTCACCAGATCAATTGAAAACACCAGAGGTGTTACGGGGAAGTTTTTGGGTTTCATGTTTTGCCCTATTTTTAGATCAAACTATGGCAGATTGAAGTAGACAATAAAAGAGGTGATAATAAAATCCAACACGTTAAGAAATCAGTACTGTTTTATTGAATCCAATAAAAAGTGATCGATTTAAACTTTTTCAAAATTGTAATTGAAAACACAATCACAAAAGTTAACAAAAAGGTAAACCAAAACCCTAAATTGGAACAGTCTGTCTCCCAGGCTACATGACACACTATAGAGCTATTCTGTATCAAATTAAGTTTCTGATGCTGCTAAGTTTTATTACCTTAATCTTTGTAAATATAGTATGAATTTAGCTATCAAGCTTACTCTGGGACATTCGATGACTGACCATCGTCTTTTTTAAATGAACAAATACCAATAATTCACAAAATGGAAACCGTGCATCTTTCAATTGTTTATAAAACATACCACTAATTTGTGTAGTATAAAAATTACTGTATTTTTAAAAGTATTTATCCTAATAGTATTTTAATTATGTAGATCTACATTTCATATATCATGGATTGACTTGCTCATTTGTAGCCCTTCAAAGTGTCATTGTTATCAGTTACTTTCATAACTTTTCACTCTTTAATGGTTTTCCATTCTTTGATGGACTGGAATATTAAGATGTCTTTCACTGTATCTTAATTGCTTTCCAATCAATTGGAAGACTCTCTGGGCCCTTCACATATAACTGATGCTGATAAAAGATAATTCTAATAACTAAGTGCACCGAGGGTGGGAATACATTTAGAGAGGGTTGCTGAAAGCTGGCTGGTATTTGATCCCTTTACTGTGACAGGAGGATCACAACGCTGCATTATTCAATCACACCTGCCAGCCTCTTAAAACATTCACAATAACAGACAGGACAGTTATACAAAATGTGTCCCCTCACCTACCAACAAGTATGCTCCTCTGATCCAGCCATGAGCAGCCTGAAGCTGTAAAAAACCTTCCTTGAAATATGTAAAAAAAAAAAAAAAAATGTGACTAGCCTAATTCAGTATGACATTGTGCATGGTGAAGAGAGCTTACACATAACCCAGACATAGTAGTCTTAACAAGTAAAAGTTTATTGGAATGATACATTTTGCAAAATATTACTTTATGTATAGTTTTTTTTAACATACTCATTGTGTTCTAAGGGTATCTGTCAAGTTCTCCAGAGGGTAAGATAGTTAAGACTGTCAAAGGCAAGGATATACAGTATTGTTTCCCAAAAGGTACAATAGACTACACAATCACTGTACCCAGGTCATGAGGAAAGGATTAATGATCTGTTTTTGCTTTTTTGCTTTTTTTTTTTTTTTGAAAATACAACTAGAAAATATGAACGCAAAACATCTCAGATGTAAAAAGTGTTATGTTTGAATGAAGTGTGTGGAAACTTGATGAAAATAGAAGGCAAACAGGAGAAAACTCAAAATTAGCACAGAGCAGTTGATAGTGTTTAGCTGATAGAGGATAATAAAAGACAATTGACAAGAAGTGTTGTATGGGAGACAAACATTTTTAAGCATTGTGATGGCCTCAGTGTCTGAAGTGGATCAAATGGCCATGCCCTCCACCCACCAACTCTGATTTAGTCACTTGTCAGAACATAAATACCAAAGATATTACATGTGCTCTCTTCAAAGGATTACATACGGTCTTTCAAATAGCTAGCACAAATCAATTAAGTAGGAGATTTGAAAGGACGTGGCATGTGCTTCATTATTTGCAAAAGACTGGACAAGTTGGTTGGTGATCCACTGCATTGTTCAACGTGATGCTTTAACAAATCAAAAGGTTGAACAACGTAGGAGACTGTCGGCTGTGGAAAGAATGATTTCTCAACTCAGTTTCAGGTCCAGGAGATGTCTTGCCGTTGGGTTGCTTTACCACATGCAAGAAAACCAAGCTCACCAGTGAAACATGTATTATTAAAAAATACACATTATGTTTCCAAACAGTATTAAACCATCTCCATCGGACCATTCAAGACATTCAAAAAGGTATCCTGTTTGATCTCAATTACAAGAAGAGACTGCGGAAATTGTTACTCAAGCCTACAGAAATCATTTAGAGTTGAAAAACATTCTCAAAAATGTCATGTTACAAGACTTTATGACAAATTGATGCACATCTAACAATTCACAGAAGCTTTTCAGTGAGATGGACAAAGTCTAGCACCTAGGGCCTATGGAGGGGAGGAGGGGTGGGGTTGGGGGTGGGTGGGTGGGTGGGTGAACATCCTTCCATAAACCAAGTGTTCAGTCAACAAACCAGCAGTAAGATTTGGTTTGCGATTGTCTTGCATCCACAGAAATAAACTTTGCAAAAGGGGGATAGCTTTAGGATAGCTTCCTTAGTTTAATTTGTTACATAGAAAGCTGGAAAACGGAAAGAAAACACTCCAATCTCAACAGTCCCAAAAATTTGATTGGACTGCAAATCTATCTGAAGGTATTACATGTACTGTATATACAAGAGAAAATGGGAAGGAAAAACAAAAATAATTATCAAAGTGAAGCATAAGTTCAGTGACAATTATCAGCAAACTTTTTCCCTACAACTGAATATTGAACAAAGCCCAGAAGAACTTTCGGACACATTGAACTGAGTCTTGTTCCATCTTCAAAATAGAGCAGCCGAGAGTCCATTTTAATAGTTAAGCATGTTATCCACAATTTCATGTACCTCAGCACAAATAAAGCATAATGCTCTGCCATCTTTCTTTAAAAGTGATATTGTACAAAAATAACATGCACATTTTGCTGAAACGTTTTGCTACTTTTTTAGCGTATTAAAATCCACCACCGTCATAGTTACATACAGAAAACTTTGCAATGTTCTCAATTTGCAAATTTGGCAGAATTTATATTTGTTTATTTATGAAATCTTAATTTCAGTTTCACAGCTATGAGACAATGTTGAAATAGATGGAGATTATATATACATACATACATACATACATACATACATATATATATATATACATATATATATATAATATCTCCATCCTATCTCAATATACATGTATAAATGTACTATGAATTAAATAAACAATAGTCAGGAGTGTGACCACAATGTTAGTTGCTGAGAGACCACAGCTTTTTAACCCACCCTTGAGCACTAAATAACACACAAGCACAGAGATTGACATAAAAAGGACAACATGATCACCAATAGGATTCTTAAAATGCTCTAATAAATTCAGCTAAGAGAAAGACAGACTTAAATGCAAACCCCATGATTACCATTTCTCACAGATCCCCAAAAAGAGTAAGACCTAGATGAAGTTTACTGTGATAAATCATTTTTACTCTGATCGAAGAGGTCACCACTGCTTTAACTGCAAGCAGTGAGTGCATCATCTACCCAATAATCATGCCACATTTAGCAGACAAAGGTAGGCGCAGAAAGTTTTCAAGCTTTAAACCAAATGGAAACAAAGGGTTGATGCCACCATAGCCAAAGCTCTGCACCAATGCTTTCGACACAGTTTTCCAACCAGTTGGCATTGTGATAGGCACATCTGTTGGACTTGGTATTGCTTGGACAGATTCAGGATGAAGAGATGGAAGGGAAACCAGGGTGACAAGATACAACAATCACTCTTTGACAAGCTTTTGGAGAGGGCCCATTCAAAAAAAAAATAAAGAAAAAAATAAAGGAGCCTAGCAGATTCAGTACCTTAACAGAAAACCAATGCCTCAACCTGCTGACTAAAAACATGTCATTACACTATTAGAAAGATACAAGTATAGCTGGACAGCCACAACCTATGCCTGATCTCCTCGAGCCCCTGTCACAAACACAAGAGGGATAAATAAAATGAATAGGTAACAGTTGAGAAACAATCAGAAAAGGCAACACTGCTGGTTCTGTTGGATCTTTCTTCACTTTGCCTACCTTTCCGTTGGGGAGGTTTTACATTGTTGTCGTCATTACAAATAAGCAAGTTAGCAGTCCACCCTAGCGCTTCCTTCCTTCCGACCCCCTTTTACTTTCTAAAACCCTGTCTCTCTCTCTCTCCACTACTCATGGTTGGAATCTAGAACTCAGAAAACTCCTTTGCACACTTCTCTGTGAAGGAGACTCGGATTTCCTCTTCCTCGTAGTCATCAAAGTTGCTTGTGTCACCAGGGCCTTTGCACTTAGGAATAAAGGGAGCTTCCACCTGGAACACAGGAGAACCAAATCATCAGAATGTTGCAGTGTTGTCTAATAGAAAGAACCACAGCCATGGCAGGGACAATAAACTACTGGATGACATTGGAATAGGCCTCAGGAGATAAACAGACAATTAAAAACAAATTTATATTCATTTATAGCTGCACACAGTAACTTAAAAAACGATTGAAATGCCTTATGCAATCAAGAAAGCATGCTTGAAAGACACATCACAGGACTAATTTTGTCATTTTTTTTAGGTTGGTGGAAAATCGATACTACATAGTATTGCAATATTTCCGTGGAATCACTGTAACAATAACCAGACTGCAGGTATTGCACATGAGAATTTACATTTTTTTTGTAATAGAATAATTAAACCAATTGCTTTTTCAGTCCACTAGATGGTGCAGTTGTTTTTTTTCTAGTAAGAAATGTATCTTTTTAGATCAAACGGATAATTAAACAAGATTAAAAAAATGACAAAGGTTTCCTTTAGGGACAGGATGTTAAGTTGGAAAAAAGGAAATATATTTCAATATATTACAGAATATTGCAATTCTTTGCAATCGTTTAAAACGTCAATAATATCGTACTGTGGCATAAGTTTTCCGATAAAATTGTATACTGGGGCCTCTGGTGATTTCTACCAGTTGGTAGTTTCCTAGATTTCCCAGGATGAATTTCAAATGTAGGAAAAAAACGAACTTGTTGAACGCATGTTCTCATAGTGTTTATTCTGTGTGTTGTTTATAGTGTGTTGTTATCAACATTTAATGTTTGCACACTGTCAGCACTCACTACATGCCTGACTGCCCTGGTGGTGGGGGGGTGGGGGGGTCCCTCTCTGTGCAGCATTTTCCCAACTTCCCCTGCTGAGCCCAAGGTCAGTACAGGGGCATTTCAACATGCTCCTTTTTTAGTATGTTACATTTGTAAAACCCTTTGAAAACTGTGACTGAGACTTCATTTAAATAAACCTAAGTTTATGTGGACCTAAAAATGTGGTTCTGTTTGTATACATATTGTAATGTCAAATGGACTTTAGTTATGCTGCTGTAATCCTACTGAATCAGCTTTTATGTTAAAAAAAAAGAAAAAAACTGGAACACTTGTTTTGTCTGTTTCAGACATTTTCCCATTAGTCTCCAATGTAATATTGCCTGTGCAGAGGAAGCTCAGATGGTGTGAAATTACCCGTAGCCACAGATGTAGACTAAAGACCCTTCCACTGACCAAATGCTCATTAAAGCCATCTTCCTTTGTCAGCACCACTTTTCTTCTGTTCCGATTTCAAAATGGGAGGTGGGCTCTGTTTGTACACATTCTTACTGTACAAAGGCTGGCCCTCTCACCTTCCTCTGGTAGATGGCAATCCAATCAGTGGTGGCAAACCACTTGTGGCCCTTGATATCGTTGACTCCATTCCTGAGGTTTCCAAAGCGCTTGGTCAGGTCCACCTGGAGCAAATTTCTCAACAGATCCTTCAGGTCTGAGCTGAAGTGGGAGGGAAAGCGAACCTGCAAACAGTAAGAGCAGCGTCAAAGTGTGTTCTCAACCGCAGCGTTTTATACATCATGCTATTGTTTTTAAATACACGGCAGGACCCTGACCTACACCTTAATTTAAGTGCAAGCCTATGAGTGGTGCATTGTGCTTTCCACAGGGTTGCTTACCATTAGTAGCTTATGCTTTTCTCACCACTTGAGTTACGACCACGCACAAAAGCCAGAGATGACAGTCAATTGGGAGATGCTAAAAAGGACCTACCTAGCATTAACTGATACAATGTTCAACTTCACCGAGGACACTTGTTAGCTCCAATGAACACTAACTTATACGAGGAATGCTGTATGGCTGATTCATACCATTCACTGTCTGACAAATGACTTGCCAGAATGTAAAATCTGGAAGGCATTGGTGTACGTACCTAATAAACTGTGAAACAAATCTGTGACTCTGTGTTGCTGTACATGTGCTGTCTGTTCACATGCTACATGTGTGCAGTAATTGTTATGTCAATGTCCCCCAAGACAAACACCCAGGTACTTTATAAATTAAAATAATCTTAATTAGAAATGGATAGACCTTAATCGTACCATGTTTTCTATCCTTACTGGAATTATATCTTCTTAAAATAAAACATTTTTACAAAAAACAAACCAAAAGTAAAATTTTTAAATTTAAATGTCTCTTTCTAAGGGGCAAGATAATGGAAGGAAACCAATGTTACATGACTGCGTTATCTAAGCTATGATTTATGATATATATTTTATGCCACTTTTATTTAGTATAAACACATTTATTTTATTTTTCACAATTTTAATTTAACCATTTATTTCCTCTATCTTTTGAAATTTGTTCATTTCGCTTTTCATGCTGTTACAATCTCAAGATACAATCCTATTTCATCTGCTTTATTTCTGTAAATTTACATGGATATCATTTTTAGGGGTGTAAAGTGTCACCGATATGAATCGGTATCCGGTTGTATTATCACAGATACGATTATGATCAACAGATCATATGATATGATAAACAGATCCCTGGTTCCATCTACGTGGACCAAGATTTGGCAGATGGCCCGGTTCCAATGTTACGAATCTGTTAAATGAAGCTTTGCTGTCAATCCAAGGAAGTTACTGTGATGTGTGTAACGCTGTTGAAAGAGACGACTGTATGTTTATGTTTGATGGAGACAAAAGCCTCACCATTTGTGTGATGAAGGACTTTGTCATTCATGTTTGGGAGGCAAGGATCAGCCAATTAGCGATGTGCCGACTGTGAGGTTTTGTTTATTGAGTTAGGGATGAGAGGAATACATTGTGGATATCGTAAATTGTACTGGCTGCGGTCTGTGAGTCAACCATCCATGTGTGTGTGTTCATAAACATATGAGTAGACTGGTATACATATACAATATATAGATGTGTGTTAGGTTTATATTAGTTTCATATGTTCCTAGATGTTCAGTTACATTTGCATGAAAGTCAGCTTGTCGCGTGCCAATGTTCATTATTATTATTGTGCTCACATGTACTCGTGTAATACTGTACGTGATAAAGGAGTGCTCACATGGCTGGGTAACATGGACCTATGTTTGAGTCAATGTCTCTAAGATTACAGCAGCAAGGAGGCGGTGTCATTTAATATTGAGCTGATGCGTTTGTTATTTGGTTACACATGGCTAGCAAATTACGTTCAAGTTAAACTGTAAGCATGTCCTAGCTTTGCTATTCCCTGGTGCTTTTACAAAACATATTTTTTTGAAGGTAGGCAACACTTCTTTTATAGACTTTGCTTATTTAAAATGTATTTGGGAAATTAATGTGTTTACATGAAATTATATTTAGTGATTCTGATTGAATCGTACCTCATCGAATCGTTTCAACGTCAAATTGAATAGAATTGTTCCATAATAAAACCAGAAACCTCACTAGTGTGTAAATTGAGTGATCTGAAGGTTTAAAAAAAAAGGTATTTGAGAATGTTATTTACAACTAAATAAATATATGTTTTCTTAGGGAGAATTCACTTAATACAAAGCAAGCAAAGGATTTTTTGTTGGAGAATTAACCTTTAACTTCTACACTTTGGGGCGCCTGGATAGCTCAGTTGGTAGAGCGGGCGCCCAGATATAGAGGTTTACTCCTCAATGCAGCGGGCCCTTGTTCGACTCCAACCTGCGGCAAGTCATCCCCCCCCCCCCTTACAGTTCTTCAGCTGTCCTGTCAAAGTTCTAAAAATGCCTAAAAACATACAAAATAACATATACGATATACACAACCACCACAGTCCTCTTTATATAATTAACGGTGATGTAACATCACTGATAAACTGTTTTCACACTTCAGGATACATCAATGGTATGAATTATGGACATTTATTCATTTTAGTTGACACACCACTGCCTCTGTTAACGGACATTGCCCTGTGTTGTGCTGGGACAATCAAATTACTTACAACAACAACAAAAAAGGATTATATAGGTAGGCCATCCCTGAACTCACCTTCCCTGATACAATCTTCTCGTAAATCTGAATAGGCTGGTCAGCAAAGAAGGGGGGGTAACCAGCAGCCATCTCATATATCAGCACTCCCAGAGCCCACCAGTCCACTGCTTTATTGTAACCCTGGACAACACAGGAAATAAAGGGCGGTCAGATATGAACTCAAACAAAAACTCCCCCTAATTAGAGTGTTAACAATAAACAGTAAATTGTACCGCAGTCCAGAAGTTGATGTTGACAATGAAGTGTTTTCCTAAATGAATTCCCATGTTAAATGAAACGATGAATAAAGGCTTCATTTTGAACGTGTAAAAAAATAATAGAATGAATGCCAAAAAAACAAAAACCCATTTCAACATGTCCAAAAACTGTTCCTTGCAAGTTTGGGGCTCCATTTCTGCTAACGGCGATGGAGATTTGGTCAGAAGTAGTGGTTTCCTCAATGCTGAGAAATACAGGCAGATACTTATCCATCATGCAATACCATCAGGGAGGCATTTAATTGGCCGTAAATTTATTCTGCAGCAGGACCACATACAGCCAAGGTCCTTAAAAACTATCTTCAGCGTTAAGATGAACAAGAAGTCCTGGAAGTGATGGCATGACCCCCACAGAGCCCTGATCTCAACATCGAGTGTGTCTGGGATCACATGAAGAGACAGAAGGATTTGAGGAAGCCTACACCCACAGAAGATCTGTGCTTAGTTCTCCAAGATATTTGGAACAACCTACCAGCCAGAGTTCCTTTAAAAACTGTGCTAGTGTACCTAGAAAAACTGATGCTGTCTTAAAGGCAAAGGGTGATCACACCACATATTGATTTGATTTAGATTCCTCTTCTGTTCATTCACTGCATTTTGTTAATTGATGAAAATAAACTTTTAACACTTCCATTTATGAAAGGGTTCTTAGTTTACAGCATTTTGTCTCACACACACGCACGCACGCACGCACAGCTGGGCACTTACCTTACTAAGGATGATCTCTGGTGCCAGGTACTCAGGGGTCCCACAAAGTGTCCAGGTTCGGCCCTTCACCCTTTTTGCAAATCCAAAATCTGTTACCTGAGGAACAGAGAATACAGCTCTGAGAAATGAGCACACACTTGCAAGAGCAGAGAGACCAATGAAACCTAATTATGGTCGATGTCTAATAAAACAAACATGCATCCTTGCCTGTATGTAACCTTGCTGGTCAATGAGCAGGTTCTCTGGCTTAAGATCTCGGTAGATGAGATCCAGCGAGTGAAGGTATTCGAAGGTCAGTACAATCTGGGCTGCGTAGAAGCGGGCGTGTGGTTCACTGCAAAACAGATCAGGCACAATACTTAAAGTCAACCAGTGGTGAATGGAAATATTTACGAGCTACCTAAAAGTTAACTCACCTGAATCTACCGATTCTCCTTAAGTGTGAGAACATTTCGCCGCCGGGTACATACTCCATTATCATATACAGATTACTGTAGTCCTGTAGGGCGATGAGCAAAGTCTTACTTTGACAAGCAAAACACATACACAAATTAGGTAAACATGCTTAGAGAGGAACTATTTAATGCACACCTTAAAAGAGTGCTCCAGTCGCACCAGAAAGGGAAAGCTCACAGCTTGCAGGATACGTTTCTCATTCAATGTGTGTTCAATCTGCTTCAGCTTCACCACCTAGAAGGTATCAGGATGGAGGCTTATTTCAGGCAAAATATGGTGTCAAAATGGCTCATCACACATCATTATAGACAAATGCAAAATCAAAAACAAAGAGGCTCACTACTTGTGCCAATAGTCTTTTGTTATTCTTAGTATTTCCATTAATTCCATGACTTAATGTTTTAAGTCAGACATGATCGTAACATCCACATGTCGTGAAGCCGGGAACTCTTTCAGTGAAAGACCCCTTCTACCCCACTACAACTCAGAGTCAAGTATTTAAGAGTAAGTATTGTTTTATTCCAGTATTTATTATATAACTTTAGTTACTTTGCAGATTCAGATTAATAATACAAATTATGAATAAATGATGCTGTAATAAATTGGATAAAGATGACACTTTGTTGATTTCGTGGTGAAATTCACAAGCTACCTGCCAAGTCTTACTTCTGTGGTTACTTTGGTGAAAATACCTTAATAGTAATGCAAAAGGAGTGGAAAGCATTACAATTTAGAGACAGTAATAATTGAATATAACTAATGACAGTAACTATTAACCTCTAATGCATTACATTTTGGAACTTGCCCAACACTGGTGATGAACTACATGTTGTAAGATCAGAAGGTTAAATAAATATACTATTCTCCCACAAACTTCTGACTATAGTTGTGTTCAGTTCCAGGATGTATACTTGTTAACACGTATGGATTATTCCTGGCTCTCTGGTTTAAAGTTTAAAAAGGAAAATGCTCATTAGAACACTCATTAAGACTTTTACTTACAAATACATTTTCTACAAAAGAGACATTATAATCCTCTCCAATACAAGCTGGAACATCCTAGCCAAACATTTATTTACCAAGTAGTATTTCTCCTAAAAGCCATGTCCATAAGTACTGTACCTTCTGTTTGTCAAGTATTTTCATGGCAAAATGCTGGCCCGAATCTTTGTGTTTAACCAGCATGACTCGACCAAACGAACCAGTGCCTAAGGTCTTCAAACGCTCAAAGTGGTCCAATGCTGCAGTTTGCTGAGGGGGAAAAAAAAGGTGGTCAGTAAGAGAAAAGGGTGAACAACAACTTACCTGCAACATACCACAAACAAGCCCTACTTTAGTTTTTCCTGAATAATACCTTTAAGGAAGTGTGTCAATAACGAGTATTTATAAAATAATTTCTATTGTTTTGATGTGAATTAGATATGTTGGAATTTATTTATTGAGTCTACATTAGAGGTGCTCTCATTCTAAAAAAATAAAATGAAAAAGTGGTGTTTAACATTAGCCCAGCAGAGGGTGCACTGCTCCTTAAATAGATAGGACTACATTTGTTAATGGGCAGGACGATTAACATGAGTCTGCCTAAGAGTGAACAAGTATGTGGAAAGAAAACATGAAGGTGTCTAACACAAAACTAAAGACATTATGAGCAAAAGGTACCATAACACTGCAAAAATAATAAGAATGACTAAATAATAGCAGCAATGAATGATGATTACACAGAGAGACAAGTCATGCTCGGTCACTCTCCTACCTGGGCCGGATTCTCCCATTTCTTCAGGAAATCTTCTTTGGCTTTGGCAAGAAACTCCTTCACTGTAATTACAAACAAAGTGCATATTCATTAGAGAGAATTTCCCTGTCTTCATGGGTCAAGACGTATAGGATTTTGTATAATAATAGGTTACCATACCTAATCACCAAGACCCAGAGAAGAGCACAATACTGCATGAAACAGGTTTAAGTGACCAGCTCATGAAAGTCTGCTCAACTGAGACTCGCTACTTTCTTTGTTATTGGGTCCCAAACAATTGCTTTTACCCCAATCATGAAAGTGTTTAAGATAAATGGTTAGTAATTTTAGCGGAATTTGAGAGTTAAATTAATGCTAACATTTGGGATAATCTAAAAGGATACTGCTTAAGCTAATAATACACCAGTTTACCAATAGCTTAGAACACATCACTACAAATGTATTTATAGTCCAAAAAAGTACTAGTTCGTGTTTAGGTGTTATTATACCACACCTAAATCATAACATGTGCAGGTAATTGCTTTTGGAAGCCACACAATAAAAAATGATTAGAGATCACCTTTTTTTAAATCCAGGTGTGACAAGTAAAGGTTAAATACACCTGTAACTGCTGTTACAGCTGTATTTTTCTTGCAAAAACCATGATGAATAGAGATAAAAGGACATTCAAAACCAATTCATGACAAGCTCACTTTAAAGTACCAACCGTGGGGGGGCTGGATAGCTCAGTTGGTAGAGCGGGCGCCCACATTTAGAAGTTTACTCCTCGGCGCAGCGGGCCAAGGGTCGACTCCGACCTGCGGCCCTTTGCTGCATGTCATTCCCCCTCTCTCCCCCCTTTAATCTCTTCTGCTGTCCTATCAAAATACAGGCTGAAAATGCTCCTAAAAAAAGTAACAACCAGGGGAAGAATACAAAAGAACTCCAAGGCACCCTCCGAGTACAGCAAGCTCAATCATTTAAAAAAATAGATTAAGTATGACACAGCTGGAAAATCTGTGCCACTGTAAGACCGGTACTAGTGATGAACAACAGTTAACCGGGAGCTTCACAAGCAACAGCTTTATGGTAGAGTGGCAAAGAGAAAGCCACACATGTCATATCTCAGATAGTGTTTGCCAGAAGGCATGTGGGAGAGTCTGGGAAAAGTGGGAAAAGGTTATATGGTCATATTAATGCAAATTTGCCCTTCTAACAATCACACTAAATGCTATGTTCAGCGGGCCAAACACTGGACATCACCTCATCATCCCCAATATGACTTATGGTGTTGCCAGCATTGGATGTGGGAATGTTTCTCTGCAGCAGGACCCGGAAGGCTCATGAAAACACAGGAGTAAAACGAAAGCAGCAAAACAACATCCCAAAACCAGCCAATATTGTGTCGCAAAACACAAGAACGCCTAACGTTGAAACGATTTGGTGCAATTCGATACAATTCAAACAGACAGACACACTTAATATTTGTTCATTAAACATTTATTTTCCATGTAAATTAAAATAAGCCAATTCTATTAAAAAAAATAGAAAAAACGTTGCCTACCTTCAAAGAAAGACTAAAAGGGGCCGAGTCAGAGTCAAAACCTCCATCTTATCTGGAGTCTGAGACAGGACTCTGCTGATGATTCATGGTGCCCAGTTACCTTGCACAGCATCTGTATTCTTGTGTTATCACATGTTCACGCAAAGAATCTCTGGATCACGTATCACTCGAATATCCATCTTGCCAGGCTACCACCTGAGGCGTTTGTGTCTGAACTCCCAGCTTTCCTGCACCAATCAGCATCCGGTAAGGATGCTACAGGCAGCTACGTGCGCGATATACGTGTGACACGGTCACAACTGTTTGGGCAAAACAGCAGTGGTGGACATGATAGATAGATGACTCAAAGCCATCACCTGCCAGGTATGGTTTTAAAGTTCCTGCCCTTTCCCCAAAAAGTTTCCAATGAGAGCATTTCTCTGCAGCAGTTTTGGGTTGGCGCATCACATTAGGAGACCATACAGATATGCACACCGAGTAACCGGACACTCCAAATTGATTTCTATTGGCAAAGTATTTTGAGAAAAACATGTTATAAACTATCTTCAATTTTATCTTTCTTTTCTTCCAACGTGGACCCTTAGACTAAAGTCGGGGGTTCTCCAATATGCCACCGTGGTGGAAAAATAAATTGATCTGGAATAATAAATTGATCCTATGCCAAGAGTGCAGTCGAACGTGAGACTGCAAGGCCTTTAGAAGTCCCTACATCTGGTTATTGTGAACAGTTTATGACATGGCAATGAAAAAAAAAAATACACATACAACACTGTGCATATACACACATTCATGCCACTCTTATACACCAACAGACTTAGGTCTGTGGAAAGAGTTTGACAGCTTGGCACACAATGTTATATGCAGCCATACATTTTTCTTGCTGTTATCTTTATGGGGCTAATCACAGTGCTCTGTGGGAACATGTAGAAAACCAGTCCTTCCTCATTCCTCCTTACTTTCTATGTACTAGTTTTGTGGACACTAGCTGCCCTAGCAGGTGAGGGAGGACAGCTTTTTCTACCGTTAGCCTGGGACACACAATGGTTGAGGTTGTAATAGCACATCTTTTGACAAAAAGACAATAGTTTAAAATGTGTCTTTATTTACGTCAAGAAACATAAATCCAATAGCATAAAAAGGAACGCTTTACATTTGGTGCTAAACATTTTGGACACAAGATTTCATAAATATAGGACTAAGTTCAAAAGTAGAAATAATGGATAATTACATCAATACTAAAAAGCTATTCAGGATAATGTAGAATGTCCATCTGCCTAGATCGCCAAGTCAATGCAAAAACAAAAGCCAAGGTCACAGTTTAAATAAAGCCAGTCTGCTGTCAATAGTGAAAGTGCATAGTAACTTATGTAATCACTAACTAGATAGTTCAATTAATGGACTTTTAAACATTTTATGTTTAAAATATAAACCTTATAAATAGCAACAATCTACATAGATATTTCTCTCTCTCGCTCTCATGCGATTTCCTGCAAATTCTCCTAAGACCAGCAGCTGCAACAAAGGATGGGAGAAAGCCAGCAAAAACGGCAAAGACCAAAGTTCGCATAAACATGTCGAGAGCACAGTTGCTCTCACAGAGAGCACTGGAGGCAGACTGGTCAACAGGGAGAATATATTTCCTGTGAAAGTTGCTCAACTTCCACTTCCAACCAGAAAGAGCCACAAATAGGATATTCCTGTCATAACTTGGGAGCTGCTCAGAGAAAAGACGTGGGCGCTGCTGCTGCACAAGTAGCTGGGAGCTAAATAGCCAAATCAACAGCTGTCTGAGGAATTCTCTTGATTTGAGTCTCTCTTTCTGTTCTGAGGCCTGGCTGCCATTACCATCATGGTTATTACTGGTGATAACGTAAGGCTTAACACCTCAACTCTCCTGTAACCCCAAATTCCTTACCATCAGGGATGACTATGGGTGCCTCTGGTGCTGCAGCAGCATCTGCGGAGCGCGACCCTGATTCACTTGAGCGTGATGATGACTCCTTCTTTCCTGCATGCCTTCTGGAGCTCTTCCTGTCACACATTAGCCCTGCAAAGTCTCCCCTCTTCTGCTTCCTTGGCCTCTTCCTCACAGTCACTAATTCATGACCTATCCTCCCCCTCTGAGAGCACTGTGGTCAGATCCACAGAAACCATTCAAGTGTCCTTGCCAGTAGGATGTCTTCAGTCTCTCCTGTGACTGTCACTTTGCCGGGAACCAAGATCAGAAAGTAGCATCCACATCAAATGTGCTGTCAAACAACACGGAGACCAGTTGCTCCCGTTACACTCACACAGATCAATTGGACCCTTGCTTTGGTTTGTATCAATATTTATTCTGTACGCAAAGTACTCTCTGCCTTTCCCTCCCATGTGCGCACACACACACGCACATGGGGTGGGGGGGGGGGGGGGGGGGGGGGGGGGGGAGGAGGGGCATAAAATACTAGCTGGTATATTTATCTAACCGGGAGACGTGGTTGTATGGAAAACTAGGTTTACAGTGGGGCTCTACAGTTTGGGCACCCCAGGTAAAAATTTGTATTAATGTGCATAAAGAAGATAAGAAAAGATCTCTAAAAAGGCATGACATGACAGATTAGACATTCGTATAATATGCCACAAAAAGTTAGGTTTTATTTCCATCATTTACACTTTCAAAATAACAAAACAAAAACAATGGCGTGTGCAAAAGTTTGGGCGCCCCATAGAGTTAATACCGTGTACTGCCCCGTTTGAAAGGGTCAGCTTGTAAACACTCCTTGTAGCCAGCCAAGAGTCTTTTGATTCTTGTTTGAGGTATCTTCACCCATTCTTCCTTCAAAAAATCTTCCAGTTCTTTGAGATTTCTGGGCTGCCTGTCAGTCACTGCTCTTTTAAGGTCAATCCATAGATTTTCAATTATGTAATAACTGCAATATAACAATATAATAGTATTTATAACCCCAATATAACCCCAAACCATGATTGATCCCCCATGCTTAACAGTTGGACAGAGGTTCTTTTCAATAAATTCTGCCCTTTCTTCTCCAAACTTACCTTTATTCATTCCGCCCAAAAAGTTCTATTTTAACCTCATCGGTCCACAGAACTTGTTCCCACAATGCATCAGGCTTGTCTATATGTTCATTTGCAAA
>NC_048421.1:11260187-11267078 GCF_013103735.1 Etheostoma cragini | reverse complement strand
ATGACACTGTCAGGTCTCAGCTTTCCAAAGGGGGCGGTGCATGCTAGAAACTCTGCAGGCTGCCCAAACTGTTGCAGACGCCATATTGTTATTTTGAAAGTGTAAAGGATTGTAATAAAATCTAACTTTTTGTGACATATTATACAAATGTCTAATCTTTCATTTGATGTCTTTTGGAGATCAATCTTTTCTTGGATTTTTTAATGCACATTAATACAAATGTTTACCAGGGGTGCCCAAGCTTTCAAGCCCCAGTTAAGTGAAGACCCTTGAGGTGAACTAGACATATCTAGAGTCTTGAAACTTTCTTTTATTAGCATAACCAATCAGATGGCACATCCGCAGTAAAACCGGATGTTTTCAAAAACATAAAAGTGTCTCAGGAGACACAAGCAAATCAGAAACAAACAAAAACACAGTAAAACTTTTTCTCCCTGCCCAAATGCACCAAAGAGTCTACTGTGCTGAATTGATCCTCCAAAAATCAATCCTACATCCCTCCCCAGGGCCTTGCTGGCCTACTCTGACGCAGGAACAGAGGGGTTATATTAGCTGACCGACATTTAACTGTGAAGCGCGCCAAACCGGGTCCCAGGCTACACCAGGCCTTGTTCATGTGATGCAAAATAAATCAGTGAGAGGGCTTACAAGGCTGCATGTAAACTAGGAGGGTGTTTTCATGTGTGTAATGGTGAGAAATCAATTGTAGTCATCAGCTCAGTACTGGCAGTGGATATTTCACTGTGACCGGTGAGCAGTTATTAACAAAAATACCAATTGGATGTTACTTTACATCCTACTGTAAGAATTGAAGTGACTCATTAAATTATTGACCAATTCAGGAGCAACCATACTGAATCAATAGTCACATTACACGTTCATGTTCCACTCACATGCATCTGTCTCATTGTGTACTTGTTGTTGAGTATTATAGATGTACAGTATTACCATGACCTCTTGGCTGGAAAATCAAAGGGAGACTCCTCCTATACAGAGTCACATGGTTTTTCTGTATAGGTTACAGTATTTTTCATACTTATATTAGGTAGCCAGAATAAATGACACAAAAAGTTAAGCTAGATGGTTGTGCCAAACTATTACTTGAGCAGGTTTAGTATTAAGCGTCCAGCCTATTATTAGATTGTTATTTTAGCTTTAAAAAATCTAGTTGGTTATTTGGTAAACTTCCTGCCAATAGATTTCAATGTTGGGAAGCTAAAAGCCAATCAGCTACGTACATAGAGGCTATGTGAAAGCAACATCTTCAACTTTGTGTCTAACAAATAAAAAGGTTGAGAGGGCCCTCATTTATGCTGCCTGACATATTATTGGCAGAAAACAAGTATTGTCAGTATTACTTCCTGTAAATGTGGTTTTACAAGACCAACAAACACAATGATTACCACTATGCCTTTGTGTTGCTACAAGAAAAATCCAAAAGAAAACTATGGATGGAGAAATGAGGATGGAGTTTAGTGATCTGAACTCCATCCTCATTTTTCTTTGCTTGCTGCTGGATTTTGCATCTCATGATCATTCCCTGGCAGTATGTCAACTTGCCAGCTCAGTGCTGTAAGCTTATCTGAGGTGATTGATAGGCATTTCAACAGTGAGGTCCACTGGTGATCAGTGCAGGCTTATAACAAAGCCCCTTTAACTACAGACAGGAAAGGATGAGCGATCCAAACACAAACCTCAGCTGTGCAAAGCTGGGGCAGGGCATGAACCACTCAGACATTTAGAGATAGGGGGAGTTGCACTTTGACAGCGTGCCTCCTCATTATATGAGGTATCTAAATTTGGATACAGTCAAACCTCCTCCCTATTTTACCGCGCTATACGGTATTACCGTGACTAATTTAAAAGGATGACATCAGACGGCGTCACCAAACTGTTGACTTGTGCCTACACCGTCCAGAAACTGTGTGCCAAACACTAATACTGAAACACCTCTCCCTTCTCGTTAAGTCGGAACCCAAAATTCTCTCACTCTCTCTCATTTTTTTAATGACAGTATTGAAACTGATACCGTTGCTATTTTTAGGACCCTGCGGTATGCCGTATTACAGCCCAAAGCTAATATAAGGTTCAATTCCAAACGCAAAACACTCAATACAACAATCCCTTATGTCACAACATGATGTTTAAGATGTGTGTAAAGTACAGGAAAGTATCTCCAAACTCTCTTGACACAAGAGCCCTACCAGTGACAAGGACAATGTCACAAGAAGAGCTATATAACAAAAAATAAAAGTACATGTGTGTTCATAGGTTCATTGTTACACTGCGTATTAGTTCATGAAAACACATCTGAACCGTTCGGTTTTGTCTTGGTTCGGAGTGTATGTGTGTCGCATGGTTTACCGCATGCGCAATGTAGCCTCGTGGCCGTATGTGACCTCAGACAGTGTGTTTCAATTTTGCAAAAAAGAGGTGTGGAAAAGTTAACAAAATGTACTGCGAAAGACCGTGCAAAACATTTCAGACTGTCCTGCTAACCTGTACACATTTTAGCATCAATGTACTGTTTCAATTCTGTCGGCTCTCTGCAGCGGGCGGGGCTGCTCAGTTCCCCCGACAACTGACACGCGCACAAATACATAGTGGATGCAGGAAACAACTAAGATGACATGTACAGGGTGACCTAAAATGAGGACAGCTACTGACAGATATGTTCAGATTTGATTAATTCAATAAATTATGATTGGTCGACTTAAATCCACCAGCCATTTTCATATTATACCAATATCTCCTGCATCCTGAGCCCTTTCTGGTAAGGTTTCTAGGAAAACACAGCAAAGAGTATTTATATTCTCCCCAAAACAAGTTGACTTGTTAAAGAACTATACAAAAAAGAAATCACACTTTGTTTATGTTTAACATGTTCTGAGAGAGATTGAGCTCTGGGAGTTCCTCTCCTTTTCTTTTAAAGCATACACTTTTTGTAAGATATTCTGTAATATTTCAATTTTTGTGTGCTAAAAAGACCCATATGTTCCTGTAGATGATTATACACATTCTTCTTTTCGTGCCAAATAAATGAAAAGCTTGTTGAAATCATCAATGTCTTCCCTCTTGTATCAAAATCTCACCTCGCTTTCCTCAGAGATGGTTCCAATAATGTGCTTAAAGTCAAGTCAAATTCAGTTGATGCATGATTACATGGTATGTATCCTACATTGTGTTTAATTACCCTATATATATCACATGCTGAAGTATATTTCCTCGAGTGCTGATGATTAAAAGAAAAAATGACAAGAACCGTAAAAAGAACCAAAAACGTGACCCTCAAAACCGTGATACAAACCGAACCAAGGGTTTTATGAACCGTGCCACCCCTACTGCGTAACAGTTTAAGGCTGATAGTGTTAAGCTGTGCAGAATGGTGCCTGACAGACACTTCCACAGTAACCGAGAAATGCCTTCCTTTAAACTGTAACTGGAAACAATAGGCAACAGAGCGAAGACAAACAAGCCCCTCTGTGTGTCTATTTGTTTACAAGACCACTCCACCAATGCCAATAGCGGCTCAACTTACCATGTCATGATATTAATTTAGTAAAGTATCAAACATTATCAAGAAAAAAACAGCTTCGTTATCTCTGTTAAATGTACACCTTTTAGCTTAGCCTGTGGCCGACTAAACTAGTGGAACATAGGGTGGACTACAGCTCCATCCATAACCTATGCTCCTGTCAAGCTTCAGAATGAACTCACTCCTGCAGCAAGCCTCTAGCTCCTCCTGTGGTTGGTCATGTCTGCCTTCTCCACTGCCTGCCTCTCCTAGACCAGGCCCGCCTCGATGAAAAAGCCTTCCTGCCAGCCTGTGAATAACAGACATCATACAAGGCAGGAGGAAGCAGGTTGATAACCAGTGCAGTCTCAAAACTCCAGTATGTCCGGCAGTTCTAACGGGAAATCCAGAATGTGTGATACCAATGTGGTCTTACAGGCCAAAACTCCCAAGCTATCATGGCTAGCTGTGTTTAGTTTATGGAGCAGTAGAGGCAATGACCAACTGTGAAACGCCTGGGCTGGACCTTCCTTGCTCGTTCACTTCCTGCTGCAGTTCACAGAGTGTCTGTCCGCCCTGCTTCCTCCCCAGGGCCAGAAATTAGCTTTGTACACGGGTGCGTTGGATCTGCGCTTGTCTTCTCCAGCCTGGAAACGTCAGTGAAAAGTGACCCTGCGCACCAGAACAAGCTCACAACACTTTAATTTTCTGTAGAAACCATAACCCGCTGCCATGTTGTCTTTTGTTTCTAGCTGCTCTTTGGAAAATTACACTGGGTGTAGGCTCTGGACTCTTGGTCAGCACCCGTCTCTGGAGATCAGGGTGGACTTGAAGTAATCAGGTGGATAAAGATGTGACGGATGACATGTGAACAAGTTAACCACCAGCGGTGCTTCCTCTGTCATCTAACTTACTAATGCCCCTATTTACATTACTTATTGAGCATTAAAAGAAAACTATAACACTGCTATAACACCTAAAAAGTCATGGGCCATGTTACAGGGGTTACCAGTGATGGGTTCCAGAGGGACTGGAGGCCATTCTTCACACATACTCTCTACCAGCAACAAGGAGCTGACACTCATTTTGCAGATACCTGTTCAGACTTTGCACACTTAAGCGTTATTTATGGTGTTGGGGATAAAAACATAAAGCGGTGTCCTCCCAGGCCTTCTCTAAGGCCAGCGATTCTAACTGGGAAAAGGAAATCAAAACACTTTGAATAAAGCGTTTTACGGAATCTTATTAGTTCCCCTCATTTAGTAGTTAACCTCTGGGGATTATATTGTAGATACCTGTAATTTATTAGGTAACTTCTACAAAACTCACTTTAGTAGATTTGATGTTACATTAATAAAAATTGATCTGATGTTCCAGAAGCTCATTAACAAAACAGAAAAGGAGCAACAGGCCACACAACTCGCATAAATTAAGCACAGAATATTTTGCTCTCTGTCTTGCTATCATACACACACACACCTACAAGTGTCCTTGTTCTAAATTCTGCTCATCACATGATGTTCAAGAGACCCCTTAACTCCCAAGTTTCTGCCTGGAGAGGATCAGCCTTATGCATCATATGACCCCGTACTGGTCGCTTTTTCCTTCTTAGATAACAACTAACTCCCATCTATTCAGTTACTCTCAAACGCAGGCTTTGGGACTCAATGCTCAGGTCCACATTAGATAAGATATTGCATTAAGATTCAACCCATTACTTACATAAACAATACAAAATATGTGCATCTCCACTATGGCTTCAGATCTCTGCGTTTCTTAAACCATATTCTTTTGTGTAGACAGAGGACTACTTTGTCGTTACATAATTACATTTTTAAAAGTGCACCAGAAAACTTGGAATAAAACCATCTGAAACACGTGAACCACAAAGAAACCTATGACTGTTGTATAAGGCTAGCTGTTGTCATCATCATCACTGGTTCCTTTGAATATGACCTGGGGGTTTTAATCACGAGCTTTCCCAAATAATCAGCGGAGAGAAGGAATAACATCCTCTGCTGTTCAGTTGAGATGAACATGGTGCCACAGTTTAACGGCTTGTTTGAAGTTCATGTAAGTGAATGGCCACAGGTATCTTTCAAGGGGTTTCATTTGAAGTTGACAAGCAAGGAGAGTTTAACATTTACTGCTCCATCACGTCTTCTGCATATTAGAACAGGGTGTTGAAAGCAATTCAATATGGTGTCAGTGTGTAGTCTCCGGGCCTTGATGAATTGTACAGGTGTAGTTTTTATTTCAGTGCCATTAAGGGAAACAGGAAATAGCAATACAGCAAGGATAGACGACATGATATAGTGTTAGCAAACTGCTACTGGTAGGGGTACTCACCGCTTTCCATCTCATTGCCCTTCTTTGCGGTGGGCGTGTTGCCCATGATTGCAGGCTGATGGTGGAGTACCTGGGCTCGGACTGAGTTTTCCTTTAGAAGTCGTTGAGTGACGCTACACCGCTAACGCAGTCGCTGGTCTCAATGACGCTGACAGCTAGCTACTAGCTAGCAGCTATCATTATTGACTACTTTGCGTAACGTTAAATACGTTTCCTCCAACACCACTCCTTAGGGAGTTCAGAAAACTCCAACAAAGGGTGTATATCCAAGTCGGCAGCTAACCCTAACGCTTTGGTTAGCTAAGCTAGCACGCTAGCTAACTCTAGCAGAGATGGCCAGTAGATGTTAGCTTTGTAATGTTAGCTCGTCAATTTCCCAAGCGAGCACCGGCAAATCAAGATGGAACACGGTTGTCCTTTATTTCCACAAACGGGTTAATGTATCCAAAATCCAGTCCGGACCATTAGACACGTCGTCGAAAGCTGTTTTTTCCGTCTATCTAACGAGCAAGCTAGCGTTAGCTTTTAGCTTCCCTCGCAGTCGTATCCTGGCCTGAACTAACCAGGTGCTATCTCTGTGTAGGCAGGCCTTTTCAGTTGAGACCTGTATAACAAAAGTGGTGTCCAGGTTATTCACTTTTGCCGCTGATGGTTATTTTAAATTGATCTCTCTCCATTCGTTTCTAAACCAGGCATCAAGTGCAATGGTTTCCTGGGACCGACCATCTGACAGTCGATTCCTAAGATCAACAGACCCCTTCCATTAATCTTCAGAGCGCAAGGGAAACTCCAGTCATCCATCCACCGGGTCCCGCCTCTGACTCGCCCTGATTGGCTACATATTGGGATATGAAATGCGAAAGAAGTCGTAATTCAAGTGCTGATTGGATAAGAATTAATTCATCCAATCATTGCCTTGATGCGACTCGTCTATCAAATTATTTAGTCCCGCCTTCCGGACTTTCTAGTAACCAATACGCCCATTTTATATATATATATATATATAAATTTATATATATATAAAAATA
>NC_048421.1:11239627-11260087 GCF_013103735.1 Etheostoma cragini | reverse complement strand
TTTTTTTTATTATTATTATTTTTTTTTAAATGGGCGTATATATATTTGCAGGACACAAATAAAACGCTGTCGCATCTTGCAATCATAATCCTATTTGCAGAGCAGTATTTACCAAAACCAGTTATGTAGCCTAGCCACCCCTTAAACGACCAAGCTGTGATTGGGTATGACGTTAACACAGGCTATTTTTAGTAAAATGTGAAAATACAAGAGGATAAGTATATTTGTGTTACAGAGGTAGTAGCACCCTGTTGTGTTTAACCTTATAATGAAAAATACCAGTTTGTACATTTTTTTTAACAAGAACAAGCGTTAAAACATGTTTTCAGCAAAGATGCATTAAACGTGGTTTGTATTCTGCTTTCCCCTTTCTGCTTCTGTGATCAAAATTGCAAAAAATAAAGACTTTAAGATTAGTGATAAAGAGGAAAATAGTTTTCACTATCACAGAAACTTTCATACACAGATTTTAACAAATACAATGTTTTTTTTATTTGGAACAAAAAGTGACAAACAAAATAATAACATGAAGAAAGTGATGTTGCTCGTCCAAAACTACACCATTTAAGTGGAAAAAAGTTTAAGTGCAAAATAAATTTCAACACATATATAATGGCAGATTATCAAATTTCTATTCAGCAACATATGTCAATTTAGTTGCCTGTTGCTGCAGTGCTGAAATCCTCTTAAATGGGTACAAATTAGTTCTGCACCAACAAAAGGAAGGAAGGTGAATCAATCATACATCAGCTTTCTGTGCCGATTCAGTTCAGCTGCATTATTTCAGTTACCTTCCCACGAGTTAAACTACTTCAATATTGCTTTTAACATCATGGCAAGGAAATCCCCACCTGTAAGTGATGATCATACCAGTGAGACGTTCATAATCTTCCTTGAAACAAACAGTCATCTGAAGCCCAAGATCTTCAGGTAAATAAGGGTAGCTGTAAGGCAAAGATGTCTGTACATCCACTAAAATGTCCACAGGCATTCTTCAAAAATAAAGTTTTGAGCTGTGACTCATCCCCCTGTTTGCTTGGGCCGTCTCTATAAGCAGTCCATAGAGTTATCTGGAAGTATCCCTAAAGGGGGGGCCTTTCCCGGGAGACAGGATGGAGGGAGCTTGGAGTTTGACGTGGGATCCACATTTTCACAGTCCTCCATTCGCTCTGCACTGCCTTCCCAGTTTATATGAAATCTGGTCACACGGGGGTTTGATGCCAGAATATTTCTCTGTAGCTGAAAAAGGAAGGCGGAAAAACAGATAAATACTTTGAACATATATTTCCATTACTTCTGAATATTAATGTGGCTTTTAAATGTTACTGACACATATCGGATGAGATTTTAGACAATTTAACTTGGCCAAACCTTGGTCACTATTGATAATACAGTAATCACACATTACGGGTGTGACTCAGATAAAATGTCTTTATAGTGTCTACATACTTTACAACCTAAATGGAAACACACTGAACACATTTGGAAACCCATTTCCAGCATATATATATATAGCTAACGTTGATTAAAAAGAGGAATAATTTAAAAAACATCTTTTGGTAATTGATGTTTGAAATTGATAATTCAAAAATATTTGGAAAATTCAACCTTTTAAGGACACCAATTTTCTTCGTGAATAAATCATGTATTTTAAATAAATAGATGTTTTTCCTTCAAATACAGGGTGCATAGGTATACATACCCTATTTTAATTAATTAAAATAAAACAATTACATTATTATTTTTAAAGGCCAGTTATTTCATGGATCCAGGATATTATGCATCCTAATAAAGTTCCATTGGCCTTAGGAATTAAAATAACCCCACATCATCACAAACCCTTCATCATACCTAGAGATAGGCATGGGGAACTTTCCATGAGATCATCTCTCAATGCAAACCAAACTAGCTATTAAGCTAACTGAAAAAACACCATGCCAATCTCTAGGTATGGGGAAGGGTATGTGATGATGTCAGGATGCATAGTATCTTAGATCAATGAAATACCTGGTCTTTAAAAATAAAAAATGTGCCTGCCTCTATGGGAATTTAACATAGGTGTGTGTATACTTGTTTATGCCCCCTGTATTTTAAGATTTTTTTTTTATGTACTGACAATACATTATTCATTCACAAAGAAAACTTGTGTCCTTAAAAGGTTGGATTTTGGCATTAAGATCAATTTCCAAAAGATGTTTTTTATGCCTCTTTTTAAAAAACTTAAGCATAGGTGTGTAAACTTATTCTAGCCTGTGTGTGTGTGTGTGTGTGTGTGTGTGTGTGTATGTGCGCATATTGCTACTATACTACTAGTAAGCAATACATCCCACTCAATTTGCCAGCTATGTTTAAGGCGAGAAACGATGTAGATAAAATTGTTACAAAGGTGCCAAATGGCATTCATTCAACAATTAATAATCAAATAAACAACTATATAACTATCTATATAACTATATAATATATATATATATAAATAATATAATAAGCTAAATTAAAATACAACAAGGCTACTGTGACTGGAAAAAAAGTCACACACAAAATCCTTGGCTTATTATTATCACAATGGCTTATTACTGAAGTTACTATCTGAAACACTGTTCACAGAGAAGTAACATTTCTGCTGAACTAGTTATGTAACCAAGGGAATTTGATAGGATTACTAGTCATTTTTGAAGGATCAAATAATCTGTTCCAAAGTGCAGGCTCAACAGAAAGAAAAGCTTTCATTCTGCAAAGTAGCAGTCCACCATACTGTTTGATGAAAGTCTTTAGCTTGATTGACTTTGCTTTTTTAATGACTAATACAATAAAAAGCATGTTCGTACGGTTGTGTAGGTTATGTATTTCGCCTAATGCCTGTATGGTGTATTTTTTTTAATGGTTGACATTTTATTCACAAATTCCCGAAACACTTGTCTTCAACGAGACAGAATAATATACATTAAAGCTCAAGGAATATTATTACCCAAAGTTTTATTTAAAAACAGTGAAATAAGCATTAGGCGGCAAAATTGACAACAGAACTCAGATTATCTAGAAACCAACTTTTAGGCTGACCTGTGTGTAGTCTGGCTTGATTGGTGGATTTTCACGAAGCTCGGGTTCTGTGTATTCATTGTTCACATAGTAACCAATGCGTATGAACTCCTGGCCACGGTATGTGCAGGTAATCAGCACTACAGTCACACCAACAGCATCACTTTCAGGAATCAATCCAGTGTTTGGGGCATCGGCCTGTTAAAAGAAACACAACACTTAGAGGTGCAGACATATAAATCAACTGTTTGTATATATTCATTCCCAGAATTTAGACTGTCTATGTGGTCAAATGGGGATTATGGCACCAGGACTGTGATAGGATTAGTCAGGATCGACGACAGTTCATGTACCGGATAATTGCTGGAACACCCAGCGGTGCAGCATCTCCTGCCGGATGTCCCTCTCATTGCAAAACTCCAGTAGTTTAAAAAAAAAAAAAAAAAACTTTTAGCAATCAAGCTACATGCTGACAATAGCAAGTTTTGAAGATTAGTTGGATTGTGCAACAAAGCAGGCCTCCTTAGTGCTTTTGGGGAATGCTTTTTTGACTTTACAAAGTATATGATTACGGCATTTTCTATCGAACTGGGAAAAAATATATACATCTATATACATCTATCTCTCCAGCTAATTCATCAAGCTCAGGTTACTGTAATGTGTGAACAGTTAATGTCATTTAGTATTGTATGTGGCCTTTTTCATTTGCGGGGTGCAAAGACCAATTCAAAGATCTAACTTTGCTGCGACCGGAGCTTAGTGCAGCCCGAGATGATTGTGATTGGTTTAAAGAAAAGCAAACAACCTCAACCGTTTTTTTTATCTTCTATCCTGGAGTTTGTGTGTGGAGAGGCAGACCTAACTCTGCAGCACTGTGGAGATTAGTCGGTCAAGCAAGACTATATAAGGATTAATCAACATCTGTTTGTATGAAAGATACAGGCTTGTAAAAATTCAGTCAGTTTATCTTGACAATCAAACGATCAGACAGAAATCAGTAATTGTGAAATATAAAGTGTACATATGAAACATTGGGCAGTTAAATTAGACAACAGGACATCACACAAATGGGCTGTAAAAACCCTGTGGCAAATTGCTGGATTGCTGTTTTTGGTCTGATTGCACCATTATGAAAGAAAAACAACTGGGGGGGGGGGCTTCATTTCTGTCACCTGGCCATGCTCAACATGTTAAAAGCAAGGAAGCATGATGCAAGGAGGAGGATGCCCTTGCCAATTTTGGCAGGCGTAATATAACAAGTTAGAAATCACTTTTCCCAGCATGCTATATGATAGAGCTCTTTTTCAGTTAGGTTGCCCCAACCAAACACACCTGAAACACAAACATATGTCTCCCAGCAGGTACTGGGCCAACCAAGACGGAGTCAAGGACTTGGTCATACTCTTCACTTTCTGCTGAGCCAACATAGATGATCTTCCATTCCAGATCTATTAAAAAACAAAACAAAGTATAATAAAGATATATTTCACAATAAAACAAAAAGATGTTGTATTGAAACAAATTTGGTTATATTTCTCCCTCATCTAGTAAATTTACTAAACACCACAAAGCTTATCAAATGCAGTCATTAAGTACATGCTTTTCTGATTCTCACATTGTTGAAAGTGATAGTTCATGTGATTTTGCAATCACTTTCCATAGCAAGAGCTTGATATTCAGAAATGTGTTCAAATACAGTCACATTTACAGAGTCAGATCAAATGTTAAAAGGAATGTATTAAAGTACAAACCTGTTGTGTAAAATTATAGAAATTAGCCATTTCATGCATTAATAATAATCCACGTGAAATAAGAAAAAGAATGCAGCAAAAGTTGTTGATATACCAATAACAATGTAAATATACTACAGTAACATTATACTGTAATGCTTGGACTACGTGCTGGTAAAGTACACTTTGAAAAAAGTAGGAGAGTGGATGTAGCTTTAACTTAGACACTTAGCTCCAGTGTCCATATTTACAATACTCCGATGCTTAGTTATTATGGACGTTGTTACAGTGTAACTATAAAAATGTCTAAATGTTATATGTTTCGATTAGGACATAATGTTTTAGGTCTGTATTATTTATTTATTTATTGGATCTGCTAAAACTGCTAGGGTCTCAAAATACAAATGATGTGTGATACATAACCTACAAATCTAAAAGAGTACAGTTACATTTACTGTTGGAAGGAGATAATGCCCTGCCTCGAGTAACGTTCTATTTACTTTTATTTTGTAACGTTACTATTTTAATTTAGTTATGCATGTATACAATGTCAATATAGGATCGCTGTTTTTAATATGTTTATATTGCTTCGATGAATGAAAACTCAACGTTCCAACGAAAAAACAACAACAAATGAAGTTAGTTCTAAATAGTTCGAAAAAAATATTTAGCTAACTATAACGTCAAGTTACAGGTTAGCTAGAGATTTGTCAACCACAGTTAACTTAACACATTCAGCTTTGGAACGTTACTTCGCTATTTCCTTGTAACTTGACGTTACCTTTCACAGATGTATCTTTCTGACTGAAGTTAGCCACTGTAGCTGACCTAACTAGCTGTTAGCAATTTTTAGTAATGTCACTGACAGAATTAACCTAACGTTAGCAACAGGCTCAAGCTTTGGCCTCGGGCACAAATTGACAGCTTTTGCGATGGCACCTACCTTCGGGAAGGTCCTCCATACATTCAAACGTTATTTCAAACTGAAAAGGGTTTCCAAAGCGACTCGGGTTATCTAGTACAGCCACATTTAGCACCTGTACCTTCGCCATTGTTGTTGGTGCAGCGCTAAACTGGCTAACCAAAAACAAACGTTCAAAACCAGATTCCCGGGAAATGCTTAAAAAACAACACTACAACGACACCGGTGGTAACAGAGTCACCAGTAGTATCCTTATTTGCCAAACACCTTTGATTTTACCAAACTTAAGCCCTAAGCATACGAATAAATACGCACTACTAACTTAATGTTTAACTAACATTAATGTTCGCTATCATTACATTTGAGAAGATAGCTATGACTACCGCTCTCCCGCCGCTTCCACTGTCTTCCACCGCGCCTACGGCAAGCGGTACGTGCGCGAGAAAGGAGCCGCTTCCATCAAAGGAAAGGCAAAGTGCCTCAATTGCCCCCTAGTGGCACTCAGAATCAAATTGTATTCATTACCAAAGTAAGTTTACACTAGCAATGAATTTGCCTTAGGGTATTTGGTGCATACAATAAAAATATTTAAAAGGAAACAATAAAGCAAAGTTCTGCTAGAGTAAAGAACATGTACAAAATAGATATAGGCCTAGATATTGCCATAAAAAAAGTGTTGGACCCATTATAACATTCTACGTTTAAATGCTACATTGGGTTAGTTAATCACTCTGCAGTTACTATGTTTGAACACCGGATGGAGCAACGCTTGTTAGGACTCGAAGGCAATGAGGGACAGATAGGCCTACACAGGTATGAAGAAGCACTGCGGAAGCTTAGAGGATTTTATCGTTTTAGTCGTGCCAGTAAGGTCAGTCATGGTTTGAATTGTCTGACAAGGAAAATGAATGGAACTAAAGCAGAAAGGAAGTTAGACTTTGAATGGAACTAAAGCAGAAAGGGAGTTAGACTTAGATTATGCGACGGGGAGCAGGCCATTAAGGGAAATAAATGGGTCACAGCACTGAAAGGAAAACAAATTGTGGACATTGATTATTGGCACGAAGAACACGCGTGCAAGCAAGTTCTCCCCTGATCCCACCTATTGGCCTAATGTAGGAGTTTACAACAGACTCTACAAAAAGTATGTAAAAAGACACTATAACTAAAACAAATGTGTATAATGCAACTGTTTTAGAAACGGAAAGAAGGAAGGCTGTATGGTTCAGTGCAGGATGTGCAAAAATATTGATCAGGGGATCTGCAAAAGTTCACAGTAGGATATGTATAAGATGTGCAATAAAACTGAGTTTACAAAATATAACTGCATGTTGCTTACTTTTTTAAAGATTGATTTGAACCAGACAATAAACAGATAATTACTTTCATGTCCGGCCAAAGTACTAAATTGGGCTGGAAGGTGTGTTGTATCGGCATTAACCTTTGATCTGTCTCAAGTCCGTTTATATGTTGCAAGCATGTGGCTACTGTTTTGGTTACCAACAGTTAAACATAATTAACTTGTGTTGGGAGGTAGGCCTACAGTAAAATTAATTATATCCTAATGTACATAAATACAACAATCACAATACAACCTTGAAAACAATCCTTGAAAAATATCTTTAATAAACAAAAACAAAAAGAATAGGCACAAATTATTACTTCATTGTCAGGCACATGCCATTATATGCCTTTTCCACACCTTTTGCAAACCTGCAGTGTATGGGACATTTGACTGATACAGGCTTTTTCTAGTGTAACTGAGAGGACAATCATGTATGCCTATACCAGGTTGAAGAAAGAAATGTATTGGTTTTACATGAAAACTGGTTCATACATATAAATATGTAAAAAGGAAATATGACAAGATGGAGGCCTACAACTTGTTCCTAGCTTTGTTCATGGGTTGAAATACTTAATTTGCAATTGAACAGTATTTCCATGTTTTAATTGAATACATTTTTATTGAATTCAATGACCAGATATTCTGTGATTTTAATAAAATACCAAATAACTCATGTGATTCAGCAGGCTGCATTTTTAAGTCTCCATTTAACCACCACTCACCACCACATTGCTCATGCATTAATATAGTGTAGGCTACACCATCACTTTTTCAACACAATGGTTATGTAATTAGGAGACTTTGTCTGCATGACTCATGTATAGAATACCGTTTATCACACAGAAAATTGTGAATGGAATAATATATAGGCTGGTCAACTGTATAAAACAGTTAAAAAACTTCACTAAAATTGTAGGCCATGGAATTTCCTCAGACTGACTCACTGCTGTATTACAGGAGTAATTTTCCACAACATTTCTCTCTGTTTCAAAGACGCCTCACTGCTCTCACACACGGTCCAAATCCAAACTGTTTGACCACCACAGTTTAAGCCTGAAGCAGCCTCCATTTTCTTTGCCCCTCTGAGTCTGAGAATGGGAGATTAGGTGAGGATTAGAGCCCACTGGACCAGCTGGTCGCCGAATTCATCCTTAAAATATCTCAGGAATGTTGATATGCTTTTTCATGTTGGGTAACATACAACCTTACGGAGGCGCTGTTTCATGTCACCACCATCAGCCAGGTTCTAGGTATGAGCTGTGGTTGGGAGGAGGGGAGTAGGCCTACAGTTAAACATTGCACGACTACTCCAGCAGGTTGGAACAAGTGACAGCAACCTGGCATCATACAGAAAAAGTTCATCTTAATTCAAGTATCAGGAGGTAAATAGGCACAATGTGACACGAATGTGATTAAAATAATCCTTTATGTAGCCTAGTGTATTTTGAGGAGGGTTTTCTATGGCAACAGAAGGGCTTCAGTAAACTGCGTTTTTTTTCTTCGACCTTTTACAAAGGAGTGTCTGTCCTCTCTGCTGCAGGTGGATAACTGCGCTCAGGTAATGTAACACGAAACTCAACCATGTGACCAATGGCGATTTGAAGAGTAGACGAAAAAACTGCTTTACATAAAACACCAACTGGTAGTGCAATCGAGATAGTCAGGTATTGGATCCATTCCGAAGTATTTCAGAAGCAGGGGGTTTTGTCTAGAGCTAGCCTACCTTTTATTTTCATTGGACTATAACCCTTTGTTGCGGTTTCATTTTTGACAAGGTGAGCCGGAAGCGAGGAATCAACCTGTTCGATGTTTCCCGTTTTGCTGCGATCACCTGAACACAGCCGGATCAATGGTATGTTTTCTTACAGAGCTTATGGGAAACTAACTTTACCCAACATAGTCGTTTTTATTAGTAGTAAATATAATAATATTGCTGCAAATAAGGGGGTTGCATTGCACAACATTACAGCTGTATTCAGTTTTTAATGCATATGCTATTAATAGTCTATTATTTTCCTGTGGTCTGGGCAGGTTTAATGGTGATTCAACAGCAGGCTGAATTTGTGACTCACTAGTTGTATGCTGTTTTGGTGTCAACTCAAAATGAGAAAAAAGGACATTTGTCTTTATATCACTGGAAATAATGTGTTTTTGGCTGTTCAAGATGGGCGATAAATCCACACTGTGAATGTTGGCCCTAATGAAATGGACCCAAGCTAATGCCCCAAAGTCCCAGTCTGCTCTCCCTTTGCCCTGCCGGTCACGGGTAGAGATGGCAGTGTGTCCGGATGTGCTGGCCTTGCCTGGAGTTGTGGTCAGGAGTGTTATACTTCTTGCACTGAGCAGTAAGCCTGTGTGGGGTGAGTCAGCAACCAACCCTTCATCCTCAACACTGCCACACAAATAAAAAATCTTTCTCACCACACCTACACTCACCCACATACACACCATTCGATACTGCAATGATACATAAAAACAAAAGATAGGGGACGTTCCAGAGCAAATCTGAAACATGCACAGGCTTGTCAGCATGTTGTAAGAACGTTGGATTGGGAAAAGAATAAGAAAAAAGAAACCCACTGTGCCATGTGAGAACAAGGTATGTTTACATCCACTTGTATCTTATCAAAAGAATTCAATTTCACAATACATTCGGCTCCCTTTTGGAACCCCTTCTTCTTGTTATCAAGTTGTACTTGTGCCCCTGCGAAGTTTGCTATCTGCCGTAGTGAATGATTGACTCAGAAAATGGTAAGAGTGGGGGTTTAATTTTCCAAAACAAAACATTCTTACTAAAATGGTGTTCAGTACCTCTGTTAAGCTCAAAACGAACAAACAAAACCGCGATAGATTTGAGTTTTTTCCTCCATATTTCTAACAACCATGTTGCTTGACTCAGCAGACTTAACTGCCCTACATTGCATTCCTGAGCTTCTCCTCCTCCTCATTCGCGCTCCCGGTCAACTAGTTACTAAGTAGTTTTGGGATGTCACTGAGTAATCAGATGGCTGGCGGGATGACTGGCATGCTTTGTTTTGTGTTGTTACCTTCAAAGTGTGCATAAGGCTAAAAGCAACTTCTGCTGTTGCCTCCTCTTTTTTTTTCTACTAAAATAGAGGTTTTACTTTATGGTATGTTTCAATTTGCCTCCTCTCAGCTGTTTAACTAAAAAAAGTTTGTCTTATGGGCATTGATCTTTAGGCCATTATTTTTTACTGTAATGTAAATGTTCTGTTCTTATATAGTGCTTTTCTACTCTTAATGACAAAAGCGCTTTCACATAGTACAGGAACCTTTCACCATTTACACTCATTCATACACTGTGGCTGTGGCTGCCGTAAAAGGGGCCACCTGCTCATCAGATAAACACTCACACATTCACACTCCTAATCACATTCCCTCTGTATGCCTTCCTTCATCTTTGTATGGATTGCTTTTTCAGTGACTGTGTTTAAATGCACTTAACGGAAAAATTTAACAATCGGAGAATTATGCATATTTTTCAGCTCTTTTCCCAGGGAATAATACTATGCTTGAAAGGGCCACACTTTCTAATAATACTACTGTAAGTAAAAAAAAACTTTTATCATGGCCAATAATTGACTTTAGAAAGTATCCAGTGTTACTAGATTGACAATTGTCCTGTAATTTTCCATTTTCAGGGAACCAACATTGCAGCTATTGTGGCCCCTACAGTCACCCTGGGTGTTCTGGCCATAGTCTTGGCTGTTCTTGCCTGGCTCTTCTGCGTGGTGAAAAAGAAGAGACAGACTGAAGGGACGTATAGACCCAGTTCGGAGGAGCAATCTGGTACACATGGTGTGGCAGTACCAGATACACTAAAGTTACCAAAAGAGGAAAGACTCATTTGACATTTCTTGCTTTATGTTTTCACAAAGTCCTGAAGCATTTGCATAGCGGCGTTCCTGTGTGTTGAGGATCTCTCTTTTGAGCTGATTAATGAAAGAAAAAACTCCTAAGGTTTAAGAGAGCACATATTACAAAGTTTGAGCTTTTATTTTAACAAGCACTGAACGGTTCCTGCATGGCACTATGAAGAAATGCACCTGAATGTATGGATCTAGCTGATTTCAAGGACAATTGAACATTTCAAGGAGGTTTTGAACAATATCTCCACACAAATGACGCAAGAGCTTCAGTATTTTATCATTATTAATCATTTTAGGTTAGAGATGTTTTTTCTTGTTTTAGTTGCCATTTACCATGTATTTGATTCAATCTATTAGCAAATACTGTCACTGGCAAAAATCAATACCAATCTTTTACCTCAAACTAATTATTTGTCTTGCTGCTAGGAGTTCTGATGAGTCCATTGTATAAAGTCAGATGTTTTTAGTCAATAATGAGTGTAACTAAACATGCAAAAACTATTGATTTTATAAAGCAAGCTGTATGTTAAGAATTAGGTTATACTAAAAAAATAATATTGAGCAAAAGCAAGCAATTGTTTACACTCCAAGTATTTTTTGTAACTAATTTGAATTCACATTATTTAAAGTTAATTTCATCACATCAATCATACAGCGGATAATTCATCATAATCAAGCAGATGTTTTACAATGTTACATTTTATTAATGCTTTTGTCAAATACATGTTTGTAAAATAGTTGAACAGTTAAACTTTCCAAAGCATATAAACCATGAGGAAATCATCCTGTTCTTATCAATGAGTTGCCTTAAAAATACACAACATTACTCCAAAGGTATGATTATATCCACAGTCTTAAAAATCCTAAACAAAATAACATAAGCAGGGAAACATTTAATAAAAATGTATATGTACCACATCAAAAGCAAAATCAATGCATAGGGGAAAATGTGAACAAGTCCATAACTTTGTACGCTTAGTCTTTAAAAACAGCTGAGCAGATAAGAGGTCCTGGTAGTCAGAGAGTAGAAAGTTCAGCTCATGCAACAACATGTGAAGTCTCTGAAACACTGAAGCCATTGTTCATCTGTCTGGAACCAAAAGGTTATCTAAAAAGTATTGAAAAATTGTAGAGTCTAATCTTTTATATACAAATCATAAATATCCAGAAACTTGAGGAAATGTCACCAATATAATTTTACACTGATATACTATAGACATATACAGTACACTTTGGTATTCTCAATGATTCCAGAACAGTAATTGTAGGGTCATTATGATGGATGTTAAATAGTGCTGATGTCTTACTAGGTTTGGAATTGTAATAAAGTATGGGAAGGTCGCCAGGCCTTCCTCACTACAGTCGATTTTAAAATCAGAAGTTTAAAAACAACCTTTTTTTAAAACTAGATAACACATTAAGGCATCGTCTAAAAACTATACATATATATGAAAATGAAAGTTGTTTGTCCTATCCACACTGAGAATACTGGATTGAAAACAGATTTCCTGGAGTTCTGGATTGAGACTGAAAAGACAGATAGACCATTTTAATATTCAGTAGATTAGTACCCTGGGCATCTTACTGACTATAAAACTCACTATTAAGTGTTACATAAAATAATCATTTGAAAAGCAAAAACATGTTCTAACAGACCCCATCCCATGAATCACGTTGCCTGACCCTCAAGTTCAGAACTACTTCCCTTGTCTGCACATTGCAGAACAGACAGTAATAATGTTACATCGTCAGCCATTAAGTGAATCAATAAAAACTCAGAGACAGTGAAAGTGGAATTTTTAATCACATATTATTCATCCTACAAATTCAAGGCTTTACAGTTAAAATCACTTGTTTAAAATGTCCACAAGGAACAAGACAGATGTAAGGATGCCAATAATTCAGTGCAATCACAACATAAAATAACAAAAACGTCACTAGTATCAGTATACATCAATGCCTAACATTAGAGCAACAGTCATCTAGATGTTTACAGTTTTTCAGAGTGTGGCATACCATTCAATTTATGATGTAAAGGGATGGAATTGGGGGACGGGCGAGGTAAAATGATATTTGGCAGCTGGGTAGGCTGAGGTTTTAAGCAACTTCCTCCTCTCCCTCTTCCTCGAACTCGCCTTCCTCAGCAGTGGCATCCTGGTACTGCTGGTACTCGGACACCAGGTCATTCATGTTGCTTTCTGCCTCTGTGAACTCCATCTCATCCATGCCCTCACCAGTGTACCAGTGGAGGAAAGCCTTACGGCGGAACATGGCGGTGAACTGCTCGGAAATGCGCTTAAACAGCTCCTGGATTGCAGTGCTGTTGCCGATAAAAGTGGCAGCCATTTTTAGACCACGGGGTGGGATGTCACAGACGGCGGTCTTCACATTGTTCGGGATCCATTCGACGAAGTAGCTGCTGTTCTTGTTCTGCACATTCAACATCTGCTCATCCACCTCCTTCATGGACATGCGGCCCCTGAACACCGCAGCCACGGTGAGGTAGCGGCCGTGACGTGGGTCGCAGGCGGCCATCATGTTCTTGGCGTCGAACATCTGCTGGGTGAGCTCGGGCACAGACAGGGCGCGATATTGCTGGCTGCCCCTGCTGGTCAGGGGGGCAAAGCCTGGCATGAAGAAGTGCAGACGGGGGAAGGGGACCATGTTGACGGCTAATTTACGGAGGTCAGCGTTGAGCTGGCCGGGGAAACGCAGACATGTGGTCACTCCGCTCATGGTTGCAGAAACCAAATGGTTTAGATCTCCATAGGTGGGGGTGGTGAGTTTAAGTGTGCGGAAGCAGATATCATAGAGCGCTTCATTGTCAATGCAGTAGGTCTCATCGGTGTTCTCTACCAGCTGGTGGACAGAGAGAGTGGCATTGTAGGGCTCCACCACAGTGTCCGACACCTTGGGAGAAGGCACCACGCTGAAGGTGTTCATGATGCGGTCAGGGTACTCCTCACGGATCTTGCTGATGAGAAGAGTGCCCATGCCAGAGCCAGTACCCCCGCCTAGGGAGTGAGTGAGCTGGAAGCCCTGGAGGCAATCGCAGCTCTCTGCCTCTTTCCTCACAACATCCAGGACAGAGTCGACAAGCTCGGCTCCCTCCGTGTAGTGGCCCTTGGCCCAGTTGTTTCCAGCTCCACTCTGACCTGTAGTCAACAGTACCACAGTTAATTAATGTGGGAAACAGAGGAAAGCTGTTTCTTATCATTTGAGACCATAGCAAAAGTCAACATACCAAATTTGGATGTGACAACAGGTAAGTGCATCTTCACTAAATTCACATAGCTTACCAAAGACAAAGTTGTCGGGTCTAAAGATCTGCCCGAAGGGACCGGACCTGACTGAGTCCATCGTGCCCGGCTCCAGATCCACCAGGATGGCTCGGGGCACATACTTTCCACCTGAAATGTGGTCGAATAGATAGACAACAATCATTCCTGGTTAATCTTACAAGCTTGTGAAGCACGGTAAGTTTAATGTAAAACACAAATGTTTATGCAAACATTTCTCATAGTGGGAGAGCTGGGTAGGTTGGTTAAATTTGCTCTCTTTTGTATAATGGGTAAATCTGTAGCTTACCTGTGGCCTCATTGTAATAGACGCTGATTCTGTCTAGCTGCAGATCACTGTCTCCATGGTAGGCACCAGTGGGATCAATGCCATGCTCATCACTGATCACCTCCCAGAACTGAAAAAATAGACATGGAAGTAGAGAAGGGAGAGACAAATGTTGATATTATATAGGCCATGGTAAAAATTAAATAAAAAATAAATATACCTACAATTAATTTAATGTACTAAAATGGGTAACAGTAGGCTACCCGGGTCCCCTGAAATAGCAGAGAGATACTTTATAGGAACCTATTTCTAAACATGCAATGATGCAATGGCTGTTTTAATCCTCTAATTGAATGCAGCTCAGAAGAGCAGTCTATGGAGATGCAGTGTCTCAACAGTGATCAAGCAGATGGCAAGAATCGTACGCCCAAACAAACAAAAACGCTTTGATAATTGCATGCAAAAAAATAAGCATTTGACTGCACGTTTTTTTCGAGTCATGCAAGCAATTTATATGAAGTATTTAGTATTAGCCTCTTAATGTACCATGTCAATGAAGTAGCAGCCTCCCCTCCCCCTCCACCTTCATGACCTATTTTTACCTAATTCCTTTCAAGCCAATTCTAGTGTGAACAATGTTAGATTTACTCCAATACTTTATGTTATTTTTGTCATTTTACCCTTATGTAGCATAGTGTTAAGCTTGTTGGCTTTTAATCATAGAGTGTGTTCTTTCAGCATCGAAGACCTTTTTAATCCACGCAAATAAGCGCGTGCCGAATCTTGAGCACAGCAGAGAATAGCCTACCAATGTCAACGACCAAACGTCTAGGATTATAATTTGTATTAATTGCACGACGCTTCAATCAAGAGTAGCCTAGGCTGGATGTACGTTGGATGTATTCTAGAGAATTCATGAAGGATGGATTATGACGCCTCCTCTCGCCTGCATTAAGTCTAAGGAATGACAAACCAAACAGAGAAAAGGGAATCAGAGGAATACCTTGGCTCCGATCTGGTTTCCGCACTGACCGGCTTGCAAATGCACAATTTCGCGCATTTTTGTAACAGATGGATACGAGGGTGGTCGAGTAGGAGATAGGAATCAGAGCAGCAGAGATTCACAGGAGGATGATTCCTACAGTCGATTGTCCGGGAGTCTTTGGCACCGCCTATAAAGAGCTTCTACTGGGCTGAATTGGTGGTGCAACTTGACGTCATCGCCATGGTAACCAAAGACCGGAGGAGAGAGGGAGGGAACAAAGACCCGTAAATCGCAGATAGGGTGCGAGAAGTCCTCATCAATTATTATATTCACAAACTCTCTCAGACCCCTCCAAACATACACACCCACTAGTTTTACACTAAGACACCCACATAAAGGTTTAATACACACGTTGATCGGTCATCAAGGTCAGCGATGTGCAGTTTTAACAGTGTAGCCATAGACTGTAGGCTACAGTCTAGAGTGTAGCCCATTGTAAAGCACCAAAAGTTCATTATTTTGACGTCAAACACACACATCAATCAGCCATAGATGAAAGGACAAGGCCAGCAACATATACAATGTAGCTATCAATTAGAGTATGAGGACTTCTTGACACTTCTGAGACGTACCAGCATGATATTATCCCACGGTATTCTGAATGTTCTGGTGCATATTCAAACAAGATGTTTGAAAAAATACCCTGGATGTGCAGCCATGTAGGGCCTGATCAAATGTGTGCTCTAGTTCTTTTAAAACTACTTTTAAACACAGTAGCCCTGTTAACAATCAAATGGGGGAAAGACAAAACACACTGACGTATACTTATGGTTACGTGAAAGAGGACAAGTTAGAGTGATTGGCAGATTTGGTCAGTCATGTGCTTCCAATAAGGGATGAAGGGCAAACTCCACAATCCTGATTTTGTGCAAAAATGTATTCAAACGTTTGTCTGAATCTAATATTTGGATTCAGCTGTCCTAGTTGGACAAATGAGTAAGATTATACCTTGGAATATATCCCCCCCCTCCACTGCAGCTCAACAAAGAAAGACACAAACTTGTTTACTTATCCTTCAAGTCATTCATCCAGTTTTTAAAGTTTATGAAGTTTATTTTGTATTACTTCTAAGTAATCACAACAAACCGACAGGAAGGCCAACACTGTTTGTGGACCCTGAATATTCATTAGGCATTAGACACTATACTGCATGTTGTTAGGTCTTCACACTCTGAATCAAGGACACCAAAATTATTTCTGTTAAAACCTGTCACTTTCAATAACCACCTGCACCCACATGTATCAATGCAATACCCCTCCTCTTCAATAAAAGTAGATTCTCAGGTGAGATGTTCACTGTGTTGTTTAATCTATTTTTAATTGCCCCCTATTACACATTCTGCCTTACTTGTATTCAGTCAAAAGGAAAAAAATCCTTTGGTCCCTATCGCCTGCAGCAGAAATGTTGTGTAATTGCAGTCAAGATAAACAACAATTATACATATTAGGCAGACATAGTGACATAAAACCATCACAACCAATATTATCAATAACCCCTCTAAACTAGAATACAGTGCATTAACAACAACTTAGTTATTGCCTGTTTCTTTCTGAGCATGTTGAGCCAGTCTGGGTATGAAATTAGCTGCAGTATATTGTTTTTACCTGACCATTCCCAGTTTAAATTGTCAATTACAAACTACACCTGAGACTAATAACTAGGTGTAAATGTTGGCTGTGACGCCTTGGGCTGATAACTAGATGTCAACATGGACACATTCACATAAACATCCTGAATGATGACATTCCAAACATGCGGTTACCAACCCATTTTAAACTTTCCAACAACTGGCCAATAAAGTTGTGTTTCCTGTTTCCCAGCTTGGCTACATACAGTGTTGTTTCACAGTGCTGCATGATTAGAGTTACTCCCACATAAGTCATGCACAGGAAAACCAAGAGCATTTGCTCCTTCATGTCAAGAACAATAGGCTGTTAGTGCGCCATGAGGCTCTCAGGAGACAAGTTTAACTCGGCACACTGAACTATTTTTGTTGTTAGAGGAATCATTAGGACTTTGACCGGAGGACTTATGCTGTTTTGAACTGTGGATTTACTGTGTTGTACTTGAAGAGCTGATAATCATGTCACTCCCAGAGGAGGATCTCACATGTCCCATATGTTGTGACATCTTTGTGGACCCCGTTTTGCTGTCATGTAGCCACAGCTTCTGCAGGAGCTGTCTGAAGCGCTATTGGGAAACAGGGTTACGTGAGTGTCCAGTATGCAGAAAAAGAGCCTCCAAGGCGGTTCCTGCCACCAATTTAGCTCTGAGAAATGTCTGTGAAGCTCTTTTGACGGCTAGGAGGAATTCAGTGCTGGTGGAAGAGAAGATGAACTGTAATCTGCACGGGGAGAAGTTAAAACTCTTCTGTCTGGTTGACAAACAGCCCATCTGTGTGGTGTGTCAGTCTTCCAAACTGCACAAGAGTCATGACTGTTCACCTATAGAAGAGGCCGTGCTAGACTGCAAGGTAAGGGAATATATCACTGTTTCTCATCTACATTGTAAAGGCAACCTGAAAAACAGATTGTTGTTTTTGTTAACCTGAAGTATTCAATGTCTCACCTAAAGGTAAAAATGCTGTCCCACAAGTCTGTCCTGTTATCCCCACTATCTTTTCTCATATCTCTTATATTCCAGGCCTAACACATCCAAAAGCACTAAAAGTACTGACATAATATTGAGATATCTGACATCTGCTGACTGAGATTTACTTGATTTTCAGGATGAACTTGCTTCATCCCTCAAGAATTTGCAAGACAAAGCGGACAGCCTCAAAAGAACTCAAATGACCTCTGCAGACACGATCGAGTACATCAAGGTAACTTTGATTAGATGACAAATATTTGGTTTGGACTACAAACATCTGGGCAAATAAACAAAGATTTGCAATGATCTCCCTCAGAGTCAGTCACTAAAAACACAAAGATTGATCAAGAGACAGTTCGAGCAGCTTCATCAAGCCCTCTACCAAGATGAGTTGGCAAGAATAGCAGCTGTGAAAAAAGAAGAAGAAGACAAGATTGCAGGAATGAAGGTTAAGATTAAAGAGCTTTCAGAAGAAGTGCTGTTGCTCACAGAGACAGTCTGCGTCATACAGGAGCAGCTGAAAGAAGACCATGTGGACTTGTTGAAGGTCCGTACAGTCAAGAATACATCAACTTTTGAATCACTGTTTCCAAAAAACTCCCACCTTGACTGTTTTGTTTCTATTTTCCAGAATTTCAAAGCCACTCAGGACAGGTAGGTGAACAAGGTTATGGAAGTACCCTCTTTGTGTTGACTATGAAACATAAGATATCTTTTCTTTTTATCACAGAAAAAAAAGCATATCGCTTGATTCAGACAACATGTCCGGGTTATTGATTGATGTGACCAAGCATCTCTGCAACCTCAAGTATAAAGTCTTGGAGAAAATACTGGACCAAATTGAGTATTGTGAGTATACGTTATTGGTATCTTCAGGTTTAAAGCCTAGAAATGCACAACCTAAACCATGTTTAACATATCAATCTTTCTGCTAATATCCTGTCTTTAGCTCCTGTGACTTTGGATCCAAACACAGCACACCCCTGTCTCATCCTGTCTGACGACCTCACTTCCCTCCACTACTCAAAGCTGCACAGCGGTTGCCCTGACAACCCAGAGCGCTTCCACATCAGCGCTGAAGTGGTAGGCATGGACGCACTGGGCTCAGGAAGCCACCACTGGGTGGTGGAAACAGGAAGTAATCAGGACTGGCTCCTGGGCGTGGCCTCTTTGTCTGTACCTAGGAACTCTGAGATCTCTGCTCGGCCTGAGCACGGCTTCTGGACTTTATGTTTCAGGAACGGAGAGTTCAGGGCAATGACCTCGCCACCCACCCCACTGACAGTTACAAGAGTGCCCAAACAAGTCAAAGTAAAACTGGATTACAACAAAGGGACAATGTCTTTTTTTGACCCTGCTGATGACACACTCATCTATGCATTCACACACATGTTCACAGAAAGTTTACTTCCATATTTTTATACACAGAGCAGTAATCCATTGAGAATATTGCCAGAGAAAGTACTTGTGACGATGCTGCGTCCAGGATGAAGGATTTATTAATTTTGAAAAGATAACATGATCCCAGACCTGTTTTGATGGCTAAGATCAGATCTGGCTGTAATAATATGTTCTCTTTAAGAAGCCAAGTATTTCCCCATCCAAGTCATTTTGCTGGTTCAATAAAACATTGTCACCTTTTTGTTACTCATTCCTCCTTAAAGGAAGAGTCCAACATTTTGGGAAATAGGTCTACCCTTCTTCTCTTTTTTTTTTTATCCCACTCACATGTTTGTGTGTATTGTGTGTTTTAGGTGTACAAAGACTAGGTGTTACACCTTCAGACACATCCCGACTAGTAGTTCCAGCTTGTTTCCACACTTTGTGCTAGGTTAAGCTTACCAGCTGTTGCCTCTAACTTCATATTTACTGACATGCATTGATGTTCTCATTAAGGGTCTTGTATGCTGTACAGACTGTGAAACCCCTTGAGACAAGTGTGAATTTGGACTATTAATTGACCTGCCTTGACTTCTTACAAATAAGAAATCTATTTCTTTATTGAAAGAAATGTTAATATAATTGACTATATATATAGTACAGTACATCGCTTACTGTGGAAGAACAGGGGAGAGCAAATTTTCATTTTTATAAAAATGTTTAATTAAATATGGACGTTTTTTGTTGGTCCATAACTGGGGCTTGGTGTATGGAAAAAGTATTTCCTTTGAGTTACCTGTGAGTGATTTACATCCAAATGAATGATGCTGTGCAGGTGTTCAATGATGCTTCTGTATATCATAAGGCCATTATGTTTCACTAAAATAGGGAGATGTTTCTAATTTAGCAACATGCACTTTGTGAAACACACGCTACACGCGCACAAACGCAC
>NC_048421.1:11130110-11239617 GCF_013103735.1 Etheostoma cragini | reverse complement strand
CCCCCCCCCCCCCCTACACACACACACACACACACACACGGGTCAGACTGTACGTTCCGTTTATTACTCTCTTTTGTACACATGATGGCGCCAAAGTCAAACAAATACTTTGGAAAAACTTTGAAACAAAAACCTTGAGAAAGAAAAGAATGAGAAAAGAAATGAATCTTCCTCAACATTATCAGTTAATTAAACATAAAATTAAAATGTTGATTTTTCACTTCATCATTGCTGCATATTCGGGTTTTCCTTCCCTTAAATTCTATTCAGTAAAACACACATTTGGAAGTTTCAAATTAAAGACAAGTTACAAAACCTTCCTCACAGTTGTATTGTGTTCACCTAATTCAGTTCTTTCTCTCACAGCCCTATTTAAACAGTATTAGCCGGTGGGTTTTTTGTTGTTCTCTGCAGAGACACAGGTGCAGCACTTCTTAACGCAGGTGTCTGAGAGGAAAGGCACTTTGTCCAGACGGGATAGATAGACCAGTGGCTGGATGGTGCTGCTGATGTTGAGGAAAGCAAAGCCCACAGGCTGCACGTAGCAGCGAAACACATCATGGGAGTAGTGGTTTTCAAAAGGAAACAGTGCCACAGGTGGCAGGTAGTTAAACACAATGATACAAAGGATAGATAGCACCGTCTTGAAGGCCTTCTTCTTCATGGGATGCATCTCATCTTTCCCTGGACCACGAGACTTCTTCAGGGCCCACAGGATGCACACATTACTCAAGACCATCCATGTAAATGCTGCCAAAATCTCACAAGTGAATACCTTCTCAAAATTGTGGATGCCTCCCACAACCTTGGCTGCAGAGTAGACAAAGGTGAGGCAGAATACCAGCACAGAGAGGCTTAACCTGTACTTAATGTGTTTAAACACCCCAAACATAACTGGAAAGAGCACAGCCACAAAGCGATCTAGGCAGATACAGGAGAGAAACAATGGCCCGCTCGTGTCTTTCACACCGTAGGAAAACTTGAGGGCGGACCACATCTGTTTGCTCTGCCAGTAGTATAAGTTAAGGAAGGATAAAGGGGTCATGGCACTAAAGTAAGCATCCATGAAGGCCAGGGAACCCAAGTATATGTCAGAAGTGGTGGGTTCTTTGCGATTGTGAATGAGGATGGCAATGACAAGTAAGTTGGCCGGGAGTCCCACGACTACATTAATGGATTGCATGGTCAGGTCGAAGAAAATGCCTTCAACCAGATGTTCGCAGTTGTCAAACACACTGAAGGGTTTCGCTGTGGCATTGATGTCAGCGGTGGTGTTGAGAGGTAGTTGGGTTGGGAGAGAGGTCAAGTTCAGTGGTGAAGATACATTTCTCTCCATGATTCTGTAACTGCAAAAGGACTTTGATGGGAGAAAAATAAAGATAGTGGTGAGGTTTTCAACATGATTACCATCTTCTAGACAGCACTCACTTACTCATAGTACACATCAAAGTCAGGATATTATCTAGGGGACTCATACTTCGTCTGGTTTTCTAGCTCAGTAAAAACGATACAGCCAGCGTAGTGTCAAACATACTGTTGTTCATTAGAATCCTTGTTTCTAATCTGCTGAGACTTGTATTCTCAGCAGAGTTAAATAAAACTGCAGATTGAAACTGAGACAGCAACAAAAACACATTACAAACACCGTCCGGGCTTCTCCTCGGGTTGTTTTTTTGTTATTGTGTCTGTGTGGATCTTCCTCTGGGAAGCGTGACCCCCACACACAGGGACATCTAACTCACTTAAGGGACTTATACTTAAAGCCCCACCCTTTCACAGCAGAATAAAAGGGCAGCTATTCCCAAATTAAAATGGCAAGGTTCATGTTCTGCACGTAAACAATTGCCCAAGACTGTTGTTAGTAAGGGCAGCTGTAATTTGATAATTTCCTGTAGCTCTTGAAAGCCTGTTTCTGACATTTAGCTATTTGTAAAGCTAATTTCTGAGCAGAATATGATAACCTGGAAAATAAATGTAATAATTGGTTGGACTGATGGAATAATAACTGAATTCAGACATGAAGGAAACCATTAGAGGTGTCCTTGGACTTGAGCTCAGTGTCTCTGTCTTTGGCCCCTACAGGAGGACCACAAATGGAAGCTTTTTTAAATACATGCCCCAATTTTCTGGTGTTCTTCTGTTCTCCGGGACTATTTGCTGAAGATCTGAGTCAGGCTGATTTGCATGAATCTTCACTTGCAGCACAGCGGAGCTCCTCCCCCCCCCCCCAACTGAATGGACTATTGGAGCCAGAGGCTGTGATTGTTCCTTGTACAGCCATCAACTTGTTTAATGTGGACCTTTTTTGCACTTGCTCCCTCAGTGCACCTCTCTCTGCTGCCGGCTCCACCTCAGGACACACACACACACACACACACACACACACACACACACACACACACACACACACACACACACACACACACACACACACACACTCCTGTGGGGCTAATCCCCCAGACAGAGGAGTGAAGCTGATGATGAAGATGATGCTCCCCAGAGATGGCAGACTTAATTAATTGTTTTTTTCTACAGGCGCACATCTACCAAAAACCAAATTAAAAAAAACAAAATATGAAACAGTATTTTGAAGCATTTAATTAGGTGCAGAATACAGTATAATATACTGTTTTTAATGTATGTGATGTATTCATTGCATAATTCAAAGCTCAGTTTATATTTGGAACATGTGAATTGTTTTGTTAAAAATGTAAATTATTCTGTTCGTTTATCATTACCGTTTAAAATTGTTAACACTGATTAATTATAAAGATTTATAACTATGTTTTCTTGCATTTGAAGTTTAAGTAACAATGAGGATAAATTCAATTTAACAATGTTTGCAGATTTGATAAAGAGATATTCTTACTCAACATTTAAAATGGAAAGTTGTTTGTTCATCAGTCAGAGTACACAAATTCCCAGTTCCTGATTTTGAAGTTGCCACTGGTATGGGTTAAGGGGAAACACATTTAAACTCAATTCATCCACATTGTTTTATCTACAATATTTGCAAAATGGAGTTGACATTAATCTTGATCTGATATATGTGTTGTATAAATCTCAGCAAATAATATCAAACTGATGTAGCTAAAATTCAACAATTAGGCAGTCCTATCCTTCTTTTAAAGCCATACAGTGATTGAAATTATTTGTTGACACAAACATTTTCAAACAAAACCAATTTCCAAAATCTCATTGATCTAATGAGCTTTTTAGATGTTTGAATTGTATTGTTATTACTCACCAGCGTGGAGTATTCTTCTGTGCTGTAGTTTGATGCAGCGTGTGTCAAACATCTGCGTGTGTTTAAGTTGTTCATTTATAAGTTCGCTGAAATGTCGTGACTTTGATGCGAATGGGAGGATCTCGTGGAGTTTGGATTTCAGTGTTCTCAGCAACCGTATTGACAACAAAGGGGGCATGTCTTAAGATGTGGTACTCAAATGTTGAGGCTCTTGCACTTTACCTGAGCATTGCCAGTGCTGCTAGTTTATAATTGTTCTTACTACATTTTAATACTTTAACTGTTCCAAGGCCAATGATAAGAGAAAAGTGGCCTAAATAAAATGAATACAAATTTGTGTTGCAAAGTTGCTGTTTCCCTATTTTCTACCCCACTCATTTCACGACTGGAGAGGGCCCGAAGCTTTGGTTGGAAACCACTCGGCTAAACTCCCTAACTGTACATAATGTCTTTGTTTGCAGTTGATCTCCCAGCTTTCTTGTTTATGCTTCCAGACTGAGTTACCCATTAGCCAATGTGGACGCACAGACCCCTGAAAAGACTTCCTATGTAAGAGGTTTGTACTAGAACTGCAATCGAGTGGAGTGCAAACGTGATAAACAGAGCAAAAGAATGATCAGTGAGAAAGAAACAGAGGGAATTGTAAACAAAATTACATATCAAACAAATTAAAGCCCTTTAATTATCGACTTAACAAATGGGGTATTTATTTTGCAAATTTCAAGTTTTTCAAATTTCAAGACATTTCTTTGTGATATAGTGATTTTTGTTTGATACCGGAAAAGTTGTTCTGTTCCCTTGATAACACACAGACAAACCCCACATGTATCCACTGTCTTATTGATGTCAGAATCCAACCAGATAGAAAGAGAGACGGAAAGATGAGGATAGTTTCATGTGGTTGCTTTACATCTTTTTGGTCCAGGGGGGCAGTAGTGGTCTGCACTTCATTCATAGCTATGGGATGAGGACAGCAGGGTTTCACTGACAAACCTTAAAGCTTTTGCAGCCATGACACGATATTCACATTATGTCAAGTTCCCCAGGGCAGTTTGAGATCTGTCAAGTCTTACTCCCAGTCAGTAAACACTAACTATAATAAGTACTGCCAACCACATATCATTAACTGTGGGTACTTGCTACCAGCTGCAGTTTGGTGTATACTACTGTCTTATTTTAGGTTCTGTTCTGTATTTAGCACATTTCCCTAAAATGCTCCTGGCTTTATGTATGTATGTAAATTCCCTCTGCTTGGTGAGTTGGTACATCAGCATCTTTGAATTTAAAATAACTCAACATAATCTTCATGTATCACCGATGGTGTCAGTGTTTGCAGGGCAAGTATGAACAACTTACACACTGAAATCAAATAATTACATATTCAGTGTAGAATATGTTTTGAATCCAATAAACAAGAAAAAAATTGATCTACTTCAATTTGACATTTTGTTTAGGAATCAAGAACATTCCATCTATGTAAAAAGGCACTGGCACACAGAATGTAGTCTGGCCTGCTTCAGTGGTTAATGTAATTGTAACAGAGTTGAGTCATATCTTACATAAACACATTCTAAAATCATGCTGTTAGGAAGCCTCTCCCTCTTTCTCTTTTTGCCTATTTCAAAATATTAATGTTAGCAAAGGGGCACTGCTGCAGCAGTTAGGGTCATGCATTTGCATATATTCCTCTGTGGGCGGAGAAGATGACAAAACCAAAATTATAATATGCATCGTTGTTGACACTGTCCAGAGACCACTTGCACTCACTGGGTCACCACATAATGAAATCTTTCTTTGAACTTAGAAAATAATATCGTGAGGTTATACCATCTATTGGAATGCCATTGAAATGTAACAATACTATTTGTAAGAATGTTTGCAAATGTGCTTGACAAGCTGCGTTTGTCAATGTTTCAAACTAAAGTAGGATCAGTACTTTAATACCTATACAAGTCATATTTAATGAAAGATATCCACTCTGTAGATGCACTGTTAGCATGAAATACATTTTCCACAGTACACAGGTTTAACAGAATTAGAAATCCAGTTTCATCAGTGTCAAATAGATGCAGTTATCAATTGAGTGAGAATAAAAAAAATATACTGTTGAACTTATAGTTATGGGAAGTCCAAGGTGTGGGTTGACCGTATAAAAAAGCAAATGAGGCGCTCTGATTACAAGTTAAAATCCATTTCCATGAATGTTTGTACAGGCATGGTTTCCACTGAATGCTACTGACTTTGGTGTTCCCCAGACCTTTTCCTCTAACCTTAACGTTGACACTTTTGGTTCTGAATGAAATTTCTTGACTTTATACTAAAGGATAAACTGTAATCACCAGTGGATCCCTTTATTATTTATTTAGCACCACCATCAGGTCAAAATTGGCGCTATAGTTAGCTAATTCTAGCATGCCAACAGGAAACATGGCAAACATCATGCAGGTGTAATGCAGCTATGCATACTTTTAGTCTTGTTGTTAAGTCATTACATATCACATCATTACTGTGTTTATGGCATTCACAACCATGGCTTTTTCTTTGGTTGAAATCAACAGCACTGATTACAGTCGGAAGCTTTGGCCCATCCATGGTTGCTAAAAATCTAGTGTTTAAACAAATCACATGTCAGAAAGTGAAGAGGAATCAAAAGACAGAAAAACTGAAATGTGAGAGATAACTGATCTGGATATACAGTAAATATGAAAGATGGAAACACAACTCTTCTATGTTTCTTTATTCCCTTTTGACCTTCTCTGTAATGGTTGTGAGACATGAAATTGGCTATAACAGAAACCTATGTGTGTCATGGCAGCTGGGAGAAAGAGAGCTGGAATTAGAAACAGGACTGGAAGAAGCAGAGAAAGAAAGCGACAGAGAGAGAAAAGAAACAGAAGAAAAAAACTTCTTTTAAAATGATATATATTTTTGTCCAGCAATCGTTCACAGGGCACCAATTAAAGCATTCAAGTTTTAGTTTATTTTGCATTGCCCCTGATATGAATGTCAGAATTTACTGCATGTGGTGCTGAGCTCCAGAAGATAAACAGACATTTGTGTTGAAAGAGCAGCTACGGAGCTGACTCCTTAATGGGATTTGGATGTGAACATACAGCGGAACTAACTGAATGGTCTGTAGCCAAAATAGGAAGAATGGGCATCCCATCAGCTTTCCACTAATTATTACAATTACGGCTCTAAATACGCCGTAATTGCCATAGTTACGGCCCTTTAGTTTTGAGGCAGCTAACCAGAAACAAACAACCCAGAGTTTCATTTAACAATCACTTCTTAATGGAGTCAATTATGGAATCAAACAACAATATTAAGCATTTTTGAGTTTTAAAAAAGCACAACGAGCAAGAAGACAGTATATGCTTTTAGTGTAAAAAAAAGGGTGCCATAATAAGGGGTTAATATTAAAACTTAATCCAGTTTGTTAATGCATGTCAGAGGAATGACAAGCAGTTTTAAAAAAGCACATTTTCAAGATAGAAAAAACACTACACCCATTTCAAGATGATTTACAGCTTTGTGTAGAATAACAGAGCAGTTGTTTATAATGGGAGTCAATACAGCAGTTATTAAATCATTTTGAATTATGCATGGTAGGAGCTGTTCCTTTTAATGAAAGCAACTGTGCTTACATAAGACTCACAATTTGACTGGATCGAGATCAGAGGCGTGTACTTTTTGAAAAGTGATGTTGTCTGCCTAAGTTCAACCAGTGCAACTCTCTATCGCTGCTGGATTTACACAAATACGTTGGCATTGAAGAGTCACAAGACCTTGGCTCTTGATACACTTTTAAGATATTTTAGATGCATCTTTTAACTGCATCAGCTGGAGCTGTGTGGAAAACACTGCTGAATAAATTATTGGAAATAAAAAACAATAGGGTTGTTGTTTATTTTAAAATATTGTGTATGGTGTGCTTCCTTTATACTTAAATGCATACATAATTTGTTATAATCTCCATTATCCCACGGCAACAGATACACTGAAGGACGAGCTTGGGCCTCCGAGAGCTTCTGAACAGAATTCAGAAGCATCAGTTAAGATGCAACAATATAACACGAACCAGCCATGAACACAGTCGTTTTATGTGGCTCAGGTTTCTCCAAAACTACATAACCTAACTTATGTTTTGCTAAATTGTTTGTTAGAAAAGATACTTCTTTTGCAACTAGTCTGCAATGGACTGTGAGACATTTTGGTAATACTAAAAGAATTTCCAATGGGAGCTGAACGCAGGAATTGTTTTTTGGATGAATTTCAGAGGGAAAATCCTGCTGGGCTGCTTTTTTGTCTCATTTGTATTAATCAATAGAGACTAATAAACCACTCAACCACAATTCAAGTGTGTGACGAGAGATCTGACTTTTTCTGTAATGGGAACAATGCTGGAACTCAGAGAGACAGAGTTGGCATGGCTTTAAGTTTACAACACAAAGGAGGGACAAGGGGGAGTAAAAGATAGTGAGATAACGCCATGCGCCAAATGGCTATTTTTACACTCAGGGACGTGGTCCAACTCTGTGACAGGAGCTGCTGGGCTCTATTGTACCTCCTTAGTCCACAGGAATAAACACCTGTCGCTGTTCTCAGAATAATTATACACACTGTTTGAGCTGCTCTGAGAACCAAACTTCTAGTGTCCACGAACAAGTGTAGTTTATTTCCACAAAGATGCCCTACAATGCAGTGTAAACCTAAAATGGAAATGGAAAGATGTCATGTTTTTACTGATAAGTGGGTTATATTGAACTTCACAGGCCCTGATGTGACCGATGCGGCCCTATATGAACACATTTTTTACGCCAAATTTGGAACAGTTATGTTTACTCAACATTACAGATTTCAATTTGTTAAGTATTGCTCATTTAGTCATGAATATTTAATTTTATTGAGGAAAATGTAGGATTTAGATCCAAGTTTTAAGGGGCTTTAAACTTGCCTGTCCCAACAGACACCAAAGCAGGTCCCTGTGTTTGCTTGTTCCGCATGACAACAATGCTACCAACAAACGTAGACAAAGCCTTTTGTTGTTATTGATGTTTTAATTATAGAATAACACCCTACAATGTAGGTGTAAGAAGATTTGAGGTCTTTTTAAATTGTTTATTGATGTGGATCTGAACCATTTTACCCTCTCCTGTGTTAGGGGGTTAAAGTAATGTTACTGATATGCACATTGACTACTGCATGATGGATAAGTGCAAATAATAATGACGCATTGAAGCCTTTCTAACATTTATGCCATGAACCCTGCATTCAGAAAGGACCCAGCATAGTTTCACTTAGAGTTGAAGTACTGCCCAAGCACACACTTTGGGCCGTGGCCTCCCCTGCATGGGATCATGCTCTGGCCAGCTGGCTGTCAGAGGACAGAGCTGACAGTGTTTTAACATGACTTTACATCTAGCAGCTCCTCGCTGAACAGCCTGCCATACTGCTGGTGGAAATCTGGCTGATGAACACTCAGGTCATCACATGAGCAACATGTAAAGGCTTGAATGGAAACATACACAAACTGGCTGTTCGTATTTTGTCTCAAGTTGCCTAGTTTGGGAATATATGTGTGTTATTTCATTCATTATCCCATCACCTACTTTTTGCCATTACAGTCACTTAACCACTTACACTAATGGCTCTCTCATCCCTCTAAACTTTAACAAAGCCCTAATTGATGCTCCCTCATTGAACTACAAGAATGGAAGACAAGTGTGGTGAATAATGATGAAGTGAAGCATTAAACATGGAATGGTATTTCTACTGTCTGATGTAACCCCACATGTACTGTGGCACAGTAGTTGTCTTTGAATAAACTGGAATGTAAAGCAAATTACTGGCCAATCATTGTATATAAAGAACAAAAAACAAAAACAACAACAACATTATGTCAAAGGCCTCCAAATCAAATTTCAAACTAGGAAAGAATTCCTTGTCTGCCATGGAAAATATGATCCTGCCAAATGCCAGTTGAATGGCCGGACTCAAATAGCGTGACCAGATTCGGAAAACAAGCTTGTCTCCGAGGGACCAGAGGGACCAGAGGGACCAGAGGGACCAGAGGTGAGGTCACAGCTCATCCACGTACTGCACAATCGCCATCACCCACTGCCAGCTAAGAAAAATTTCTGTGACTGAAGTAAACAATGTAAAGCAGAGATTTGTTTTTAACCTTGTCTGAACACAAGTTTATCTCTGAAACAGTGTGTCCCACTGGTGAAATTAACATGTTGCATTTGATTCTGATGTGCACAAACACCTTGACAACATGGGAAGTTATCTTTTATGTGATTTAAATAGTTTCAATAGTGGAAGCCACTTACGGTTAAAACCTGATTTGGGTTCTTCTGTTATTAAGGCTCCAAAGTTTGCTTTTGTAACCTGTTCCAAAATCAGAAAGCAGCTTAATTATCCCAACTATACATCCCATGTTTACATTGCTTTTTGCAGTGGGACATATTTCTCTCTTCAAATATGAACCTTGCATACAGTTGCTGACAGATGTGTGTGCAGTAAGATAGTGGGCAGAAAATGTAGAGATACTAGACAGCAGAGACAGTGGAGAAAGAGAAAGGGAGAGTGTTGTGTTTGTGTATTTGTCTCTCTTTATGCATCAGAAGCCATGTGTCACATTGAAAATATTAATTAAGCGGTCTCATTGTGTTGGCATTGTTTTACTGGCTACTGGCTCCCTCTGGCGGATGGTTTGGAGACTGCTCTCGTGACCCTCACCTACATACTCTACACTAGAGTTGTGTGTGTGTGTGTGTGTTTGTGTGTGTATGTGTGTGTGTGTGTGTGTGTGTGTGTGTGTGTGTGTGTGTTTGTGGGAGAGCGAGTGTTTTGCAAGTAGAAACAACATTTTTTTGTTCAGGGATTTTCTGCAACAACATACAGCCGTCTACAGCTCCTAGTTGTACGCTGGATTTTATTCACGTAGCCTTATGCAGTCAGTTCACTGCAAGGCGAGGTGATTGATTAGTTGGTTTTGGGACTAAGATATTCCCCAGATTGTGAGTGTTAATATACGCTCTCCATAGTGGGGAAAACTATAAGACTTCCACATTCATTCTGAAAACGCTGACATTCAATGCATTTTCAGTGGCTCGCTCAGTCTAATTCTTTGTGAACACATCCATCTGACCTCACCTCACAACAGTCCACATTTCTTATGGGATGGATTCTCAACTTAAAACTTCAAGCAGGGATGAATATCACTAAGGAAAACATTGATTCATTTAACTTAGCATTTCAGTGGTGACCACACTAAATATAAGCTTCATTTGCAATAAATGAAATATATAGAAAATGAAATGGCTTTGCCCAGGAAAAAAAAAAAACGCACAAAGATTTCCCAAAAGGAGAAAATTAATGTTTGCAACTGAGAGCACATCAGAGATATAAGGCATCCGGAACAAAGTTTTTTTTATAAATTGGTTTGAAGTTTGTAGACCTCAGTCTCTCAGGAACACAAGCAAATAAGTCTCCAAATATTATTTTAGGTTTGTTATTGATTTTTTTTTATAGTGTTGTTTATGAAGTCACAAAATATAAACATAGAAATATAGATAAAATAGAAATATTATAAAACATATTGTGGATTTCTCACATAGGCCTATAGATCTCAACAGTCTTGCCCACAGCCGGTTCCGGAAGTAAAAATACAACACAATTTCTCTACTGACAATTGGCGGTATAAGCCATAAAATCATAGACAGACTTAAAACCAGCTACGACATAACAATAAGCAATTGTATAGGCTCATATAGATGCCAAAAGTTCATGGGACACCAAACTTGTTTTGAGATAAATGTCTTGTGTTCGTGATGTCTTGGAAAAGCCTAAGGCATGGTTTAAAACTCTTTATATACAGATTTTTCCAGATGTCAGTGGGAGAAATGAATAAAAAATGTACTGTTCTTCTGGAACTTAAGGTCTCTCGGAGGAGGGACTGTTGACGTCCATACAAACACCAAAACCTACTTTGGTCGGTCTATAGATTAATTATTAAAGGAACATGTTTGACATTTTGGAAAATAGAATACACTTTCTTGTTTTCTTGCTAAGATTTAGATGAGAAGATCGATACCGCTCCCATGTTTGCACAATTAATATGAAACTATACAGCCATCAGCCTGCTAACTTAGCTTAGCACAAAGACTAGAAGCAGCTTCGCTATGGCCAAAGCTAAAAAGATCTACCAGCACCTTTACAGCTCACTAACTATCTTGTTTTTTAATCAATACAAAGTGTAAAAACAACTATTTGGTGTTCTAACAGGGTTTGTAGGTTACCAGGACATTGTCCTATTAACTTATACATTCTAGCTTGTTTCTCTGCTGCCGACTGCAGCGATCTTGTTATATACTGCATCAAAGTCAAAGGAAAAGCTTTCCTCAATAGTTTTTATTGAATCCGATACTCAATGAGCTGTTGCTGACACAAGCCTGAAGCAATGAAGCAAAAGCTGTCAGATAAATGTAGTTCAGTAAACATTACAACATTCCCCTCTGAAGTGTATTGGAGTCCAAGTATGAAGTAACAGCAGGGGCGATTCTAGGATCAGACCTTTAGGGGGGCTCAGCCCCTAACGAGAAGAGCTCCAGGTCTAGTGTCCCCGTTTTAAGTTTTACAAAACTAAAAACATGACATGTTTTGGAGGTATATACTGTACGCTTCTTATTTTCTCTGAGAAATCTGGTCACTTTAGTTTAGCCACAATCTCTATTGGCCAATCAGATTCTTGCTGTCAATATTTAAATGTTGTTCTCTGCGCTGCTGTCAGCTCATATTTCAGCAAAAATCCTCCCAACCCTCCTTCATCCATTCCAGCGCCCAGGGCTGAGCTCATCAAACCTCGCTCCTCTTCTAATCCATCCAGATCTCAGCATCCTCTTTAGTCATCACCATCACCAAGTGTCTAGACTCCATCCGGGAGGTATCCTACGTACTCCCTGCTTCTCCCTCCCCTTAAAATTTGACGACGTCACGATGAGAATTCGATAATGTCACAATGGGGTCTAATCACTAAATCATTTATCATTATCGTGCACAGGTCAATAAATAGCCTTATTGTTCACTCAAAATGAGGTCTCTCCTGATTGAATTGTTTTTGTAAAGATACAAGGTGTTAATTAGTGAGTTTTGGAGGTACTGGTGGCAGACTTTGTTAAACTCAGTTAACTGGCTACTGGTAGGTTATTTGATCTAGTGAATTAGCTTATTTCCCAAAAATATCAACCTTTCCTTTAACTAATGTTTAGCATCACATTTATAGAGTGCCCTCCGTGCACACACAGTGTGTACGCAACAAACTTACATCAAACAAGCCAACAATAAACCAAAGGTCCTTCTTTCAGCAAAAAAAAAAAACGGTCAAGAACTAAACACACACACACACACGCACGCACGCAGGCACACACAAACACAGACACACACACACACACACACACACACACACACACACACACACACACACACACACACAAACCCACACACACACACACACACACGGCATCCCTGGTTTACATGGGGCGCAAGTTAGCAGCAGTGCGGCTCGCGATCACTAGCCACCAGTGCCAACTACGACCACAGAGCTCAACCGTTTACTTTTTAAATTTGTTTTTATTTCCATGCTAAGCTACTGTGTTTGAACCCAGAAACAGTTCCCTTGTCTGCCGGACACTGGACCTTTCTCCGAAGCAGAAGGCAGGCGGTTATTTATTTTGAAAGTTGGATTACAGCGGATCACTTGGACTGAGAGGGAATAGCCTCCTGTCTGCCAGATGCTTCCCAGAAGATGAGCAGCAGCGAAGTGGAAATCAGCGGAATCCCGTGCTGTCAACGGTAATTAGTTTGCTATTTATTTCATCTAGTCTGATAATATTTCCACGTGTGCTTTCTTTTAAATCATACTTTAAGCTGCGAATCTCACAATATAATTTCAACTTTATAGGTGACATTGTAAATATGTTTTAGTTCGAAATGCGACTAGATACGACTTAGTTTACAAACTCATAATTGAGAGCCCTGGTCAGTAAGCTTGTGCTAGTCCCGAGGGGGTATTCTACATGTTAGGACATAGTTTATTATGTTAAATCAGAATTCCAGCAACTGCTGTGTTATCTATCTTTATTTTTATCTTACCTTGATCTTTAGCCTGTGGTCTGCTGCCCCTTGTCTGTGTGTTTTAGTTTAGTGGATGTCCAGGTAAATGTGACCCTCACTGTTCACGAATACTGTAATGCAGTTTATATGCAATGTCCTTTAAAATAAAAAGACGTTTACATGGGCTTCAGAACTGTTAAAAACAGTACCATAATTTAGTTACAAGATCATTTATTCTGAAACATATTCTTCTTATTAAACTAACGCACAGGCACATGTCTGTTTAACTTTACTACATAATTATGTAGCTGCTTAATGAGGAGCAAAAAAGAATCTGGCTGCATAGGGATGAACATACTAATAAACACAGATGATATATTTGCAGAAAATATCACTAATACAATGCATGAGAGGTAAGATTGAACTTCAGTGTCATTTTGATGTTGTAAATTGTGGTCGTTGCATTCTGTGGCAATGTGTTTTTGGTATTGTGTCCACACTGTGTACAACATATAATCAATGCTGAAGTGCACTCTAAAGACCACATTAACTCACATTGGCTATCTTAAATGTAAGATTAGGACTGTGGAACAAAATACTATCTGACAAATAAGAATTGCTTTGAGTAGCTGAGTTATTCTGCCTTCTTTGTGCAGAGTTGCTTCTCTAACACAGTATAATGAAACCAAGTCAAGCCTAAAACAACTAAGACGTGAAAAAAATGTTGAACATGACATGTTTCCATTTTTTTTATACTTTTGTTTTACAATTGACTTCGCAATTTTAAGCCAAATTAATCATGGGCATCCTGTGCTGTACACAAGAACCATCTGCATCATGTGTACACTTTAAGACTGAATACATCAGAATTTAATTGTTTGGGGAGTTAATTGTCTGGGAGGGATTTTGATCCTAATTAGACCAAGTGAGAGAACAACATGTCTCAGTCCCTTGTGCATATTGTATTTCACTGCACAGAATGTGGCTAACGAATGTGCCTATCGTTAGGTAAATAGTGACATAAGAGATGACACTTCTTGCTTAAGCATTGCATACAGATGCACTCTATCACTAAGTGATGTCTTGCTGTATCCTGTACTGGTAATTTGCCAACATAAGCCGGCGTTACAGGTGCTTCAATGCATACCAAATAGAAATTAGTGCAGTTTTGAGATGCATAAAGTAATTGTATACTCTCTGGTCTAAGTGCTACTACAATCATCTGGATGAACCTTTCTTAGTTGTGAGTTCCATAATATATGTGGATGCAAATGTTGAATGATCATTTTGGGATTAATGTTACATTTCTTCACAGGCTACATCTATTTTGACCCTCAAATCCATGCAACACATTTTGCATTTGAAAAGCTGCCTTTGATTTGGCATCAAGGGGCTAAAACTGATAGCAGTGAGTGCTTATGATCTTTTCATTTGTTCTTCTCTCAGTCTGTGTAATGTTTGTGCCTTGAGAAAATAACATCTGTATAATGTAGTGTGAGCTCAGCTGAGATTTGTCACTAAAGTGAGTGTGCTTATGTGGTAAACGGGCATTCCCGTTGGACATTTCTGTCTAGAAAACAAAAGCTTTTCACCTTTGATGTGATATCACATTACTGATAGCAAATGTTGTGTATGTGTACTTTGTTAGAATGTGGCAGTTGTGATCTCAAAGCAAGATCTTCACGTGTATGTTATCTCAGCAGTAAGCCAAAGAGATGAATAATAACAGGTTTTACAGTTGACTTTCATGTGTCATGCATGATGACAAGGCAAAAACTCTCAAAGTGTAGCTCGTCTGACATTCAACTTTCAAGACAGATCTTTCACAACTTTGTCTAGAAAAGAGTGTTCTCACTGTAAAAGGATCAAGAAAATGTTTTTATATAAATATCTTGACAGTACTGGGAAGGATACTTTCAAAACATATTCCATCACAGAATAAAGAATACAAGCCCAAAAATGGAATTAGTAACATATTCCATTACGTTACTCAATCTGAGTATCGCATTCTGAATACTTGGATTACTTCCATATTTAATTGTATTTTATAAGTGTAAGAATGGGGCCATCAAATACTGCTTACTGAACATGCCTATTCTGGTGTGTTCTGTTCCAAAATGTCAGAATGTGTACATGAACAAGCATATAGATCTTTGTATTTGTAGTCCCGAACTGCCTTGCCTACTACAAAAATCTAACCGCAGTCTTGCTACCACAAGCTAATTTTAGCAAACATTAGCCAGCATGTCAAACGGGGCTAGTCAGTGTTCAACGGGTCTGGGGCTAGCAAATCAACACATCGGAGAATGTAATGTTGCACGTCAACTAAGATGGTGATACCACACTACATACAACTATAAAATAGCAAGGTGACCAGTAAAAGTATATCAGAAGTCTACCCTTGGCTAATTAAAAAAAAACTAAGGGACTGTAAGAAAAGGATTATGGTGGTGTTGGCTAAACTTGTGTGCCGCCCCCCCCTCTCTTTCTCCTCCACACTGTCATGTGATGACAACCACACATAAGCATTTTTAGGCATTGAATAAGTTACCGTATTTCCAGACTACATGTCGCATCAGTCAAAAATGCATCATGAAGAGGAAAAAACATATATATGTCGCATTGGACTATAAGTTGCATATAAGTAGGAATGTGTTTCACAAAATCCAAGAACAGACATTTAGCACAAAGAACAACAGGCTCAATATTGTAGGTGTCCGGTATATTATTGTAACACATTAACAGTTTTTCAACTACATAGTAGCACACAGAACAACTGCAAAGACGTGAAGACGTAACTGCACCGTTGAGAAGCCTCTCCCAGCAACATGTTGTACAAGCACCCATCTGTGTACCCGTTCCTCCAGCTCTGGCCATCTTGCTTTCAGCAATTTGCTTCCTTTTTTTTCTTCATTGCAGTAATAATAACCTTTTTCGCTAGTCCCTCACAAGTTTCTCACTCAATCCAAACTTTCTTTCTGCTGCTCTATACCATTTTTGGTTGAATATTTAACTGCAGTTTGTGATCCGCAGAAAATGATTTTTCATAGACCGTTAAAGAATTGGACCAACAGATCCTGTTGCTCTGGACAGAGACCAGTGAAGGATATCAGGAGCACTTTTCCGGTGAGTGCTGAGCGTTACTGCGCTCTCTTTTTGGGGTCATTTTGTTTGTGTTCAGTCTTTTTCAGTTGTCTTTAGGAGCAGCATATAGTTGTCACAAGCCCTCTCGCAGCTGTAGACGGTAATGTTTTCAGTATGAATTAACATTTAAAAACAGGTTAAATGATATATATTTTGATATATGAGTTGCACCAGACTATAAGTCGCAGGCCCAGCCAAACTATGAAAAAAAGTGTGACTTATAAGCCGGAAAATACGATTATTTGATATTTAATCATTGTTTCCTATGTAAGTACATTGCATTTTTTTTCATGACGATATTGAAAAAGATACCATTGCTCTTTTTAAGACCCCACGGGATACCGTGTTATTGCCCAACCCTAATGCACATATATCACAGTGCTGTCTGAAAAGCACTTTAGGGCTTTTCTTGTTTCTTGTCTCCTTGTCTGGCATGGCTTTGATATGTAACTCACTGGGTACTCAGAAGTTTTTCTTTCTGTAAACATTTAGCTTTGTGTCTAGAGTAACTGTAGCTGCTGGAGAAATACGGTGAATGCGTTCAAGGATGACGGAGATCAGTTGATTTTCTGGACTTAAGTGTACTGTACATCTTCACAGTTGATGGCCACTGTTAAACTGTCAAGTAATTAACTCTGAAAAAATGGAAGACTTTCGATCTAACACTTAAAAATGCATTTGGTCGGCCCATGATGATGTTTGCACTAAATGAGTGGCACGTTGGAAGATGGTTGTTAAAGAGAGGTGAACAAAAGACAGACTTAACGCTTGAGAAAGGAAAAAGTATGACATATCTCGCATGTCTCTCTGCCTTTTGTGGTCAACTGAGGATGAGCCATCTAACGAGATGAAAGAGAGAGAGAGAGAGAGAGAGAGAGAGAGAGAGAGAGAGAGAGACAGAGAGAGACAGAGAGAGAGAGAGAGAGAGAGAGAGAGAGAAAGATTTGAATAGATGAGAAGCGAGAAACACATTGGTTTTGCTTCGTGCTTCTGTCTACTTTTCATTGGCTGTGGTAAAGATTATAGAGCTGAAGGAGTAAGAGATATGGAGATAAAATCAAATTGCAGAGACACAAAGAGACGGACTGAGCGATCAAACAAAAGAGACGGAACTAAAGAGAAAACTGGTAAGGAGATCCTCAGCTGGATGATGGCATGTGCGGTGGTGCGGAGGACAGGTTTGACGAGGATTGTAAGTGTCATCAGCCGTCAGTGAGTACAGACGTCCTGTGCTAAACTACAGGCTCCAGTTCCAATGAACCCCCTTGTTGGACCCAGGACCCTAGCTAAGAATAGCTCACACAACAAAGAGCTGCCACTCTGGATTGAGAGGTGATAAGAGTTGGTCTGAATACCGCCACTGGGCTCCACTTAGCCATGTGTGCCATCCAGCTCATAGCACCTTGTCTGTAAACACACACACACATTTGTGTCCAGTTATGTGAGCAAACACAAATTAAATAATAACATGCAAAGACTATAAAAAAGATCCCCTCAGAGATTATGTAGTCCTCTCTTGAGCCAAAAAATTGCACACACACGCACACACACACACACACACACACACACACACACACACACACACACACACACAGACACACACACACACACACACACACACACACACACACACACACACACACACACACACACACTGTTTATATACACAATTGAATGGGAAGGATCAGAACCAATCCCTTCCTGTTAGCAGCAGGAAACATTTACTGCTTATTGAATAGACATTGACTCCCATGTTGCTTCGAGCCACAGTTTGATAGGTGATATTGATTTCCCAACTTCCAGGCACGTGCTGGGTTAAACGAATAAGTTAAGAGTTTATTAAATTATCCCAAGTATACCCAACAGTGTGCCAGAGCAACTCTCAGTTCCTTTAATGAAACCTCTTCTTGAAACAAGCTCTTTACCTCTAAGGGAAAATCTAATTAATTATTTTATTGGGTGATAAACAGATACACTTGCTATAGCAACAGAAATCACTTGGGAAAGTGGAGGATGCACACAGTGGTTACCTTACAGCGTTGTTGGGGATTTTAACGGATGCTTTCAGCGGGATACATCAGGCTAAACGCGTCATATAGAGCGGAGCAGATTGTTCTCTGAGCAGTGCCCTGATACAACACATTCCATCACTCAGATTGGTATGGGTGGCTGCCAACGGCTTACCTTCCTGCCCCTGTGAACAAATCCAGACACTGTTTTGCCTGCTCTGCAGTTGGAAAACGACAAGATTAATCAAACTGACAAAGTCGTACGCCCCGCATGGCAGACAGGCTTAATTGTTTCTGCAGCACCGGCCAAAAGGACAGCGCATGAGCTTTTGTTATCAAAATGAGCTAAAAACTGTTTTTCAAATAGTGATAAATATATGCATATATTTGTGTTTTCCACTGTTTTGATGAAGCATCCCAAGAGCCTCACAAACAGTAATGAATTCACACACACACACACACACACACACACACACACACACACACACACACAAACACACACACACACACTCACACACACACACACACATACACACACACACACACACACAGAACATAAGAAACCTAATATCGTAAATAAAGCATAACCAGAGATTCAGAAACCCAACGTATCTCTGCATTTCATTCCTGGTTCTGTATAAAGTTTGCTATTGCAACCTCACATCACAAAGATTCACCACATTCCCTTGACTATCAGCCAGGCACCCGAAACATTTAAATCCAGCCTAAAACCGTTTGAGAAAGTCCCACAAGGAACAGTTTGAGGATTAGATCGTCCAAGTCTGTATGAGGTTCAGAAGTGACTGTAGTTAAAGCTGGCACTGTTAAAGGAAGTAGAGAAAATAATTTATCTATTCACAGTTTACAGTTTTTTCCTATTTCTAAACATCAGTGGGCCGACTGAAGCTACACTTGCAAAACTCAAAGTACAGTCTGCACTACCAACAGTCACCTGAACCAAACAGTTCACATCTCCTGCAAAACTCATTCCAAGCAACACAACTCTTAGCACACGTCTCAAAACAGGCTCAGTGCACCAAACACTTTGAACAATCCTCACTGAGAATACACACCTGGTCGCGCAGAACACACTGAGAGTAAAAACACTGGTGTCAAACACCAATACAGAAATGGGAAACTTTCATCTTTCCAGTTAGAACAATTTGAGGGATTTCACACTACTCAATAGTATCTTTAAAGAAGAGATATAGATTTTATAATATACTAGTTTTGAGTAAGGTAAACATGGACGAATAAAAATCTGGAGTTTAGTAATTGGTCTCTAGTGATTTATGGAATCACTGGAAAATAACTAAAAAACTAGTGTTACTTATCCTGCCCCTCTCAAGCATCATGTGGCCAGTTTTTTTCACTACATTGGAAATTTGCATCATCTCTAAATACGAATTAATGTGGTGTTTCCATTGCTTTTACCTTCATTACTTTCTGAAAAACCGTAAGAACACAGTTTTACTACAGTAAAGATGTAGTGTTTTTCACTTTTTCGTAGATGTAAATGTGACCTCAGACATCTTACCTGGACATATTGGTATCTTTGCTCTTTTACCTTTTTCTCTCAAACAGACAATTGTTTACAGTTTTTCTGGATTACTAAGACACATTGCTTGAAAGCTGCTCTCCTTTTCTCTAAACTATGAACACAAAACCCCATTTTCAAGCTACATTCACAAAACCTCAGACTCTTCTTGCAAAACCAAACTTTCACCTCAAAACAGTTCAATCTGTACTCAAAACTGAAATATGTTGTCAAATTGTGCCCAGAGTCAAGCAAAATCAACACTACTGAACATTCACCAAACAACATGTAGAACAATAAAAAACAAAATGCTTAGACCAACCTTCCACTACAATACCACAGTACATTGGTACAGTTATGTACTGAAACACATAGTATTTACTTAAAGTATACCATGGTACAGTATATAGTATGTCATACAATAATTGCTGTCAACATTTACATCCTGTACTATAATGTCAAAAAAGGTAATTACCTGTTTTCTTCTATAAATCCTCGGATTATGGTGGAACCAGTGACTCTACTGATGTTTGGTTGTACCCTTTGTCCAGCCTCTCTCCTAATCATACCACGGACAAGAACATGGTCAATCACAGTAGCTCTGATTTCATCGGACATTACTGTTCTTTGTCTTCGCTGACAACCTCGACCACCTCGACTACCTCGACCACCTCGACCACCTCGACCACCTCGACCTCCTCTCACACAAACTCTTCCTCTTAGATTTCTATCCATTGTAGGGCCTCACAAACCAGTGCTCTCTGAACTGGCTTACTGTATATGTTCCCTCACATCATAAGCCACAAGTGTGATCAATTTTTAGTTGTTGTGTTCAAGTGTTGACAGCTGTGCTTTAGTTGTGTTTGACTTTTGTCACCTGTGCTCACCATTGTGCAGCACGGGTGCATCACAATGAAAATGTGTTGGCAAGTTGTGTCTTAACAGGTGAAAAGGGCTTATGGTTTTGCAAAAAGAGCGATTGATTCAATCAGTGGGTTCAGACAATAGGGTTTAATGTTTTAGCAATTGAGAAAAACTGTAATTGGTACTGTATTTGGTGTTTTTATTCATAAAGGCTTTTTGAGTTATTTTCTATATAAATACCATTTATGTTCACTAACAAGTCTAAATCAAGACACCCACTTAGGCTTTCAGCTAAAATTACAATCAGCAGTGTTTGATAGGCACCAGACTAAATGTATTCTGTTTTGAATGTGTGGTTAACATCTGAATAAAGTGTTGTAGCTCCACAGTGTTGTGCAGGCTGTGGTTAAGCGTGTAGAGTTTTGAAAACTGTGTTCTAGCAATGAAAAACGAGCTAGAGTATGCTGCTGTGAAGACTGTGACTCATGTGGACCAAACTCTAGCACAGTTTTGCCCATGTGACTCCAGTTGTGCCCACTGTCATCTAGGAATATAAAAAAACTGTAAATCAATACCTGCTAGCTGATAATATTGTTGTCATTAATAATGGCTCATCTTTTAAAGGGATATCTTGTTTATTCATTATAGAATAACTACAGAGAACTAGTTTCTGCAGAAATTTTGATCAGTGCCAAACAATGCCTTTTTGTATTTAGTATTATTATAGCGTATGCTATATTGGTTCAGACATTGTAACATACAGTACAAACAGAAATTTGTACACCTTAAACGAATGTTTAACTAAATTGGCAGTGCAGTAATTTTGCATATTTTTTTAAAAGAGGATACATTTATGTTTTGCACATATTTGTCTCTGAGTAGGGGTTTTCTTTTGGCAGCGTTAGATTATCATTTGAGGGCGTTGTTAGGAAATGTTGTCAATTTCTATCGTGAGCTATTGACTGAAGCCCACGAATGTTGATAGGTTTTCAGTTATTAGTGGTGAAAGACATTGGGCCACAACATTTAACATTCGGAAGAACCCATAGTGCTGATAACATTGTATTTTCCACAGAAATTAAAAATGTTGACATGGAGTAACATACAGAGTGCTCAAATCACAGATGGCAAAAAGCAACAACCAATTGTTGTGATTAAATTAATTATTTTCAGGACCTCCCTACAAAGACATTTGACCTATCAAATTACAGTACCAGTAAAGTCAGTCAGAACAAAAAACTCACACCCACATACTGATTTCTTGGGTTTTTCTTTTTAATTTCAGTTTGACTGTAAAATTTGATAAACAACTCCCTTTTGAAGTTTTCAAGACACACAGAGCTAATAAGTGTGAAACTTTATTGCAGTCATTGTAGGATGTCATGTTCCAAAGTCTGTGCTGCTTAATTTGGCATAACATATCAGATAGAATGAAACATTACATTAGTTCTTTTAGGAGTGTCGTACCTAGGATTGCATAATAAAAACAGCAACTTTTGTGATATATTGTTAGTGTTTTGAAGTTCCAAATATTAAACTGTCAACTGCCCTTGTTTATTTAAAATGAACATGGTATGGGACTGAGAGTGGAATGCAAAATGCCTTTGATATTTGAGCTCAATAAGGTGGACCAATAATAATGTAGTGCTCCCTCCCATATGTTAATACTTAACCTAACTTCTTTGGGTCTCTGGTAAATAGCCCTCTACAGACGATCAACCTGCCCATTACATTTAATGAGAGCTTATGAGTTGTCGATGGACTGAGATATCTAGCTTCACACTCCAGAGGTCATGACTGGAATTATGTCTGAGGACTCCGATAAGTCATGTTGGCCTGAGAGCAGCCAGTGGGTTGCAATGATGGAACACATCATTTGTGCTGTCTTGCTCCAAGATGAATCACACAATCAGGCTCAATGTGGCTTATATGATTACTCACTAATGACCGACCTACATGTTCCAGTGTTGACTGAACAGGGGCCATGTGCACTGTTCATGGGTCGCTATTGGTCAAGTTATAGATCAGATTTGAGAGTTTGAAAGTGTTCATATCTGGCTCAAATGTCACTTAACCTGCCAGTCCTGTGGGAAGTAAATTCCTCTTTAGTGCACACAGAAACATTTCCATGCAGGGTAGAGTTAAAAGCTGGAACACAGGAGAATCAATACCAGGCAGCCAGAGAAAGATACAAGAACACAAAGGTTTTGTTTTTCTCTAAAACTGCTTTGTAAACCCTGGAGGAGGTAATGGTATTGAGCCATTTGCTGTTTGCTCAGATTCACACTACGAGGCATTATAAAGAACCCCTCCTCTCTCGCAACGTGTGTGGGTCGAGGGTCAATTATAGCTCCTTTTTATCCCCAACACAGCCTATTATCACAGTACAGAGCACAAACAACAGTCACTTTATCTCATCAGCTGCTCAACTGGAAACTGTCGCAACCATGCCTTTATTGTTGGGCCTGGGTCCCGCGCCGTCCACATGACAACTTCCCTCCAGCCAGAAACAAAATATCTGTAAATTCTATTGTGATTGTTCACCTTTTTAAGTTAAATTATTACACATAACTATAAATATAAAGACGCTTCCTCATAAAGTGTTTTTAAAGTCTGTCAAAAACCTCAGGTGCTTTTGTCCCACAATTTGATGTCTCTATGTATTTATTATAATTACAATATTTCTTAAAGTTACAAAGGCTTCACACCACAAATAAAAACATTCAAACAAGGCTTAAAACAAATATTAGGAGGAATAATGAATAAATCTAATATTGTGGTAAAAAGCACATTGTTTTTAGATTATAGTAATGTCCAATACAAAGTACCCCAAAAAAGGAACCCTAACCCTTACCCAGAAGTAGCAGATGGAATTAAACTGATTGTTACAAAGATTTTACGTCTCCAGGTACGGGTTGTTGTGTCTCCATCTGAAGGAGTGTAGTGTGTTAAATTAGTTACTAAAGCATCAAAACACAGCTCATAAAATGCTTCCGATAAAAGAAAGTAAAGAGAAAAGTGGAAAAACACAAATAACCTGCTGATTATGTACCATTTAAGTCAGAAGGAGAGCAATCTTTCAACTACAATTTAAAAATCTAACTGTCAGAAAAACACATTTGATAAATCAAAAACCAAAGGTCTAAAAAGATTATATATTGCTGCAAAGGGTAATTGCTGCTTAGTGTGGGGGCTTTGAAAGCAAAGGTCTAAACCAGTAGGGGATGCAACTGTTGAAGTAAAACTCAGACAATCATTACACAATACGGTGTTGTTACAGTGTTTCTTCTTCTGTTTTTAACACTTCAAAAAATCTGTAAAGCTGAACAACCCTTTCCCTTAATTGCTCATGAAATGAATTGTGACTTTAGAGTATTTGCTTCCAATAGAGCTTTAGATCATAATTTGGCCCTCAATAGCCCTCAACCAGAAAATGTGCCAGTACTTAAAAATGATGAAACCACAGGGGTAGTCTTGGCCTACTTTTCCTCCGGCCTTGGGGAAAAGCTTAATTTGAAAATACACATGAGCTGTGTATAGGCACAGAAGTAACTGTATGTGATTTTGATATAAGATAGGGTGTGTGTGAGTGCAGTTCATGCATGGTGAGTTACTGCAACATGCAGTATCCACAGTGGAGATTTTTTCCACTACTGGGAGAGACGGTCAAAGTGCACAACTTCGGAATAATGCTCTACAGACATGAAATAAGACTATATATAGGACATACAGTATACACGCATCTGGAAGAAACAACTTTTGTTGCATTGATAGATAAAAGAAAAGAGTAGAACGTGGTATATCACATAGTATGGTCTATATCTATATTTAAAGTAGGTCTACGCACAATTCCGTTACTTCAAGATTTCAGTCTTCATGGCCTTTGTTAGGTGATTTTTTAACATATTTTTTGTAATTTTTCCTTAAGAGAGCAACATAACACTTATCTTAAACCTCTACTGCATAACCAATATGCTTAATTGATTGCAGGAGTGAACACTGCTACAGTGCTGTTTGTAGTTAGTGCTGTAACAGGGGGCTGACATAAAGGAAGGGATTTAAATTGCACACAGTGTCCAAGTAATGTTCGATTAATATCTTCCAGAAGAGTGTTTTTGTCCGTTACCTTCTATGAATGAAACCTTTCTCTTCAGTTTTCCGTTGAGGTAATTGTTAGTGATAGTTGAAAAACAACAAGTCCTCCTGCGTCACCGAAGAGACTGCTGATGTCATGTGTTTTTGACCCGAGGGGCAGGACTTGGACTTCCATATGCTGTGTACATAGCGGGAGACATTGACCTCCATCACACATGTAACACAGATACACACTCCTTGCTTAGGGCTGTCACAAAAATACAGGAAACGCCCACACGGTTTACTGTTGGTTTTAGTGATTTAATCAACCCTCTGTACAAAAGCATCTGATAAACATTGAAATACTATTTTTGGCTTACCAAAACCCCCCATCTTTTCCAAGAATAATTTTTACATTATTTTTATGTATGCATCTGTGACAGGAACCCTTCCAGCCATCAGTGCCATGATCCACATATTATAAGGTGTAGTGTGTGGTCAAACTTTCTTGCTCTTCAAATGTTTAATAAGTTATCTATGAGATAGATGTTGCAGTAATGTCAAACCCTGCTCCCAAGATTTCAGTTTCTGTGGAACAACGGGATTTAAGGCTATATTCCCAGGCTGTATGCCATGAAATTAGTTATTGTCCAATGAACTTTGTTCATCCTCGTCAAACCGTCTATTTCTATTTAGTATCGAACACAAAGTTCAGCTGAGGCTGATTTTGGATGTTCTTTTCTTTTTAGAAATCAAAGTACTGCACAAATTGAAATTGTGACCACAAAAGTGATTACAATTCATCCTGAGGGTGACATGAATGTCTACAGGAAATGTCACGGCAATCCATACTGTAGTTGCTGCAGACGGAGACTGCCATCCTTAGAGGCAAGTTAGTAAGAAGCAAGTTTGTGAAGTCTTTTTGGGCCAGGTGATACATTAAAAATAAATGTACAAAAAAAAAACTCTGTATTGTAACTCACATGCTGTAGATGCATGTGAACAGCTTGGGGAGCAAAGTTGTGACACAAGCAAGCAGTGGGAAAGTGTAGTTGAATGACTTGCTGACTTCTTCTTTGCTCCCATCTGATTCCTGCCTAGCTTTAAACTTTACAGCTCTCTCCTGTGTAGGACACGAGCATCTTACATTTTAGATTTAGTACTCAATGTAATGAATTTGGCATTTTGACATGATGAATTGAATCAACCTTGTCATGATGCTAGTTGTTCTTTTGTTTACTTGATCATACATAAGGCAATATAAAAGTCTTGCCATGCCACATGAAGTAAAGAGATTTGATTCATCACATCAACTCTGTAATTACTAAGATATCTAGAAGAATTTCATCAACACCTGTCAAAGCTCCTCTCTGGCTTTAGAGAGCTTCCATTAGCTACGCTGCATTGATGTAAACCAAACACTTCAAATTGTCATTACAAATCAACACACTGCTTCTGTTGTGTATTATCCGTGCTCTCCAGACCAGTGTTCAACTGCTAAGAGTCTTTCAAGAGCTCAAGACAGCATCACAAAAAGCCATCCAAAAGCACACTAGATCTTTTCTGCAAACATGTGAGCAAATGGATGGCAGACACTGTGAAATTCAATCCAAATCTTTACGTATGCTCTTTACAAGCATGTTAGGTTACAGGGTGTAACTTCTCCAGCTAAGCTTTGAGGGAGATAAATCCGTCTACAGCAGTGCTTGAAGCTTTACTGTGTGTGATTCCTCCTCAAAGTATTCTTTTTTTTTACCTAAGTTTGGACGTAAAATAAGACTTGTGTAAATGTAAAGACTCATCGTGAAGCAGTGATGGTTAAGGGTTATATTATTATGTTATTAGTGGATTGGGAGTAAATGTATTCAGTCAAGGGTCCTCATGAGGATAGACACATGCACATGTGTGTGCATGTGTGTATTTTGTGCTCATCTATTTAACTGCTTAATTAGTCTCTGTTTGCTAACTACATTACCTGCATTACAGCACCACCTAAATGTTTCTAACAGGAGTGTTTTGCAGGCTGACATAACTGCAGCTGTCACACACCTCTATTACAGCAAACTGTGCCATGTTGTACTACTTCCGAGGCTCATCATTTAATTTTTAACCAGTTTGTGTATAAAAAAAACAAACAGAAAAAGATAAGTACAACATAATTTTTTTATATCCATCACACATCTAAATCTTGCTTTGCTTCCCTCTTGCAGTGTCCAAGCACAGGTCAAAATGTGCTGATAGAAAGTGAATAAGAAAACGTGTGTTTAATGTTTGATTTGGGCAGCAAATGTTTGATTTTTTAATAATCTGATTTTCACCAAAAGGTTTCTGCTTTAATGATTTTTCTCTTGTTTCTTTGATTTCAAAAGCGGATACTGTTAAATTATTAGATTTCTTTTAAATAATTGTTTTTTTTAACAAAAGTCCTATTGATTAGTCAGTTGACTTTTCAGCAGAGAACCCCCCCCCCCCCCCCCCCAAGATGTAATGAATAAACTGTAGGAGGTGTGGGATTTGTTCATAGCATTCTTGATCTATATTACACCTCAAGCTATTGGAGCTGCTTTCCTTCACTCGCTTTCATTACTGCTCGCTGTTGAATGACATATTCATATCTTGTTTGCCACACTTTCTCATGAATGAGTTAATATGTTGATGCTGCATAGTGCATTCCAGTACTCTGCAGTGATGAGAGGTGGGATGTTACACTGTGTGATATTTTCCATTGTACAGACTTGGGAACTAATACGCTGTAGGTCTTGTCTGCCTAATTAAACGTCTGAAAACAAACCGGGCAAGAAGTGGTGGGCGACATACAGTCCGTGTTCATGGGTCAGCTCTGTGTATCTCAGGCTGAAAATAACGTCTGTTACTGCGACCCCAGAGTATTTGTGTGGTTATTTCATTCATAAGTGGGTTAAGTTGTAACAACTGAACCTGCAGCTCTTCATGGGAGAATACATGTCATTTGAGAGGTCCGCATCTCTGCTGCTCAGAACCGAACACGAGTGTTACCATACTTGCCTTACACTCACAGAGACTGCTTTTTAAAATTAAATACACTGAAGCCTCCTTATTTTTTTGTTGCTAACAGGCATCTGGAGACAGAAACAAAACAACTTAGCTATGCATAACAAAAAACACAAACGAGACACCTCAGGCAAACCAAAATTATTTCAGGAGCATGACAGAACACTTGAGGCAAAGTTTACATAATGATGACTTTAAGCATCTACACTGTAAGTGTGTGTTTGTGTGGGTGTCTTTGAGAGGTGAGTGAGAGTGAGTGGCAGTATAAATGAGAAGATGGAATGGCAGATACAGTATATCGCTTTGCTTCTCTCTGCCAAGCGGTAATGAGGAATTGAGTTAATTTAGATTAATGATGGTACAGATGCTAAGAGGGGGAAATGGAGTGAGATAACATGGATGTAAATTAATGAAGGGGCGGCAACTGTGAGAGCCAAGTGAAATCAAGACAAATCACCTTGATTTACTTTCTATTTCTCAGTGGGAAATTCCCCACATCATACCAACAGAATATGCATTGTGATAATGAACAACTATGAACAATCTTGGATGTCTGCTTATTGCCAGGTCACCTTGTTGTGACGTCATAAGTTTTCAAGATACTTCCTCAGCTCAAGGGAAGTTTTTCAAATATTAAAAGTCCATTGATTAAAGATATAATAGAAAGAGTCTTAATCGAAATTGTCCAAGGTGTCCTGGCAGTAATTTTACAATAGTGGCCTTTTGGGAAAATCTTTTTTGAGCTGCAGGGAATTGTTGCAAAACCGTGAGTGGCCACTGAAAAAAAATGCTGCAAAACTGAGCAGGGGCACCATGTCCAGTTCTTATCATACATCCATGGTCTAGCCCATAGATAGACTGTGATTTGGCCCAAACAACAACCTCCCGTGCTTAAAAAATCTCAAGCCAATGTCTAAGTGCCAAAAGATGCAGATTATCGAGTGGCCACTTGAGGCTGGATCCAAAAGGCAGTCAATTCATAGACCCAATGTTAAAATGCCCAGCTTTACTGCAATGTAAAACATGTTTACAACCTGGCTCATTCTCTATAGCTTATTTCCCCCTTTATATCATAATGAACATGTCTTTATATCCCGTTTCAGCAGGTGATATTGAAAAGGGATGGAGGTCTTTCAGAATAACAGGTAATGCTCATTGTATCAAAGCATGTGGTCATCCAGTGCAAAAATCTTAATAAAGTTTTGGTACAGAGGGGCAAACATCAAACTGAGGCTGCACAGACTTGTAAGTGGCCTACATTCAATTTTTTGGTTATGATCTCTTCAGGGGATTTAGGGGTACTATTAATAACATAAAACAATACCCATATCCACTGCATAAATGCTTTCACGACTGTTTAAAGCTTGTTTGGGGGTTCTCTAACGTCCCTCTTTCCTGATGCATAGGAGGAGATGTGATGTACGTACATTTTTCAGAAAAGCAAAAACAGCAACTGGTTTGACATTAAACTGAAACTGCAGAAGAAACATATGAAACCGTCGTCTGCACTGATTGTCTTTATTGTTTCCTTGGTGTTCTATACCTGATCTAGTGGTGCATTTTCAGTCATGAATGCCAAGCAGGATTGCAAGTGCACTAATGTCAAAAGATACCCAAGGTTATGGTTAGTTACCTCTTTAAGCGTCTGATGTCTGTGTTTCTATTAAGCAGCTTTTGAGCACACAGTGTGAACTCTTCCCCTGCAGCCTCTCCTCTTTTTTTAGGGCTGTACTACCTCGCTTAATAAGGTTTAAGAGATCCAGTGTATCTATGTATGGGGTCCACTTTGCTGTGCAGCTTTGCCACTGTGTATGATAAACCACGTGTTTGATAGGTTCCAGGCTTGTGGCGGAGTGACAGAGCAGGGACGAGAAGCTCAGGGGATTACTACACATAAACACTGGCGGCCAGCATCTATATGAGCTCGACATTCAATAGATGAGTCTACACATAGATGTCACATGGTGTAGGGCTCACAGTCCCTTTCATAATTTAGCAGGTCTATTTAGAGTTATCATAAACAATGAATATTACAGAGCAGGAGGGCTTGTGTAAGGTCTTCTGCTGAAAATATGCATTCAAGATTTAATGACGCTGGTTTTTGTGTGTGAAAAGAGTGCAAAGTGGGGATAGCTCTGAATGTGGCAACATTGAAAGGAAGTCAAGTCAGTTACAGTACATCCTTTACGTCTTTTGTTCTCTATCTCTTTCTATATGTCTTATCTCTATTGTTTGTTTTGTTCTTATTTTCTTGTTTCTGTTCATAGTATTTCTTACAATCCCATCACTTGTACTTGTTGCTTGCACAGTACATACATCATCATTTTTAATCTTTTTTTTTACTCTGTACAGTCTTATTTTACTCCTCATGGTGTGATTTGTCTTGTATAAAAACTTTTTCTTTTCCCTTGGGGAGACATTGTGTCCAGAGAAAGTGAAAGGGATTTTATTTCCTTGAACAGATCCAGTTACCACCGGCCTTAATAAGACAGGTTTATCATGTGGTTCTGATCAGATTTGTCCAACAGTGGCTCGTGTCCCTGAACTCTAAGCAGAGTTGTACAGTTTTAGGGCATCACGAGTAAAGCCCCTGCCAGTCATGTTTGAAAATAAAATTTTTGTCATAATTGTGACTTTTTCTGGAAAGGAATAAAAGCAGCATTACTGAATCACTCAACAGTTGGAACAAACAACGAGTTTGGCCATTTATCAAGCTACATCCTTTCACACATAACATTCAGTTGACACCACAAACAGCAGCCTTACCGACCTCTTTTGGCAAGGGAAAATGAAAATGTCACAGTAAGAACTCTTTTCTATTCCTCGATAGTTGACTCAGTGTGTTTGACTTGTCATGCTTACTTGGACGTGTTGATAGGTGCAATTGTTGTGTTCGTTTCAATCATTGATTGCTGGTGTATACCAAGTCTCAGGTAATTGGTGTAAATGTCACAGGGAGCTTTATAACTGTGACAAAACAGTCCTTTTATTCTCAAGAGACAATTCTGAAATTATGTACTAGTTGTGTGCTTTATATGCTTCGCTTGTAGACATATACAGGCAAAATTCACTGGTTTGCATTTGTTGCCCTGATGAATACAATCAGCAGATTTCCACTGAATTTAAGAGATAATTTGGGTTATACATGGTCCCTAATTTTGATGCTCGGGGGTTGGTTGTGATTATTGAGCTGGTTGCAGTGTTGGAAGAAGTATTCCGATGCTTTGCTTTGCTTCATTCACACATGTTCATGTTTTAAAGTTAAAAGTAAAAGTAGGTAAATTATCAGGAAAATGTACTAAAAGCATCACACATTATGCAAAGTGGACTCTGCCGGTGATATACCTTTGTTACTACCAATGCATTAAAATATAAACAGCGTTTAAATGTTGCAGCAGGTTTAGGTAAAATACATTCTAAGTAGCCTAGTTGTTATCATGGTTAATAGTTAAATCAATAGTAATGTATCAAATTTAATAAAAACCTTACATATTTTGTTATATTAAATGTGGGAAAACGTATACTGTTATCATTCTAATAAGTACATTGAGTTTGGTGACATCATACCACCTTTAACCTGACTAAAGTTCATATAATGCACATTATTTCCCTGAAGCAGAAGTAGAAGTGTAAAGTTGCACATAAACAAGTACCTCTCATTAGTACGAGTACCTCATAATTTCATTCAAGAAAGCACTTAAGTAAATGTTCTCACTGCCTGGGTGGATTACATGCACTGAGCTTCTCTGCTTACACACGCAAAGGCAATGTTGACCATTGTGGCTTTGTGTGACGCAATTTGCCAAAACACTCAAAAGTGGCATGAACAGAGATCTTTCAATTGTACTTGACTTTACTATTCTAAATTAGCAGTTAATTAAGTGCATTCTCTCAATTTAATGAATGCAGTGTTTCTGTCTCCTTTAGACTATTACAACCACTTTTCAGTGCAATTACATTTTCTCAGATTCTGATTCTTGGCATATTATGTCGGATATATATTGTAAAGACTATACTTTTGGCTTGACACATTGGCAGTGACTGAGGTCTGCTGTGTGGGCCAGCTTCATGGCTGATGAGATGTAAATTAAAGGTGGGATCTGTAGTTGGAGCGTGAAGGTTACCACAGAAACTGCAAATTATACAAACTATGCAGAAATTTCCTCAAGTCATTTTCCCTTCATCTTTGTGCCTGCCAGTGAATAATATCAGCAAGTACAAAGGCAGAAACAAAAAAGCTACATGCTGAGCTAAGCTGATACGAGACTGTATCTACAAGATGGCGCTTTGCTGAAACTGGCAACAATAGTGGTCTGTAATTAATCGGGTTGTCAACTCAGGCAACGGATCTTTGTTCATTTTGTGTTAGAAGGCTACGGCACAGCTGGAAAGTGTTGGCGTTTGTTATCAGGAGATGTGATTGCCCTGGCTTGGCTCATGGTCAATATAATCCTTTTTTTAAGAGCAGTGGGCCTTGTGTAATGGAAATCTTAACAGTTCTGTGATGAAGAGGTCACAACAGGTTCTCCCAGGAGGAAACTTATACCTTTGTGTGGGGCCTGAAGAATCCCCTCGTCAATAGAAATCGACTGAAATAAGCAGCTACGGGCAGATAAGGTCAGATTTGGAGGGAGGAACACATTTTCTTGTTATTCATGGAGTAGCAGAAATCAGGGAGAGTTTGATTATGGCCATACAATGTAGTGTAACAAATGGGAGAGAGGATTTATTGTATAACAAATTGTATAGCATGTCATCCGAGACCAAGTCAACACTAACGCTGAATCCCATTTCTCCATCTTACCCCTTACCCCTAGCCCTTGGCCCTTGAAACCAAGTGGTAAGGGCTAGGGGTGAAAACATACCCCAATGAAATGGGACACCACTTGGTTACATCACCATGCAGTATTGTTGATCACAAACTTCCAAGATGCGGTCTGCAAGTGTGTCTATTGCGTGGGTTTTGACAACAGTGTCATATGCATTTATATATTTGTATATTTTTTAGCTATTTTATGTTCATTTTGGTGGTGCAGAGACAGATATTCTTATCTGTGTAGTACTTAGGTCTGTTTGCAATGCATTTGTGTATACACACATGGTCAATTGTATATCTGTTTCAGTTAACACCGTTTTGAATGACATTGATATTCAGATTTCTTCTTAAACAAAAATCTGTATTTATTGCCCAATAAATTAAACATAACAGGCAAAAACAATATATAAAAGATGTTATATTACAGAAACATAATCAACTATTATATCCATAACTTACATGTCACACACATAAAAAGGCACTCAAATGTGTAAAACTAAAAAAAGACACACAAGACCACAAAAAAACAAATAAACTACAGCTTTTCTGATTATTCCATACCAGTCTAATGCCTGTTGGCCAGTACCACCCCCACATTTCTTTCACCAGTGTCCTTTATCATATACAACAACAACGAACAAGTACATGAACAGGAATGAATTACAATTGATTACAATAATACAGTACCAATGCAATAATGAATAGCTACAACATGAACACATGATTTAAGAAACTTCTGCTCATTTTCAGCCAAAGTGGATCACCTGCTATGTTTCAATTAACAACATGGTTGCAAGTATAAATGCGCAGGACTATATAGAGCACAAAACAAGACCTTCATCATTTTTAAATCAATTATTTAAGCCGAAAATACTTACATTTATGGATCTCTCTGATCAATCTGGCAGCCATTATTGCTTGTTGCAACCCTCGGTTTCAAGTAAGTTTGCGTCCTCACTTGGTTCCAAGGGCTATAAACCCCTTCGTCATCCTTTCGTCTACCCCTAGCCCTTGATCAAAAAGAGTATTGGGGCAACACCTACTCTCGGCTGAACGTGCAAAACTTACGGGAAAGGGTAAAGGATAGGGGGAAGATAGAGAAATGAGATTCAGTTTAAGAGTAGATTTTATCGAGACCAAGACAAGACCAAGACTTTGAGAGTTTGAGACCGAGTCAAGACCAGGTTTCTGTTAGACAACCAGAGCTTCTCCTGTCTCCTGCATTCACTTTTTTGGGAGTATGTGTAAAGGGGGCAGGGAGAAGGGCATTTACAATATCAAATTAGATTTAATTCAAGTTATTGGTTGCCTTTGCAAGGTTTAGCACATAGGCATAAATTAGACAATGCACAGGCAATTTGGCAGTTGTGGTCTCGACCAGTCATGAAATAAAATCCTAAATCCTCTTTATCTGAGACAGAGACAAGACCGAGTTAAAATGTGTTTGATTCCGGGACGAGAGCTTCAACAATTTGTCCTTAAACTGGTCTCGAGACTACGACCGAGCTTGAATTTTACAACACTGGTTCAAGCCACAGAAACAGCATGAAGGTATGACGACACATGTAGTTTTGATATTAAAAAAAACCTCTAATGCTAAGCATCAAAACTGCATTGGCCTTTAGACTTTTGTTGTCAAAATACACATTAGGCAACCGCAATGAGAAAAACAAAATAATCCAACTGTACAGCCAACAGAAATGCCATTTTGCCAGCACAAATCCCAGCTTTTGTCATGACTAGTGACTGAATAGTGAGAGGATGAAGTCAGTTAATGTATTTATGATTTTGGGGTAAAAACTGTCTCTTTAATGACAAACAAAGAGCCATTGAATTCAATTTTGGTATTGTTTTTTACTATGATAATACTGGATTTTTCTAAGACTGATAATGACCTTAATCCAAAAACATAACCTCATTGCGGACGTAATACAATAATATTAGTCAATATATTGGCCAGGATAATTTATCATTCACCTATTTCTATAATCTCAAAAAGTCCAATGTGGGCTCATTCTCTGCAGTGAGGATTACTATAAATCTTTAAACTGCACGACAGAAACAGTGTAGGATGGGGAACATTGTAACAGAAAATCAAAGGCTCCCTGTAGGTTTGATGAACACACACCATGAAAGAGTGTATGAATCAACATCCAACTCTTCCCACACACATGTACAACACAGAAAAGCCCCACACACTCACCCTTACACAATACAGGTACATCTCAAATGTTATACAACCATTTGCCATTGATTACCACCCACATTCATCAGAATGCTTTCAGAAGAGGCTTGGATCATTCAGTTGCTGGGTCACTGCATGGAGCCGTGACCCAAACAGGACACAGATGAGTCGCACTCTGCTCTCTCACATTGTACCAGGGTGAGTGGCAAACATTTTGAGCAGTTCATAGGTTAGCCTAATTACACAGATGCTGAAATCTGTACCACTGTATTTCACGTGTGTTTTTTTAGGCTTAACACTATTGCCATACAGTATGTTGCAAACACTACTGTTTTTGTCCTGTTTTGTGTAAAATAGACACAGTACATTCTTCCCGGCCATGTTTAATAATGAAAAATAGCTTGGGTGTGGTAAATGTAAATGCATTTTATATATTGACTAGAGGCTGTAAATACTTTATGTTTTCCTCCCAGTAAAACATCTCTGGAAGCTAGGGAGAGGAGACAGGCGATGAATAATAAAATACTTAAGTCACTGCTGTGTGTTACTATTAACATTAAGTGATCCCTTGTATTTTTTGCACAAATTTTATAATTTCATAAATGTTGGAAAAATTAGACAATGGGCTACTATATACTGGGCAGTAAAATAACTGTGACTAATCAGTTCTTTGCACACAAAAGCACAAAGCATGTAAATAATCAAGTGATGGTGTACCCGCTGACACATTTGACTTGCATACTCATTGAAATACTGTACAATGTCACGTTGTTGCTTTTGAGCATGTTTCTAAAATGCCTGCAGCATGTTAGAGCAGCTTCTGCCCAGTTGTGGAATGTTTCCCCAAGGCAGGGAAAAAGGACACTTAGGCAACCATTTCATCAAAATTCCCTGAGGCACGGAAAAGGTAAAATGTGGAAGTCTACGTAAGAGGCAGAGGATGAGCAAGACCTTCAATTTGACACATTTTCCAAACACAGCTCAGCAGAGAAACGCCAGCAGGCGGCAAACGATTAGCCAAGCAGTGCATGTGATACCCTCTAACAACGACTGAATCCCCTCAGACAGAGTGACCAAATTAAGCTACAACCATGATGAGCATGGTTACTTGGTTATTAGCGTTGGACTAAGCATGTGTATACTATGCAACATTTTTTTTTAACTAGGGGTGCTATCCCTCACAGGCACATCCTGGATTATGCAGACTTAAAAATAATTTTATACAGACATTTAAAGTAACATCTCCCTCAAAAGTCTTAAGCTCTGTTAGCTATTGTTGACTATCATTGGGTTGATTTTGTTGTGTGGTGGTGCATTTCTTTTACTGCTACAGCACAGTTATAATGTAGTTGGAATGCAAAATGTTTTTTTAGCAATATAAAACATTGACAGTTGACTTCAAGACTTGGCAGCAGTGTCTCAGGATCATAGAGCAGTATCGTTTTTATAGATACACATAGAATCACAGATGTTCAGGCACAATGGGAGAAGGCTATTGCATAGAGAGAGTTAAAGTACAATATGTGTTTGGATGATGCAGAGAGCGGCTGCATTCAGTGTTCATGCATGTTTAAGATACACATTGACACTGACACACGCTCCCAAAAATAAATGGATTTTTGCTGTTGAGTTCAGGCAGCTAAAGTAAAGCTTCCTCTTTGATTGTTGTAAAGGTAGTCTTCCCAGCCAAAGGACATTTAGCTACAAAAACCTCCTTAGGAGAATTCAGATGTTTTTTGCAACATTTTTGGGGTGTGATGAAACTGCAAGTCAAACCGCTGATCCACTTATATTTATTATTTGCGGATTTGTCTTTCAATAAACAAAGGATTTATTTTTCCAAAGAAAACTTTATTTTTTTTCTTCTATAGTTTAAGAAAACAGGACATGCAGCATAGGGCTGCGGGTTGGAATCAAACCTGCTGTGGTAGGGACTGAGGCTTAGGACAAGGGGCGCACGCTTAACCAGGTGATTTATTTACTACTACTATTTTCCGTCTTCCCTGCAGCAGCCAAGAAGCATAAGGCGTTACAGCTTTATGCTCCGTCTCCTCTGAACGATGCTTCACCCCATTATCAGATAGTGAGACTCTTATCCAGCAATGTCATACTTCATACATCTGCAGCCCTAAGGTATGAGGCATGGCGTGCTTTGCCAGGGCTTATTTAGTCAGAATACACAACGTGTTATAGCTTTAGAGTTATGCTGCATCTATTCAGTTGAGGTCTCTGTCAGATATTTCAGAAACAAAGCTAGATTAGTGAATGATGCTTCAGTAATGATACATACCCAGAGGCCTTATCAATGGCAAGAAAAGTTGTACACCATGATTGATGCAGGAGATTTTCGCTTTTACTAGCCTTTCTGAATTTGGAAAGTTGCGTGATAGATTGTTGCTCTGGGACAATTTGTGAACTGGACAGTTATTGTGTTTTCCAAGAGGTTTGTTTTTAATCCTGCTCCCCTCAACCTGCATTCATGCACGCATACTCCCCTTTTGTAATTTTATTTGTTAGCCAGTGTAATCAAATTAAAGGTAAGTACTCTCAAACAAACAACAGTAATTGTTAGTGGTCATTGTATTGAGCCATCCAACATGCACTTGAACAAAGAGCAGTTGTTATGTTGTTTGGGACATTCAAGGAATTTGCGTCATTCGTTTGTGATTGTCAGTGAATTTTTTTTAGAGAAATACTAATAAGGCATTATTTAAACAAATAGCTGTCTGTCCTTGCAATTAAACGGAGCAATGACCTTTTAGTAGTTGTGTTGAAAAAAAAAGCATCACACATTGAACCCAGGCAGCGGTGACACTTGGTAACTTGTAACATGATGAGAAACACCAAAGGAAACGTGCCCAAACTATCAGAGAGGTCCCTCTGGCTCTGCCTGACTCGCAGCCGTTGTTCCACCTCTTAAATCTGATGTGCAACAATAGAGATAAGAGCTCCAGGTTATTTCCTGGAACAGAGAGCTCTCGGGGCTAAACAACACATGTTCCAGGGGACCTTGATGGGTCTGTATCCACAAGCCAAGCGATTCACAGCTTACTGGGAGTCCAGAGTTGGAGCTCTAACAGGATATCATAACAGCAAAATATACAAGCCTAATTACTCTCGCACCTTCAAGCCCATTATTTCCATTCCAGCTCCCATCTAATGGCCGATGTGATTCCCATCGTCCTGCATTAAAGGCATCCAAGCAGACATGTACGAGACAAATCTGCACAAATAAAGCACAAGAGACTCACAAACATATGTCCTCAGGGTGTGTCTTCTCTCCTGTTCTTGCTTTTTTTAAAGCAGTGAGCATTTCAAGCAATGAATGCTTATTTTAGGAAATGCCTTTGTTTGAATTTAGCTTTGGGGCATTTTGTGAAGTTACATCAAAACAATATGCAGATACAAAATGAATCAAAGCAGAAATTGGCCACATTCCTGATGTAAAAATTTGAACCATGGAAAGAGAAGGACCTTTGGAGTAATTTAAGGTCACAGAGTAGGATTAAACAGAAATGTTGTCAGTGTGGTGTTAGTGGTTAGTCACTCGATTGTAGGACACGCTTCACTTCAAGAGATTTTGTTTAATTTGGGCTCCATATTTTTGCTGAAAACTTTTCAAATATGTGGCCAATGTTACTAGTGTTGAGACATAAAAATGGTGTCAGAAAGAGTTGAGAAATCTTTATTTTTTTTCTCTGTCTCACGCTCTCATTTTGACAAACCCTCTCTCTGTTTCTCTCTCCTTTTCAACATCCCTCCTGCAGGACTTTACCGAGCACTAAGTCTGGTTAATCATTGCTCCTATTTGGTGCTAAGTTGCAGAAAGTGGTGCAGGCCCACCGGTGTGTTAGAAAATGTGTTTGTGGGAAGCCGTATAATCAGGAGCATGTGCTCACCCACATGCGTGTCAGCCTCTCTACTGTATCCGGACACATGCTTAAATGTCATGCACTCACAGAATGATGCCTAAAAACTTTCTCTGGTAAGAACTTACACTTACAGTACAGAGGTTTGGTTTAACAGAGCTCGATGCCCAGTCTGGTGTGATTGATATAATTTGGCTGTTTGTTATTTTTTTTAATGCAATTTGTGTAAAGCATGAAGAGAATGCACTTTTAACATCCTAATGAGCCATAACGGATCCTGGAGTTCTTGAATCAAAGCTGATATCTCATACCAGATATGCTTCTCTGTTTTCAGCCACCTATGTAACACTGTACATCAAGTTTAACAGCAGTAGAAACTGTATTGTGACTTCAACATGTCTGATGGCGTTAGGAGGAAAAGAGTCAGTGCTGTAATATCAGTTGGACTGGGCCTGACCTGACGTCAGGCCAGACAAGAGTAGTTCTGATCCCTGAGGCGCCCAGGGCAATCAGTCAGAACTACAGCTAATGCTAACTGCATCCTGTGGTCATTACACTGAACAGGCCATTAAGAAAGTATGGCTCTTTGATATAGATATCATCTGGAAGTCTGACTTCCAGTAGAGCTTTGTAATATATAAGGTGGATACTTACATTGTAACTGGAAGCATCTGGTGGCTAGTTCAACCCATACTTAAGAAGCTTGTTGACATGTTTAGTCAATACGTACACTACCGGTCAAAAGTTTGGGGTCACTTACAAATTTCCATACCACTCCATTATAGACAGGATACCAGCTGATCTGAGTGGGTGGCTGATCTTTAAAGCAATATCTACATTGCCCATTATCAGCAACCATTCATCTAATGTTCCAAAGGCACATTCTGTTAACTAATCTGATATCATTTGATATGTGATGTCACAATAAAAAACTAACTAGAAAAACAGTGGAGAACCCTTTTGCAATTACTGTATGTAAGCACACAATGTAATCTGACAACTGCTGCCCTGGTTAAACACAACAATGCAACTGTTCTCAGATGGTATTCTGTCTACAATGGAGTGCAATGGAAATTTCTAAGTTGCCCCACTCTTTTCTCCGGCGGTGTACACTAACAAAACATCTGAATTTTGAATTAAATTCAGACTTTCTTAAGGACATGCATTACATACTGTACATCTGTCATGACACATTGTGCTCTTATCTCTTGAACAAACACCATACCCCCAGTAAACAAAAGCAGTTCCAAACATATCAACATAAGCCCATCCTCCTCCCTGCCACAAGACTAGAACAGAATGGAATTTGAAACGTTTTAGCCAAAAATGTTTCCATGGTCAAGGTGTTTTTTGCAGAAACGTTTCAGATTTCGTTCCGTTCTCTTGCTTCAAACCAAATCTCTCTGTGGGAGTTCGCACCATCGATCAATAGACAGGTGAGTGACCTCTGGCACACGCTGACACACACTTGACCAAACACTGACTGAGGCTTTAGCTGAAGGTGGACAGACCAACGTGAGTTCCTGGGTGAGTGTAGCTCGGCTGAGCCACAGCTGTCTCATCATTGGTACAAACAGCAATTCCTTGAGGCCATGTGTTTGATGTTTTGGACATGTCTAGTTCTGGCTAGCCCTCCTGCTGCATGTTCACCTCGCTCAAATCTTGTTGTAATTATGACACAGCCTTTTCCTGTTTTGGTCCTCCTCTGTTTCGCATGGCCAAGTTGAGCCGAGGTAATAAGTGGTGTATGTGCAATGAACTTTGAAGGATTGTTTATCTCTGTGTCATTCAGGCTGTGTGGCGAGCGTAAATAAGCCCCCTTATGAAGTGAAAACCCTTCCCCCTCCTGCAGTATCCCATCTCAGCACCAACCGCAGGAATAAGGGATGTCACGGCTGTTTGTCTTTTCAGCAATGCTGATTGTCTCCTGCAGCATTGAGGTAAGTCCCGGGAGCATGCACAAACACTCACACAAAGAGGTGCATATACATGAATACCCGTTTTCCCAGAGGCAAACAGCATCCCTGTAAGTCTGTGAACTCCATTAGTCACTGGCCTTAACATTGTGGGGGTGGCTGATGTTTCTTTTGCTCTGCTGCCTCATGAAACAAGCCAGAGAGTTGTGGTGTGGAAGCCTATACAAACTGACCCCCCTTTTTTAATGACATGTTATTATAGTGTACAATAGATCAGCTTGTCCATACAGACAACGCATTAGAGTGGTACATAGCTTCGTCTTAATGGATTATATCCCCATCCTAAAGATGACTTGTTTGACAGCTACATTGGATATATGAAGTGAAGTAAAACAAATGAATACCAATTCAGGTAACACCCTTTTTTGCCTTGGTTTGTGTGAGGTGAATAACCTTCATCGTGTGACTGGACTTTGTTGTTGCATGTGTTCCATCGTTTTCTTAGGTGTCTCCTGCTGTTTCTCTGGATAAGTTGAAGGAGAGTTGGAAACTATACATGGAGGAGTGTGTTCGCAACAACAGCCGAGACCCTCCAAGCAACGGTAAGCTTAACATACTGAAGCTCATTTTCAATGGTAAAACCTACAGTTACTTTTTAATTTAAAATGTTTGGAGCCAGTGGAAACAAGCCATTAACACAAACCTGGAATATTATGATGTTCTACATTTGAAATGTAGTAAAACTTGTTAGCATATAGTCATATCATTTAGAACACACTTTTATTCGAAGTAATGTTTCCGGCCACCTGCTGAATGTAAGTGCAATATTCTCTCCTTTTACCTCTGTTTTTGTTCACCAAAAATTGTCAGTGGGTGTCACCTTTCACACACAAGTAGTGGTGAGCCACTGGTAAAATAACAATTGTTGATTTTAGGCAATGTAGGCATCAAGGTTCTTATAGATACAAAAAACTTTATGATAACTTATGATAACTTGATTTCTGAAAGATGAGATATGAAAGAGATAAATATTTTGTATACATGTACATATTTTATATAATTTGCATTCACAGAGAGAAAATCAGCATTTAGCCTCATCTTGTGGTGCAGTGTCAACTAACCAATGCAGAAGTGCTGACAATGATTCGGTCGCACGCTGTCACCAAACCGTTGAAAAATCACTCTGCTTGCAGCCGCTCCAAGTTTTTAAATTTGTTGCACCGCACTCTCTGCTTTCTGGCTCCACCCATAGTGTTTAACTGCTTGTCAAATGCTGCTCTTCAGTTGCATTATGGTCTGTTAGCTTGTGGAATAGAAGCGAAGACCAGTGACGCTCCAACTTCATCAAACGTCCGCTTCCCACACTGCACACAAAATCACACCACTACTGTAGCACTCATACATTTGTCCTGTCACCCCATAAGTGCATTGAATTAGCGGGCGTAGAGGAGATGGGACGTTACACACCTGAACTTCCATTTGCCCATACACTACCAGCTAGCACTGTTTGTAACCTCTGTTGAGAAGATGAAAGGTATGGTAGAAGCAGAGTGTCATCTATGGAGGACTTTACTCTGAAGTCAGATGAAACACCAGGATGTGTACAGATAATGGACGAGCAGCCATCACTTTAAAGATGTTATTCCATGACCGCAACTCCTCTCCAAGCCACAGTCTTAAACAAAGTATAGCATGTAAGGGCAGTGATTGTATGAAAACAATTAAATTTATTGGCCATTTGTTTTTATTATTATTATCGCCAGGCCTCGTGTGCAACAGGGAGTTTGACAATTACGCCTGTTGGCCAGATGGACTTCCCAACACCACCGTCAGTGTGTCGTGTCCGTGGTATCTGCCGTGGCACCATAAAGGTAAAATACAAGTGAATTAGGAGATACACACTGTATGGCAGGCATGTTGCCCTGTCCACAATGACTGGATTGTCTAGTAACTCACAGAGACCTTGTGTCTGTGTGTGTGTTTAGTTCAACGTGGCATGGTGTATCAGGCATGTGATGTAAACGGCCAGTGGGTAACTATAAAGAATACCAGTGAGTGTGACTCAAATGATCCAAGTCTGGTAAGAAATGTTTCCCTTGTTATTCTAATTGTAAGGAATTAGACAATATATATACAGTAGACTATTATTTTATCTGCTGAACTCATTTAAAGAGCACAGCCCACTGTTAACAATAACTGAAACTATTCCTCTTAAATAAAGGAATTAAATCTAAACTGGGTTTGTCTGTGTTTTAATTTGCAGCAGTACTATGGCCATATTCGGATTATGTACACAGTGGGCTATTCCTTATCACTGGTGGCTTTGGTGTTGGCACTTGGCATCCTTATATTCTTCAGGTAATAAGGATTTTAGTTTGAAATAATTGCTAAGAAAGTATCAGCAAACAATTCCAGCTGATCTGCAACAAACACGGCAGGGAGGGTGAACATTAGATTTGAATGATCATTTTGGGAAATATGCTTCACTTTTTGGTGGAGAATTAGATGAAATGATTGGTCACATGTGTGTCTGTTCATTAATTATACAGTACATAAGAATCATGAGAAAAATACAGCCAGAGCAAACTGTTAGCTTAGCACAAAGACTGAAAGCTGGGGGAAACAGGTAGCCTGGCTCTGTTCAAAGCTAACAACATCTGCCTGCCAGCACCTCTAAATTAACTCTAAATTAACACAGCATATGTATGTATAAAATTACATTTGCTGGCTATTTCTGGACTCTGAACAGTAACTTCCTGGAATCTCTGTTGGTCGCTTGGCAACATCTCCCAGCCAAGAAATACTCTGGATTATTATTCCCTGTAAAAGAGTGACTTTATGTTTTTTTTTTAAAGTCTTCTTGGTAAGCTAAGCTAACCAGCTGCTGCAGTATATTTACCATGCAGACATGACAGTGGTATCAATCACCTCATCTAACTCACAGTAGGAAAGTGAATAACCCTGTTTCCCAAAACCTCAAACTTTATCCGTGAATGATCACGGTGAAAAAAAGACACTATCGTGTAGACCATTGTTGCCTCTCGTTCATCAGGAAACTGCACTGCATGAGGAACAACATCCACATGAATCTGTTTGCCTCGTTCATCCTGCGAGCGCTGTCTATCCTCATCAAAGATGCTCTGTTGGAGGCCAACATCCCATCGCAGGACCTCAGCAGTGACAAGGAGCAGGGATTCCCCCAGGCATCGATGCCTCCAGTGGAGCTGCTGGTCAACAATGAGGTGAGTAGTGATCTGCTCCACTACACTATAAAGGGGAGTGTTTCACAGGCTTATGTGTTTTTCTTTAGGGGAGGGTAGTTTATAAAGTAGAGTGTTGCAATTTTAAAAACTGAAATATAACAGTTACCTTTCCCCTGTATACAATCCCTTAGGACTTAGGACAAGAACACTCGTAGCTGCACAACCCTGCAGCCATTATGTTTATATACCTTATAAATAATATGCATAATAGGGGTAGACGGATACTGTTTTTTCAAGGCCCGTACCAATACCTATTATTAGCAGTTAATGGAACCAATGAGCCTTTACAGTGAAAATGACCATCTCTAAATACAAATTAGGATCTGGAATGTAACAAACTCCAACACTGAACTTTGTTTAAAAGCTTTTTATGTAAAATTTTGAAAATTTGAAGATAATACACAGTAAAAGATAGTCAGATAGTGTTGTGGGCAGGACTCAGTGGGGAGTGAAACCAAAGCAGAGATACAGACAGTTGTGAGAGAGTTGTGGCGGAGACAAAGTAGCACACTTTTCAATTAATTAACTTGATATGTTATCAGGCAAAAAAAACGCTGATACAGATAATCTGCAAAGTACGTCCCAATAATCGGTCAGGGACGATAATCGGTCTATCCCTAGTGCATAATAATAGAATATAAAAACATCATACATTAGGACTATCAAAGCGACTACACATTGACTATGACCTGGATATGTGCTGCCATAACTACGATTTGTAAAACAGTATATATTACAACTCTATGAATAGGTAAATTGTACAAATAGAAATGGAATGGTTTTCCTGTGAAAATGTAATGGTAACCACAAACATAACTGTAGCAGCTAAGTATTCATAACGGGGGGGGGGGGGGGGGGGGGGGGGTCAACCACATTAGTTGTTGTGTAGAGTGGGGGTCACAGCTAGCTGACACTGGGTTTATAGTTGCTGCTGTCTGATTCCTGGTGTCAGAATGAGCTCCCACCTGCTGCAGCACAGATCTCACCATTCACATCACTCTCTAAATAATGTTTAACATCAGACAGCTTGATATTTTATCATGCGTGAAATAAACTTATTTATAAATGTAATTAAATGTATAAATGAATAAAAAAAATGCTGTTTTGCAGACAGTGGTTAGCTGTCGTATCGCCATGGTGATGATGCAGTACAGTATCATGGCCAACAGCTACTGGCTGCTGGTGGAAGGCATCTACCTCCACAACCTCCTGGTCATCACCGTGTTTACAGAGAGGAACTACTTCAAAATCTACCTGTGCATTGGCTGGGGTGAGCTGGGTGTCTATGAGTGTGTATTTGTGTGTGGTAGTGTGTGTTTGTGTGAAGTAATAAGTCAATGAATGCAAGGTGCTCTATGATGATGAAATTAAATGAGAGCAGATAAATGGCTGTAAGGTTGGAGTACAACATGACTGCTTTGCATTTAGACAGCTTTTATTTCTTTCCAGGTACCCCGTTAATTTTCCTCGTGCCCTGGGTGATAGCTAAATACCTATACGAAAACCAAGAGTAAGTTTCCACAGCGCTTTACCTCTCGTCCTCTCTTCCTCTCTTTCTCAAATCCCTCACTCCTTCCATCAGACCCATCAGACAGCTTTGTCTGACAGCACATCATATCATCATATTCCGAAAAATGGCAGATAGTCTTACTCTTGAATTGAAACTCATCAATTTAACGGTCAATTTAACTAGGAGGCAGTCATCTTCTCACACAGGCACTTTTTATCTTCTGCAGGATGCCAAATATGGAAACTGTGTCAGAACAGCATTTGCGTTTGCACGTTTTTAATATTTCATGTTCCCAAACTTTGTTACGTAACCTCTTAGAGTCTAGCCTACACACTTAAGGACACATTGTATTGTTATCTAAAACTTTAAAAAACCCATGACGGTGCACGTCAGTCTCTCACATTTCATCATCCATGGAGAGGAAAGCTTTCTGCTTCTGCAGAATTGCAAAACAGTGAAACAAGTGACAGAGTGAGCCTTGTTTGAAAGCATGTGAGGTGTTTCTGGTTGTCTCAGACTGATCTTTGCTCCAACGCCTTTCTTTTTCAGGTGCTGGGGACAAAATATAAACATGAATTACTGGTGGATCATCCGCTCCCCGATTCTGGTGGCAGTTGTGGTAATTTTTCCTTCCTCACTCTCATTCTGTTGCTGTCTATTTTTTTTCATTACATTCTTTGCAGTATACTGTAAGTTTCTTATTATTTTTGCATTGAAAATACATTGACAAAGAAAGTTGCAATTACCCTAAAATACCAACATATTTACCCACCACTCTTGTATTTCCTGTTTTCATTCCATTTATACACTATACAATATTAAACGCACCTCATTTATTTATGAAGTGTAAAAGGATTTCTGTCCTTTGGGCCAAACATTTGGGAAAACATCTTAAGGGTCAAAGGTGTTTGGATTAAATAAATATGATTTTTGTTACTATGCACTTTAACTAGCCCCTTTGCATACCCGTGACTAGGCCCTATACTGTATATGTGCTATACAAAAGGTCAGTTCTGACCTTTATATAGTCTAATTTTTCACACTCTTATGTCAGGTCAGTTACACAGACATCCTGGCATTTTCCGTGCATTAATCTTCCTTCTAAGTGGCCTGACTCTAACAGGAATTCCTGTGTTTGAGTTGTCGCAGAGATGGGAGGGTGCCTTCCCATTTCAGTGTTTCCCTCGTTTCCATAATCCCAGTATGTCCCAGCTAATTTCACTCAGTAGTAAACACTTGTATGTGTATGTGCCACTGCAAAGGAAATGTAATTTTGCCATTGAAAGATCAAACATCAAAGTCTACGCAAATATGAAATAAAACATTCATACATAAAGATACTGTCACATTGCAGTGTACGCATATACAGTATATGGAGTAGTTAAATCAGTTTTCTTATAACCTTGAGGACATGGAGATAGAGAAAGTTGCATTTCATCCATCATGAAACTTAAGTGGAACATACTGTAATTTTGAGTTGTTCTTTTTGCTAGTAAACAAAACGTAATAATACTACAAATACATGTTTCCATTAATCACAAAATGCCTAGACATATGACTGGACTGTACAAATGAGGTCTTTTCACTTCCTTTGTTCAGGCACCTGCAAATTACCAGTAACAACTTTAATTGTAAACGTTAAGGTCATATAATAAGTGATTAGCGTTTGAGGAATACCCACTGTTTCCTGAAATGCCAGCTGCTGTGAAAGAGTTCCCTTTCACAATGTGCTTTAATAACCATAAAAGGGTTAGTTTACTCAGTAGTACTCTAGTAGTAGTACTCTAAACATTGCTGTTGTGTTTTTCAAATACAATGTTGAGTGTTTTTGGGGGTGGCAGCCCAAGTTTTAGCGCGGTGTGTCTCAAAATCTTTGTTCATAAAACCAAACCTTCTGCATGGCCTTCCAGATCCGTTTGTCATCCAATTAAAACTGTTATTATCAACACCGGTGTCTTTGTCTTTCACAGATCAACTTCCTTATCTTTATCCATATCATTAAAATACTTGTGTCAAAACTTCGAGCGCACCAAATGAGATACACAGATTACAAATTCAGGTGAGTCTAAATGTTAAAACAGTTTTTCTCTCTTTACGTTACATAATTCTCTCCACTTATCCTGTCTCTGTCTCTCATCCCCTTCCTTCCATCTCAGGTTGGCTAAGTCAACTCTAACCCTGATCCCTCTGCTGGGCATCCATCCGGTGATCTTTATCTTTGTCACAGACGAATCCACAAAGGCCACCATTGGATTGCGTCTCACCAAGCTGTTCTGCGACCTCTTCTTTTCCTCCTTCCAGGTTGGACTCTGAATAAAAAACTTTAACAAAATATCTTTTTTCATTTTTGAGAACAAAGACCACATCGATTAAGAAACAACTCAGCATTTCCATTTAGCTCAGTGGCTCTAGTGAGAGCTGAGGCATTGATGAGGCATCTCATGGTTCATAATTCCCCCTGTATTTCCTGTACTGACACAAAATTGAAAAAGAAAGCATATAATGTGTTTGGGGGAGAGATAGGAGAACTGAGCAATGCAGGAGAAAATTAGATAAGGCGTGCCGAAACAGGATAAAAAAGAAAATTTAAAGCACAGCCTTTGTTCTCCCATTGGAGTAAATCTTAACTTAACAAGAAGTGTAAGACGCACTATTCTGTAGCTGAGATTTACATTTCTCTGCTAATCAAATCCAAATCTCAAAATCCACGCTATACCAAATTAACATAAAAAAGTTATTCATCTTGTCTATGTGTCGTATTAGATGCTTGTTCAGTGATCCGTTCAGAAGTTGCTGCATGTCTGAGTTTCCCTTCCCCCAGACAATTAAGAAGAGCTATATTTACTCATGTGTCAGGCGGGATTCCATTAACGTAATGTACTGCTGTCTGTGCTGCTAACTGGCTGTGTCACACTGGGACATAAAGACAGCAACCTTTTTGCTGAGGGGACACAGATAACGTGTGTCGAGATAACAGCCAATCACCAGGGGAATAGCCTTGATAAAGACAGCGACAAGACAAGCGCAGCCATGAGACTTTCAACTTAAGATACTCTAATATACATGTGATTGCACTCAGTGTTTTTTTCCTAAAGCAACAGACTTGCAACTGCCTTATGTAACCAAAAGATGCACTACTACACATGGTGTCAAGTTTTCATAAATTCAAACAATGAATTTTCAAAATAACATATTATATGATATAATATGTATTATATATCCCATATGTAGTAAGGAATATTTTAGCTTCCATGAGTTAATGATAGGTGAGTGACTCACTTTTGCTTGTCTCCACAGGGTCTCTTGGTGGCCATCTTGTACTGCTTTGTCAACAAAGAAGTGAGTCTACTTAATTGCATGACAAAAAAACACTTTTGGCACCCTGGCTTTATCCTGTCATGAAAGTAATGTGGGAAATAAACATTTTAGATTGTATATTGTAGCTTATTACATTAGTGAGCTTTATGAAGTCTGAGGGATTTTAGCTGAGAGACAGAAGATCAAAGTGTCACATTATCAAAGGATCATGTTTTCCTGACAAATAGGTAGGAGATAACACCAGGGGGCAAGTTCTTCTACACAGAAAAGGGAGGTGTAAAGTACATAAACTTGACGTGTGATTTCAAGAAAAGAGCTCAGGAAATGTATGTTGTAAAATGCATGACTCCAACAATCTCCTGTCATCCTTTTTGGTGACTTAAAGATACGTATAGAAACTACTACTCTGAAGAGACACTTCAGATCTTCTTCCGTGCGCACCTATTAAAGAATTGGATTCACCACACAAGCAAATCTATACTTTTTAAGAGAACATGAAGAATTTCTACCACATTGATAACCTCTGCTGTCGTCTCCATCCTCTTCTCAGGTGCAGTCAGAGATCCTGAAAAAGTGGAAGCGCTGGAAGCTAGGGAGGAACATTGAGGAGGAATACCGCCACACCTACAGCAATACCCCCAACACGAAAACAGCTAGCCTGTTGAACCATGTCTCTCGACTGCCTCATCTCCCGGACATCGCCAAAACCTCTACCCCGGTCTGTAGCCCTGAGGAGACGCACATGCTTGTGGCTGGATGCCACAACGGTATGGTCCACAGTAAGGGGGCAGGCCAGTGTGGCTCTCCACTTCACGAGGTAACCATCAGCAACTGCCCCCTACTGGAAGATATCAACCTTAAAGGCAAGGTGCAGTGTTACGAGGGTCAGAGAGAGAACGTGGAGAGTCACCTGTGAAAGAAGTTAGGAACAAGAACTTGAGAAAGAAACTTGGAGGGTGTTGAGCTCTCATCTGGCTCTGACATACTGCCCTGGGTGGCTGTGAAGAGCTGAGCGCTCTTTGCCTAGAAATTGGTGTCACTGGGAGACCGAGCGGTTCTAAGCCAGAGGACAGAGAATAATATGGCAGACTCCCACACTGAGATGTCTAACGTGCTGCAAGCATCGTAAATGGATTTCTGTAGATGTTTGTTGGACAGTGAATTCCACTGCTGCATGTTGAACAATAGAACAATGGCATCTCAAGGCAGATAAATCATGTAAAATGATAAGAAAAAAACCCTGAAACCTCAAATAGCAAACACAGTAACAAAACAAGAAAAAACAACAACAAAAAGAAAGCCTCTGCTCCAATTTTGTGCTGTGTATCAAATGTGTGTTTTATGGTACTGGAGGTCAAAGGCAAACTGGACATTGAACTGCATACACAAAAAAGACCAAACAAGTGACTCAAAACAAGATGGTAGGGAACAGAGGTTTTTTTTCTTGTTTTTTTTTGCTTTGCTCTGATATTGGTAAATGGTTTCTTGTCTATACTGGCTTTGCTGAAAATGTACAGAAAAAGAAGAAATATTCTGCTGGCTGCACCTTATACAGTAATGTGACTACCGTGTTGTTCAAGTGGCCTCATCCAGGGGACATTGGAAATGTGCAGCTGCTCACACCAGGTCATTCCTGGCGTACATGTAGACATTACGGTAAAAAAGGTCAAGAGATGGTATGGGGTGGTTTTAAAAATAAGCTAAAATTATCATCGCTTGACTAGGTGTTTTGAAATAAAAGTCTTTTTTATATACATCCATAAGTCTAAACCTTCGATACTGCAGAGTGCTTTGTTTGTAACTGTGTAAATGTGCCAGGTGTATTTTCAAGAGGAATAGTTGCAATTCTGTGCCATTAAATGTTTTCTTTTCCCTTTGTCATCAAGATGTTGTCTGACTCACATGTGCTGGTGTACTATATGAAATTCTGCCGAGCAGCCCACTCAACCCCCTGAGAGGAAAGCTGATTGGGGAAACTGTGCACTCAAATGAAGGACAAAAATACACAGCATGTAGACATGACCTGTAAAGTTGTTTTGGAGGAACATGTGTACGTTCAAAACTTGTTTTAGGCATGCAACAGAAACTCAGATTGGACAGATAGTCTAGCTAGCTGTCTGGATTTACCTTGCAGAGATCTGAGGAGCATTTTACCATAGTCACATACAATCCACTGGATTTTAGAATGCCAACACAAAGAAAGCTAAAGGTGATGGACATCTGGCTGAAAAAAAGGGACATCTGGCAGAATGTCCAGCAGCACCTGGACAATCCTGGAAAAACATAACTTGTTGATATAAACTGCTTTACAGACAGTGTTTAATATTCAGCCTCATCCTGTGTGTCCAGGGGCTGTGAACACTAAGAACAAAACTCTGCACCGTAAAAGTAGAACAAAAACTTTTAAGCATTCTAGTAACAAAGAAACCTAAATTAGCATCGGTACATCTGCTTCTGACTACATTGTATTTACTTTTTTTTTTTTTTAAAGAAAGCCTGCTGCTGTGGGTCAGTTCCTCTTTGAATTGCTAAAACTTTTGCCAGAACTAACTCAAGTTGACTTTGTATGTATGGCTATTTGCACAATGTTAATTTATAATTGTTAAATACTGTGTTTCTCTATGTGTGTTAATACAGGGGATTTATTTGATTGCTTTAAAAATACGGTATTTCTTGGCATGTATGTGAATGTAAGTGTGTGTGTATATTTTTAGATGGGTGTGAATGTGTGTAGTTTTAGTATATCTCATTGTGGAGTAAAATTAACCATAGGCTGCAGCCGGATAAGAGACAGGTTGATCTAAACATGTACAACTCACTTCACACAGAGCAGAAGTCGTTGGAACTTTCACTCTAGCATAAATTCCCAGATGTCATGCCTATATAAGGCATAAGGAAGACACAGCTCTGTTTTATTGTGGAAGCTACTCTCAGTGTGATTCCACTGCCTCATGTTGTAGTTCAGAGCTAAATTAGAGCACAGCAGCATGTTTGTTGTGAAGATAATAGCTCTGTGTATTTACACTTCAGCCAGGTGCTGGTGTTGAGTCGTGAATAAAATAGCAGGCTGAGGCTTTATTTTAACAGCGTCTGCTGAGGATTGTAATAGGGCAGGTAGATACCAAATACTCAGAATTAAGCTGGGAGCATGACGCATACACTGCACTGCTTGCCCACAGGTGAAATACCATTTTCTTGTTTTCCAGAACCAAATGTTTGGATACTGACACAGTAACAAAGGAATGTTGTCAGTAAAATAGTATTCACTAGGGTATATAAAGTATGGTCAAAGAATTGTGTTTCAAACTAATATGTATTTTAAGCTGTGACCAAACTTTTTTGAAGCCAGCAACTTGGGTCACTCCCCTTTCTGGACCAACGTGTCTGTCTGAATGTATTCTATGAGGGGCCCAAATGCTCCTTTTGATCTTCTCTTTAAGGTGGGTATGTACAGTATTTTTGCTGTGAGGAACCAATCAGTAAAAGCTGACTGGGTTCCAGGTGTATACATTTTATCATATTGTGTCCGGTTATAAAAGTTTGTCCAAATGGTGAAAGAATAAAATAACAGTGTACGTGAAAGAGTATTTTGACTTGGTGTGTCTTTTGTATTGGTGCACGGTCATAATGTTATTAATTAAAAAGAGAATGCATGTGCAGATCGACTTCCTTGGCTTGTTGATGAAGGCACAGTGGCTGGCAGGACCTGCTGGCTCGCTGAATGCTAGGTTGCCCTAACGGAGAGGTGAGTATTAATTCTACCCACGGCTCAGCTGATGTTTCATAGTACACTGTACCTTTTGTGGCCACTGGATAAGTCACCTCACATTAACTTATTAAAAGCACTCAGTTTCAACTTATCATTATCTTTAAGGGCTGCTTGTCAGATGGTTTGAATAGCTTCAGAAACACCTCTCACTACACCTTTCCCATGTCGGAATGGAAATAGTGACGTTGGAAAAGGAACGCTGTGTCCGACCATTTCTGTAAATTTCCCAAACCTTCCCATTGTGCACCAATTTTTAAGAAATTGATAAAACAGTGGTTATATCCTTTCTCTTTGTAGCTCATTTGTGCATCCAAATTTTAATAGGCAAATTAATTGACTCCAGTTTTTCTAATGTCAACCAAAGCTGTGGGCTAACCCTGTCCCATTCGCTGTATTGTCTGTGCTGCTGTTAAACCTTATGGTTTAGAAATATCTGCTTGAGCAACCCCGATCACTGGTGACATTTACATAAATGTAATTAACATAAAGCACATTTTGACCAAAGGATATTAACATGGTCATACTCTCTGAACCTGCTGAGACCATGCAACCTGTTTAAGAGTCTCATTTTTAGAAGGCTGATGATTAAGCACTGTAATGCAAGAAAAGCAGGTGTTTGAACTCTGACGAAATGTGGTTGGCCATTTTACTGCACATCAAAATTAGAGTTGTACATGGAGCCAAGACAGAAACATCCCGTGGCAAATTTGTGATAACAAAACCTAACAAAAAAATCCCTAGAATATTTATTTACAATGACTGGCTTGTCCTTAATTATGCACAGAATGTTGTTTTGCAAAATCCTTTAATAAAAGTCCCCAGGGGCTTATTCCAGCATGAAATAATGTGACGTCCTTGGGGTATGAGAAGATGGTGGAAGTGGAAACAGCATCTTTTCTGCACTCCCTAATGCACATGGGGAAAATATATTAGGGGAAAGGTCAATGGATGTGGTTTTTATGTTTTTTCCCTAACGCCTGTGAACTGGGCATGTGTCCTGATGTGGACATACAGATTGTGTGGGACAGGGCTATAAAGCCGCTTTGTTAACCTCCACCCTGAGCTCTCTGACAGGCTTTCAGGGCAGCTGCGTGGCTCCTGTGCTATCATCAGTTCCCAGGATCCTTAGTTTGACACAGCTGGGGAGCCACAGAGCACCAGAAGGTTTGTAAATGGATATCTAACATCCATGTACTGTATCTAACCAAGTCACGAAGCTACTTAAGTAAAATAAAATTAATATTTTATAATAAAAAATAAATAAATGTCTCAATGACGTACATTAACAGTATGAACTGTGACATGTGCTTTGGGACCTATTAAATTATTGCAGTACAAAGGATTTCAGTGTTTGGTTTTTAAAAAGTAATAACTACTTTAAAGTATGCTACTTGCATTTGTTTGTCCAAAAGATTCTATATCATGCTAATTTTCAGGTTCGTATTTGCAATTCGGTTTCTAGCGGAAAATGCTTGAATTTATGTTATACGCTAGCTGCCTATCCCCTGAACACAGCCTATAACAACAAGAAGGAGTTGGTTGAGTCATGAACGCAGATTGTGGAAGTAGCCGGCACCAGATTTATGGGGAATCTGGACCGGCAGCAATGGCTACACAGACTAGTGAGCACTGTGTAGCTTAAGAAAACTGTGAAATCAATAGAGAGCACAGATGATAGTGTGTTGCTCACAGCAAAGCTAGTTTATTTCTGAAACAATTGCATACAGTTCTCATACATTAACGTTGTCTCTACTGTATTAACTCTCTGACAAAAGTGCATGTTAAAATGACACAAAATGTTTAAAAATTAAATAAATGGTGTAACGAACTGATGATAAATAATATAAAACCGTCTGACAGAAAATAAATGCACAAAAATTCATTAGATTTTAACACTTATTACACATACAAGACTTGGCTTAATTTAAAATACTGAAAGATACCAAAATAATATAACTTCACATTCACTGGACCATGACACCTACATTCCTTCACAGATAACCAATGCTGTCCTGCTAACCCCATTTTAACCGTAGCATAATACACATCCATACAACATTCTTAGGTTTTCTCTCATACATGTGCACTCAATATCAGCGCCCGACAACATAGCGTCGCCATGTTACTAAATTACCGGAAATGTAAAACTAGATTAAAACAGTATTTTTAAATCATAATTTCCTCACTAACAGCTGGCTAATACTGTGAACAAAATACAGAACATGTTTTCTTATGTTACACGATTCTACTATAAACTTACACTTAACTTGCACACAACTAATGTAAAGAACTAAATTGTATAACTGAAGTTCATTAACAACTACTCAGCATGCTGACACTAGTCGGAACAACCAGCTTCAAAGTTACGTGTTTTCACTCTAACACCTTAAAACACCTTAAAATCAACTCACAACATCACACAACAATCACTTGCTAATTATTGCTAACTAAAATGCTAGTTAACATTACTAATTAAACATAAACAGCTTGTGTAAGTCAAAACTGTCTGTGAGCTTCTGCTGACAACACAGTGATTTGTTGATTATGCAACAGGAAGTTGGTTATGACACAATCGTTAGCCTATTTTTTACAAATGTCTGCTACGGAGCCATAACGTAAGATACAAGGTAATGGAGCCTTTTGTACATTGTCGTGTTTCTTTGGAAATAAACAAAGGACAAATAGTGTCTATAAACGCTTCAGATGTAAAGTTACTCACTGTCAAAGGTCGTCAGAATGAATGGCAGTCAATGGGATGCTAACGGCGGGGGATGGCTTCGTAGCATTAAACCACACCGGACCACTCCACCCGTACCGACAGAGTGAGCATGGCTACTGCCATCAGACTTAAACTTTTAAACAATGCAGCTGCAGTTAGATTCTCTGAACGTTTTTCCAGACAAATTGCTCTCTCCTACAGTTTTCACTTGCAGACATGTAACTATTGAGTCCATCGGACTTAAACTTTTGGCTGTGTTCGCACTAACTGCCGATAGAATTTTTTTTTATTCTTCACTGAGGAAATCACCATAGCAACAAGTTCTGACACACACACACCTATCATGGAGACTCTGTTGTCCTCTATTTGCAGGACATGTCACACAGCCGTGTTTAGTTATTTTAGATCAGCTGTTACTAATGATATTAACTATAAACCTGTTGTGACGATGGCCTTTACAACCATTGTCGAATCACTTTGGCATGTACTGCAACAGGAGGAGGAGAAGGAAAGAAGACAACAAGAAGAGGAGAGAAATAAAAGATGAGAGAAGATGAAGAAAGGAGAAGAGGTGTTATTTGTCAACTAACATGTCATAATGGACTAACTGACTTTAGGCCTCATCACCAACAGCTGTTTTCACAGAGCCTAGACTTGAAGAGAGGAGGAGAGGAAGGAAGGAGAAGAAGTGTTATATGTCAGCTAACATGATGTCACAATGGACCAAACCCACCAGTATGTACTTAAATACATTTTAGCATTGTAAAACACACTTTATTCAAACTTGACAGAAACCAAATAAAACTATGAAAAGCCGTTTTTGGTCTTCTCTACACTTTTCCAATTATGCAACTATAACTATGTTAGTTGAAATAAACACACACTTTACCGATTTACATGTGAAAATATGTAAGGTCTATTCACGTTAAAAGTCTTGTTTTTTAAATGGAGTCTGGTTGGTTCAGCACTAGCTACTTCATAGGTGTTTCTTGGAAACAGAAAGGTCTTAAACAGGTTATGAAAAGGTCTATTTCTGAAGGGAGAAGACACGCAACACCTTTATTATTATTTTTTATTAACTTGTATTGCTATTCGGATGTGCACTATGTAGTAGGCACACTGTTGAAATCTATTGCTTAATTTTTTATTTTTATTTTTACTCTTTCGCATGTGTGTGCTGCTGTAGTTCCCTGTGTGTGTGTAACAAGCATAGTGTGTGCGCGCTGTGCACAAGCCTAGGCACATTTTACTAATGCTCTGTTAAAATAACAAGGAAATGCTTTTGCTGTTGACTTTATACCAGGTTTTTGTAGGTCAATGGCGCGATCACTTCCCGCTGCCTCAAGATAACAATACGCCAATAATTCAGCTGAACACACCCCTCTGTAAGACAAGCACGCCCATGGTGCATTTGCTATTTAAACAAAGTGGGCGCAGGATGGGAAATTAACAACTGTGTCGATCTTAAAATAGCAAAGACTAATGCAACGGTATTTGTACCACACTGCGCAGGGTGCAAGGTATGTCTGAAACACTTTGTTTTAGCGCCTGTCTCTTTAAACCAGCGTTTTGATACTTTCACAGTATTTGTATAGCACCTTGACCATTTCTAATAAAAATAAAATATATGGAAATCTCACTTTATATAATATGGGACATCTAAAGTACTAAATGGTTATCTCCTTTTGCTGTTTGGAAACAATCACAGGAAACAATGATTGGGTTGCATGCTTATCTTAACTGTTCTTTTCTAACTTCCTAACTTCTGCTGTTCATCTATAAACTCTACAGAGTCATCATTTGCCAGCCTCTTTTACTGTCAATTAAATCCACTTAACCAGACATCTCCCATTCATCACACCACTTCACCCACAGCAACAGAGTGAGCATGGCCACTGCCAGTCTCAGGAGCAGCTCATGCAAATAAGGCAAAACTGGACTTGTTCGCATTAAACAATTCATCCTTTCTTGGAGGTTAGTCGGCGCATACATAACAGCATTCACTTCACGTTTTAGAAATATTAATAATTATAACAAAAGATCCAAAGGTGCTGGAAAACCATTTGTATATTTTGTTACAGTTTCCTTGGGAATGTTTAAGAGCAGTAATGTGTGTGTGTGTGTGTGTTCCCTTAAAACTGGTGATATTAATTGATCCCTTTAGGCCTGGTAGTCAATTAAAAATGATTCCAATTCTGACATGCAATGTGAAAACTAAAGTGTCTAGGCGAATTATTCTGAAAATGAATGAATACAATTATAATAATTAAATGTAATTGCCTCTTTTAAATGGCCTGTGATGCAGACAGTGCCAAATTGCAAACTCAGCAAGTAGATGTGGGTAAATTTAAATATTCTTCCATTCACAATTCAAAACTACAAATGTGTCCCACATTAATTTTACCTTGGCCTATACGAGTGTGGCACATGCTGATACAAAAACATTGTTAACCTATACAAATACATTTCCTGCTGCAGGTTAAATTATCATATTTACTCTGTATTACAGAAGGTAAAGAAGAGGTGAGCAGAGAGATCCTGATTGATTGGTTTGCTTAATGCACGAGCGTCATCAGTCAGGTTGTTAGAGCTCATTAACTGTGTTGTTATCGGCCCTCTGAAGCACAGCAGAGTCCCCTGGGTACACACACACTGGGTCAAAGCAACCCAATCTACTACATCCCCATGTAATATGAAGAAGACCCTCTCAGTTTACTTTCACACACTCACCACTCACACACACAACCTCATCTGAGAGATCCACCTCACCATGGCCTAATAGTCTAACAACAGCCCAGCACAGCCTGGTTTCAAGCATGCCAAATTAAATCAAACAAATGTGCAATCACATTATCGCCATCAAACACAGAATAAGTTGAATAAATCTAAGATCTCAGATAGTGTGGTGGTCGGAGCGGAAGCACTGAGGCAGAGTGACTGAAGTGGCTATGGGTAAATTTAGAGGCATGGATGGGAGTCTTTGAACCAAAACAAGATGGGAAGAGAGGTAAAAGCAGAGCTTTCAGTGCATGTTAATGTTCTGTGCTCAGCTGTGGGGCTCAAAAATATCTGATATCCTGCAATGGAAATGGCAATTGAAATTTTCCTTTGAAAAGGAAAGGTTTGACATTTCAGGAAATTTGATTACTGCGTAACGTTTCGATATTAATAAACATCCGTTTCAAGCCATTGCCTACATGAGTTGCTACAAAGCTAGTTAAGACCATCGGCTCCACACAACTGTCTCACTTCTCAGTGTGCAGAAGATTGTGTCGTCCGGTGACTTTCGCGCAGTACCTCAAGTGAAGATAAATACCTCTACTGAAGAGCCAATCATGTTTTTGAAATCCTCCGTTTCCTCTTTGGCTACTAGCAACTGTGTGGAAGAGGGGTGGGGGCGCGTGCACGATCATATAAGATTATAGATTAGATGAATTCCACTATCTGCATCTTAAAGATGAAACTAGCTGCCGGTTAGCTTAAATTAGCACAAGAATGGAGACAGGGGAAACAGCCAGCCTTTTTCTCTCCAACAATTACAAAATACAAGGTGTAAAAACGACAATTTCCCATTTTACATTGGTGTTAACTGCTTGACTATTACTTGCCTCTAAGCAGTTGCCAGGCAACTATTGGAAGCATAGCCATTAAACAGCCCAACATGGGCCTGCATTTTTATTTTTTTTTATACTTTGCTAGTGAGCTTTGAGGCAAATTGTGTTACCTTTGGCCAGAGCCAGCTGTTTCCTATTGTTTCCACTCTTCTTGCTCTGCTAAGCTAACCAGCTGCTGGCTTTGGCTTCATATTTGCCGTACAGACATGAGATTGGCACCGATCTTCTCAACTAACCCCAACAGAAAGAGAATTCCCAAAATTATCTCAAAACTTTCAGTCCTAATTTAAGCAGTCGTGTCAGTTGAATAGTGAGAAATGCTTTTGTTGACCACTGTTTGCGTATTGTTTCCAAAGGAGATTGACATAAAAAAAGACAGCCAGACCACTTACATTAATGAACTCAAATCAGGATATAACTGCTTTTGTAATGGCCTCAAAATGACTATGATAGTGTCAGAAAGGCAATATTACAGAGGTCAAAACTCAAGCATCACTTATGGTATAAATTGAGGTATTATGTTATTCAAATCCTTCCTCTACTTCTTGAGAAAGACAATTAAAAAAAAAAATCTATAAAAGATTCCTTCAAACAATTTCATCCTGCTGTAACTTAAAATACACTATTCTTCTAATCTTCTATTCTGTGTCATATTATCTGTCCATGCACAGTTTAACCTACATATTAACTGATAAGTGACTTAATGAATTTGACAGCTTGTGACTTACACAGACACTGAAGTGCATTACAGTAAAAGCAGATGACACATGAGTACTTTTTGAACCACTCACTGATTCATTTACTCTGATGGGCAAGATGATAATACTGGTTATAAAATTGTGAGGAAAACAATTTGACGTAAATGTGGATAATGATGCAGAACATATCCAGTGTGATATTGCTCTATGTATATTGTCAGTTAAAAGCATGGTTTTAAATGGGATACTGTAGTTTATGTTTTTAACATGCCTCACACTACCATCTTTTTTAAGCTATGGTGGACCAGAGATTGGTTTTGTATTAGCCTGATTTTATTTGCAGAGACAACTCTGTTCTGCAAAATAGAAACCAACATCCCAAACACTATTTGGCCAACAAAAAGACAGCATGCAAGATGTGTGCAGACAGATAGGGAACTAAATTGCCCAAGGACCAAATGTGTTGTTTTAGGTTGAAGCTGAAAAGTGTATCAAAGTGAGAACACTGCGAGGGCACCACTCACTGACAAAACTTTGCCCCAAATTAACTTTGCCCTTGTTCTTATTAAACCACTTCACATCTGCTGTGTTTCATCTGAGTCAAAGCAGCAACTCATGCAGCAAAAAGGAGTCAGATTTGTTCATATTGAGTCTCGAGAGAGGCTGCAAGGTGAGGTCAGCAAGAAAAGACCAATGTTTCCCCATGTTTTCTTTCGTCCTGACATAATCTTTACCAAAGGTTACATCCTTTTTTAGCCTGCTTTTTAGTTTTTAGCAAAGTCCAATTTATAGTACTCACAACACATCCACACTTGGGAAATACTGCAGAGTACTGTGGCCCACAAGAAATGTTATCTCTTGTGGCTCAGCATTTCATCACATTTCAATTTAGACCGATTTGGGGTAGTTATTATTACATGCTTTACTCCAATTTACAAAACTTTCCTTCTAGGAAATTAGCAATTATGGTGTATGGCAAACATCCCAAAACATTTGGGAAGCCAAACTTATGCTGCAGTTTTTCATGCTTCTTCATGAAGAAAGCATCTTCTTTCATGGTTTCTCTGCTGAATGATCATCATCGACTGGTCAACTGAACATAGTTTCCTGGAAAGCCTGGTACTGCCCCAAGCAGTGCCAGTAAAACTACAGTACATCAAAGGCTTGTGTATACTTCATCTGTCCTGACCTTAGCAGTGAACCAGAGACTGGCTGTATCTTGTATGACTGAATTGTTCCCATAAGGGTGATAAAGGCAAATTAGTTTGAGTGCAGACAGTGTGAGGTGTTGGTGGCTTACAGACGAACAGGTTTTCCTCTTATCTAAGAAAAAAATCACAATATATCTGATCTACGTCCCTGGAATATAAACAGGTTGTTACTCCTGGCTGTCACATTAGCCTACAAATACCCACATGTAAAATATTACATTTAAGTGGTATTAAACTTTTGACCTGCAGTAACTCTGTGATAAACTAAACATAAAAAGCACTCATTCTATTCAAAAGACAGGGAAATGAGGTCTTAGAGAAAGACATTTCTTTTTGTCAAAGTTGAAAGTTCCTGTTGGAACCATATGTTGTCCATGTAATGGTCCATATAAAATATGGACAATTTATTGGTTTTTCAAGAAACCCCTTTAAAGCCTTTCATGAGAGGCATAACTAGCAGCATAAAAGCTTTTCAAAATGTAATTTCAATGCAGAAAAGGCTGAGGATGTATTTGAAATGAGAGAGAAATAGCAAGAAATAGTTTAAAAAATAAGACTTGATCAACTCGCTATGGCGTTTTTACACTGCATGGTATCTATCTATTTGTCTGTCTATCTATCTATCTATCCTTTTTTGTCCCTGGTACCTGCTAACAGGTACTTTTTTTAGTACTACCTCAGTCAAGGTTCCAAGCAAGCTGAAGCGATACCAAAAAGGTGACGTTAAAACCTGCAGACAACTGATTGGTCGGAGATGGAGCTAGCGACAGACAGGGGCGGGGGTGTCCTGAACTAACCTGCTGTGTTTACCGGTAAATAGTTTGTCCAGCGGATCTTTTTTTTGCTGCCTCCAGGCTTATTAGAAACTAATTTGCCTTCTGGCTATCGCAACACGCTGAGAATAAAAAACAAAACACCTTTGATGTTCTGTGTGTGTGTCGCGTTAGGTCACGCCAGTTTCCTGCTATGACGACCAGCCACGGGTCACCTTGCGCATGATGCTGGAGACTGCAGGTGCTGAATCCTTAATATGGATAATAAAAAAGCAGTACAGCACTCCAGTTTACCTTGTTAATATTACCACATAGACGTTTTGGGGAGAGACAATTTGGGTTTTCCGCAATCAATTTACACAGGTGAGGTTAACTGTGGATGATTGCAACCAGCACAACAAATACGTCCAAAAACAGTAGGGAGCCACAACCTTCATTCACAATGGTATAAATGATGCTTGCTTAATTTTTTTTTTTGGTTAGTCATGTTTTAGTTAGTTTACATCCATGACGGATTTCACAAATGTAGGCCAGACATCTGTTGCCTTGGGTTTCCTTTGTGTTGGCATTTTAAACTTCTGTCGATTTTTGGTTAACCTTTTCTCAGATCTCTGCAAGGGAAATGCCAATAGACAGTTAAAGAAATGGACCAACAGATCCCGTTGCTCTGGAAGGAGACCAGTGAAGGATACTAGAAGCACTTTTCTGGTGATGGCTAAGCGTTACTGCACAGCCTCCAAAGCTTGAAGACGTAGCTAGATGTTACGTGAGCAACCTGTCTGAAAGTTGTAAGTCTTCTGGTAGCTGTGCCAAGAGAAATATCAATCATTCCCAATCTTGCAGAGATGGAGAGTGTAGGTATATGTCAGAAGATAACATGGGCACAGGCTAATTATTGCTAACTTAAATGCTGGTAGTCAATGGAATGCTAAAGGCAGGTGATGGTTTGTTTGCATCATGACAGCGCCAAAGGAGCTACGCTTCGTGAAGGCTGGTTAACCCCCTTGGTAAATCCAGGTAGATAGCTAGACTGTCTTTCCAGTCTGAGTTTTCTGTTGCACAACTAAAACAACTTTTGAATATACACATGTTCCACTAAAACCAGTTCCCAAGCCCAAGATGATTGTGATTGATGTAAAAAAAAAAAGCCAATAAACCACAGTACATTTTTCTCCCATCCCAGAATGCTGTGAGGACTAGCCAGACGGTGTAGTGGTGGAGGACGATCTGGCAAAGGGAGACTATGTTTCAGGATACTACATCATGAGACTTTGTGCATGAAAAGGTTGTGGCTCCCCGTGTTGGAATGTAGTGCTTTCTTAGACTTGCTTTTTTATAATTTAAAAATCAGCACCAAATCTATTGTTGGGTTTGTCACCTCAATTAAAACAGTAAGGAATGGTTGTGAACTCTGTGTATATGCAATTTTTTTTTACTGATAGAATATGTATAATTTCCAATTTTTAATGTCACAGTCACATAATTTTGTCCATCTAACAATACATTTGTGGCAGTTTTAGGTAAAATTTGAGATGGCTCACAAAAACACAATGTCTTGTTGTGACCCAATGATTCTATAGTTGTGGGTACTGGTCAGAAAACCTGTGTGTCTGTGCTGTGTCAATTTTAACCCAGAGATTTTTTTTTCTATGCATTTATCATAGGTATAACTAAATGAAACTGCCGAAGCAGACACTCACTTAAAGTCAGCGTGTAAATTGCTGCCAACACAAAAACATAATAAAGTGACATGATCATAATTTTTGGGTATTGAATTTCAGCTCTATCATAAGAATCAAAGATCCCATCATTGAAAGCTCTGTATTGGATGTGGAAGTACATCACTATAAAATAAACCCCCAAAATTGAGCAGCAATGCCCTGGCTTGAATAGATTTTCCTGCCTGCTGAAATCAATAAGCCATGATCGTGACCAAGAGTGGACAGCTTAACATCTGTATGACCTTCTTAATGGGACTATGACCTTCTTATTACATTGTCACATCCGTGGATACACCCCTTGCCTGAAGGACCAAATGTAACTTCCTGCTCACGGTTTCATGACGTCCTTGATGGTCTTACCAAAGTGTTAGCAAGAACATATATGTAATTTCCGTCTGGCCATGCAGTACTTTGTGAAACTGGGATTTAGCATCACACTTTTCTGCAATCTGCTGCAGCTTCACACAGAAGAAACAGGTCCAGTGAACAGAAGCTGCCGGGAGATTTAAGGTCCCTCCCCAGCTCTATGCACGTTCATTTACCCAGCAGTTTGGTGGGTGAATACTGATTCACGATTCAACACTGAATCCCACCTGGGAGATGTAAACAAAGAAACTAACAAGTTAATTATTACCTGTTGGGAGTTGGACTGTGTGCTTATCCACAAACAGATGGTTTTAAGCGAAAGACAGAAACTTGCCTGCTTTGAATTCATGTCTGCTCATTAATCGTTACAGCATGTACCAGGGCCCACAAGTGCGCTAAATCTCTTGTGATGCTTGCTGCACAGAGGCAGAGAACTGTTGCAGGCAGTGATGGCCTAACTGAGACGCTCCACAGAGAGGTTATTTGCAGACCGATTTCAATCAGACGTTTCATTAGTGTCCTTTCAAACATCCATGTTCTGCTCTACTGAGTGGCACTCACATTCAAAAAACAGGACAGGAAGGGCCTATGAAGAAGTGATGCAGAATTCACTGAGTAAACTATTAAAGTGGAAAAAGTTATATCTGTTGCAAGAGTCAAACACCTACTAAAAAGTATATTATTCCTGATTTGTAGTCAAATTAGAGGACCACACAAGCTGTCTCAGCTCCTCGTTAAGTTGATCAGTGGCTTCTCATGTTTTTCATATTTGAGTGTGAAACTGTTTATTTAGCAAGTTGTATCTCTTTCCTCACAGTTTTATCCTACACACTGGTTCGGAAGTCTTATTCAAGAGGGAATCAAGAAAGCTTGTTCTATGAAAACGAAAAAAAAAATATTCTCTAAGCCATTCATTTTATTTTCTGCGTAGTACATCTAGTATAAAAGCCCTGATTACAATACAAGCAATTACCCCCTCTCCACAAAGCCACATCCTCTGCCCACAGACTCCTCTCTGTGCGTCCTATCAGCAGTCCGCCTTCAAGCCTCTATAATCGGAGGAATAAGAAAGATTAGTCTGCTCATCTGAGACATTACAGGTTTTGTCCCTGATCCCACCTGCAACTTCAGCTGGATACATTAGCACTTCACTTTATCTTAACCCTAACTGCTCTGCCTGTTATCACACATTATGATCACTCAAGTCGTATGGACTGCTCCTCAACAGTGATGTACAGTATGTCATTATTTTGTTCATGTGTCTGCCCAGTTGAAGAAATAAACATGTGAATGTGCATCTGAAGAGCTTGGTATGTAACCACAAGGAAGGATGTATGGACTATAACCAGACATGACTTGGTCTAATGGTTTGCCATTTTGTTTGTGTTATAGTTGAGGGTGAAGTAGCTTACAGGCAAAACATGGTGTGGTGTATAGATGAACTGGCTTTTTTTTTTAAATTTTGTTTGCATGTCTTATCACCAGTGTTTACCTTTTTCAGATATTTCTGATTTTGCCTATTTAACAATGGTACATTTGCAAACAAGTCTTTAGCCATGCTCTGTGAGGCTGTAGTGCTTTATACTAAATGCTAACATCAGCATGGTAACACATGCACAATCACAAGGCTTGCATGCCGACATTTAGCAGGTGTATTTACCAACTGTACCATTTTATTTAAGCACCTTTGTATTGTTACATCTGCTGATGTAAGCACTAAACACACACTACAGCTGGGGCTGATGGGAATGTAAGTAGTTTGGTAGTTAACCAGTCAATAAGCAAAGTATTTGACAAACTTGAATATTGACGTGATGATTTAGTCCGGACCAAAGTGGTGGACCAAATGACCATCATTGCTACATAAAGTAAAGCCACACCACTATCATTGCTAAAATTCTAACTGCTACAGTACTGTAGTTATAGGTATCAATCCTATAGTTAATAAACTAACTGATGTTGCTCTACATCTCTCTATTAGTAAAATAATGGATGCAAGAGTGTACACATTTCTTTTTTAGGGGAACTTATAGAAAACAAAAACAATATTGCCAGCGCAGCCTTTAATGGAAAGAGCACTGCTTGAGGACTTAAGTGACGAAACCAGTATAATGAGCAAAGCAAAAGCAGCTGTGAACCTCCAGGAACCAATTTCTTACTGCATATTGTGAGTACCACATCTCATTTTCAATGACATTAAATCCATGCTTAACCCATGTCTGCCTCACCACCTTTCTTCATCTCAGTATGTGTCCAAGCTACAGAAGCAATGTTCCTGAGGTGAAGCAGAGGCAGAGAGCCTGCATGCAGCCAGACTGTCAGTGGCAGAAAGCAAATGTGTGATGGGAGAAAAAGCTGAGCATCGTCTGTTTAAGGGATGTAGCGGCTTTTGCCCTGAGAGTAAAAGGGTAATCTAGTCTCCTCTCACATAAGGACCGTGTTGATTGCAACATCCATTCTAGCCACACATGCATTTACTTGCTGTTGCCAGAACAGTGCCAACTGACCTTTGAAGGAGATGTTGTGAAAGCATTTTTAGTCCTCCAAAAAATGCATCCATCATTGACAGGCGCCATAAATTGGCACTAAATCAGCAAATCACATTGCGTCTCAGCTGACAGATTCTCAGACATCATGTCTCTTCATTTAAAGACTGTAAGTTTATCTTTGTACTGGACTCATCAGTGAACCCAACACAAGGAAAGTAATTTTACCATGAGGCAGTGCTGGCAACCATATACTTGTGCTGTCTGGGATGCGACTGTATGACTTGCATGTTGAGTTCAGCGACCTGGAGGCTGTTTATTACTTTATCTTTCAAGGAAGGTTTGGTTTGACCTGTGAAGAACAAAAGGGGACTGTTTATTTTAATGAAAGTGTCCCCTCTTGAGGATTTATACACTATTATATGATGCCAATCTTACCCTTGTTGTGTACCCACTGACCCAAACCTGTATTAATTGCTCTCTGGCCATTTGAGGGCAGCGCAGTGTCAACATACCCTATCATCACCCCATTGAATTGATATGCCAAAAGTGGCTAATTTGCACACCAAGCATGAAAGGATCAGTACTAAGCAGAGTTGTGTTTGTGTCCATTGTGACAATCTCTGTTTAGCTTTGTTTTAAGCTAAATGTAGACTCTACATTTAGTAGAGCATAGAGGAAAGAAAGCAATTTCTTTGTGGGTTTGTCCTTACAAGCAATCCTTTTTACACCTATAACTTTGTATTAATTGGATCCATTGCTAATATAAAACTAATGACCACAGCAGCTTTTGCGTTGGTTTTGTCTACATCTTCAGTTGCAGTATTTCCCACTTCCACACCCACAGACGTCAAGCTAAATTTAATTTATTTTCTTACTTTACAGTCACATTTAAACTGAATATTGTGCTAGTCTAATCACATTTGAAGTTAAATAGATAAATCTGAATAATTGCTTACTTTAGAATCTAATTTAGCGTTCATTAACTGGAGTTTCTGACAGCTCTAAAAAGGTCCCTGCTGCGACAAAGGCTTTTATCAAAGGCCATGGGAACCAGTGTACAGTGTAATGGCCAGTGTATCCCACTCTAGGTTGTCTTTGGTTACCTTCATCCGCGTGTGGATGTATGGCTTTAATGTTCATTCTGAGATTCTGCGTTATTAACAGTAAAACACTGGTTAGTCCTCATCCTACCATAAGGGCTGGGTACCGAACTTTGATACTTTCAGACACTGACCAAAATGCTTCCACGAAATCGAGTATCAAAAAATCCCTTCTCATTCGATACCAAATATAAATACCTAAGGAGTAAATTGCATCAGTGAGCCAATAAGCATGCATGCATGCATGCATCTACCAAGCGCTTTTGATGGGTTCCGAGATAGCTCAGTTAGTGCGCGCACCCATATATAGAGGTTTAGTCCTCGACTACATCCTGCGGCACTTTGCTACATGTCATTCCCCTCTATCTCCCCTTTCAATTCTTCAGCTGTCCTGTCAATTCAAGGCCTAAAATGTCCCCCAAAAATCTTTTAATAAATAAAGTGTCTTGAGCAAAGTAAGCTATACGTCAGACAGGTTTTTTATTTGAAAAAAATTAACGTTCTGATCTTACATTAAAAGCTAGTAGGACTAGCGCTAGTTAGTCTTAGTGTCTTTATTGTCACTGGCTATTAGCACAATATCATTTCTTGCCATCAAGTGCATATTTAAAACCCCTTTTACAAGATGTATTCAAAGTAAGTCTGCTTTGAAGGACACAGTGTTTTCAACCAACTCACGGAGCTAATTCTTAATTAGCAAGCTACAGCGCATAAAAATCTGTCATTTCAGCTGACAAAATCAATGGTCTAGCAATTATAAACCTGCTTTTGTTTGACCCTGTGTAAAAGCAAGGAAGTAAGGTAAATTTGCCATTAATCCTTAATTAATAAAAGGGTTATGTGCCATGAAACCTAACAGGCATAGCATCAGTAACTAAGGTGCTTAGCATAACTGATGAGCAACATTTAAGAAGAGTAAATGCAGTCTGTGTAAGTTGGAGTTCTCTAAGTTTGACAGAGTGATGCTAATTACTCTTTGAAATGGCTTTAGGGAGTCTTGCTGTTAAATATGCTTAATGATCCCAAATGTAATTTTAACACAATGCATTGTAATTAGAGTTAACAGTTGTAGATACCATCATCAGTGCTCTCAGATATAGATGGTGAACCATTGCAATTCTCATTTTCTGAAAAATCATTATTGCATTTTAATATGCATCATCATTACCATGTATTTTTTTCCTTCAAGGATGAAAACCTCTTGCGTGGTACGGCTGTTTCCTTACATATCCATGGCTTCTCCGTCTGTTTGCGTCACTCATGAGATCTAACTTTTTGTTTTTATCGGTTTATTAAATGCATTAATAAAATGATATCTATCAAGCACACATATGGTATATTATTCCTTTTACAATTAGGAGTGGTACAGTTTAACATATTCTGTCCTAAAATGACTCTTTACGACGCTGGATTGTCAGAGGAACCCTGTGGTGTGTGAGAAGAGTGGCGCACCGATTAAATAAATAACAACTGTTTTACTCCTCTGCAGTTGTGTTTCTCTCAGATTAATCCTCCGCTTTGCAACATAAGTCCTCCCTGTTGTTCTCTCTGTGAATCTTCAGTTTCATTAACAGCAGGGCTCAGAGTACCAGACTCCCGTTCTGCTACTATGCTCTGAGTCATTGTTCTTCTCTCTAAAGCACTCTAACTGCATGTGTGACTGCCCTAAGAAGCTAAATAAATAACTGGAGCAGAGATTTTAAGATTGACCGGGTGGATTCTCCAGTAAAGTCTCATTTAACATAAAATGTCAAAGTACAACTAGTTTTGTTGAGTTCATTGCCATATTTGCAAACAAGACACACAAAAACTAGAAGGGCACTCACTACCTGAATGTTAACGTGGGGTGAATTTTCCCAGTCGAGAACCAGTTTTTCAGATTTTTCCGACACCTCAAAATCTGTAAACAAATCAATGTGAACAAAGGTAAAAATTAATTGTTCCATCCGCCCCCTGATTGGGATCCACTCCAGTATTTTGTGGGTTCTCCCTTGGCCCATGCTACACCATTCTACCAAGTTTCATCAGTGTTACAGACCAGTCTGTAATACTACTGACAGACAATCAAACAAACAAAGAAATGGACAAAATTGGACTAAATTAAAACCACAATTTGTTTTGCTGTGGTAAAAACACAACGCATAAAAAGATTAAAAAAAGAGATTCAACTGTTAAGATAGGGACAGCTAAACAGATTTTTTATCAATCAACATCTTGTAGACAAGAGTTATGGGGGGGGGGGGGTATTTTTCTACATTTTAACTAAATTGGTTCAAATTTAACTGTAAAGCATTTAGTATTTTTGTTTAATGGCGTGTTGTGAGACATAACAAAGGCCACATCTAATCAAATAAAGGAATACAAAATAATTGTGTATTGAAAGAATATCACCTTGTGGCTCATTACATAAATGAAAAACCAGTCTAGTCCAAGTTCCTTTTTCTGCATCTTTTCTTAATCTGCTTGACAGTGTCAGTTCCCAAGAATCCATTTTCCGAAAAAATAGCCATTCCTCAGACTCTCTTGCTCATAAAGCCGACTGAACATGAAACTGGCATTAAAATACTTCACACTGCCATGACAGTTTGACATTTAAGTTTGGAGTTGGCAAGGCACTTGGCAGTATTGTGGTGTTGAGAGTTAGACGGGAGAGGGAAGAAGAAGGCAGAAAGGAGTTATCTTTGGAAGGCAGGCTGTAATAATCCAGTGCTGGCACAGGAAACGGTGTGGTTCACACCTCAATGCAGATTGAGTGGAATTAGGGAAGCAGCAGTCCAAGAATTGTCTAGTGAAAAGGGGAGAGCAGATAATGTCCAGCAGCTGATCAAACATATCCAGTGAGAGGAGAAGAGGACGGGAGTGCATGGTTGGGTCCGACTCTGCCAATCCACTGCTACACATCTGTCCTCTACTGGTCATCTGTGCCCTCCTGACCATACATAACAACTGGGGTTAATTTGATTAACCTGCTCTAAGCAGGTTCTTAGACATCTACCTATAGCTATTGTAGGGTTTTCTTTTTTAAAGTCATTAATATTACTAAACTAATGTGTCTCTATATCATTGCTCAAACTATCATCATCATTATCACCATAATCATGGCTTTGAGCATGTGAAGCATAATCTCACTTTTTAAAAACCTCACTTAAGGATTTTTTTTCACATTTGAATCACAAATTTTACTGACACTCAGTTCGTACATTTAATGCCAACCTGCATTTTAGATTATGAGATACCCTCTGCAATAACTTAATGATTGGACATCATTAAAAATAATCCTTGTCACGTCGTATGTTTGTCATGGTTTTGGTGAAGTCAATCATTTGACCTGACAGTGGTGCTTTATTAAAGGCCGTGGGGTGACAAATCACTGTGCTGATTGATCTTCTGTCGATGAATATCTCAAACAAATATATATATGCCTGACATACGCTTCTATGTCATCGTTGCTGCTCTGTTCATGTGGAGGAATATTTTAGAAAAGAGTCATACTGCCCAAATTTAATTTGCAAATTAGTCAATGAAATTCCTAAATGCATTTTTATTGTGAGCGTTGTTCTTGACGTAATTCATTTATTATGTAAAGGGCAACATTCTGCACTCCTTATCCTATCACCACATCAGACCCTTAAAATCTCCTTACTATTTTATGAGTTAAAAGGATGATTTTCGCTGTTCTGTTTTCCCCTCAGTGCTCCAGTGTTAACAGTGCCGGTTGTGCCATGGCACCGGCATCATCCCTGAAGAAATGATTGCCCTGTCAGCTTAAGGCTCTGTTTGATTATGCACACTTTCACTTTGTTTTCATTCAACACCATGCATCCTAACTGGCTCTGGGTAATGTGAGGGTGAGAAAGGTGCTGCTGAGATGTAATTAATCTTTTTGACTTGTTGTGGTTGACAGAGTGAGGGGCTCTGCCCAGGGCCCATTGAAAACACTGCACGTGAGAGACACTCATATAAACACGACCTGGGCAGCGATGGAAACAGAAAAGTTAGTAGAGAGTGGATTGGGCTTTTCCTGTTCCCCTTTATGCAAGCGGTGTGATTAAAATGTGTTTTTACCAAGGTTTTTAATGAATATGAGGATTTTTATATGGTGCACACTTAAAAACATTTGGGTTAGTCTATACAATGAAAAAATCTAAGTTGATTTACTTGGCAAACTTTTGTAAAGTCTATGAAATGGCATACTGAAGAATACAATTCACATCAGCCTTGGATTCGTTGAAGCGTGTAAAATATTTATTGCAGATGAAATTCAAAAACCTGATATGCATCAAATACATGAATTTACGCTTACAACAAATTATCACACTGTATTGTTGCAGGTGTAACTGGTCCAGAGTCATGCTACTGTAGTAAGGCCGCGCTTAGACATCGTGTTGGAGGAACAAAATGCTAACATCAGCATGATAATATGCTTGAAATAACAATGCTAACATGCTTAAGTTTAGCAGGTTTAATGTTCACATACCCTGTTCACCATCGTGTAAGCATGCTAATATTTGCTAATTAGCACTAAACACAAAGGTATAGGTGACGCTGATGGGTGTGTCATTGGTTTTGCAGGTATTTGATTCATAAACCAAAGCTTTGGACAAATTTAAATGTTAACTTGGTCATGGCACTAGATGAAATGTTAAGGGAAGACTAAACCCAGAAGGTTTCATCCAGAGGGGATCATGAATGTCTGCACAAAATGCCATTGTAGTCAGTTAAGATATTTCAGTCTGGACTTTAGTGGTGGAGTGACAAACAAACCAACAGACCATCATTGCCAAAGAGATGTAATTTCCGATTCAAGTTTTTTACATTCATACCAACATGTGATCAATTAGATTTAAACAATTTTGGAAGAAATTACTTGTATGTTAATTGCCTTCCAAAGCAAAGTACAGCAGCACAGTTTATGGTGTTTGCATGATCCAGCTGCACATTTGCTGATGTGAAAGGAAACATATTTCCGCCGCCCACCTGCCCACACATGTGTGGTACATGCAGTGAAAGGCAAGAATTTCTGCATGCAACTCTGCTGACTCCAACCAAAAAGACTGTAAATGTCTGGTTTTGCCTGCTGGGAATCAATATCCAGTGCTAGAAGCTGAAAAGAGGCTGAGAAGAGTTAACACCCTGCCACCTTTTCACACACAATCCCTCAGTGGACAGATTTGTCATTGCTATGGCAGGATATTGGGGAGCAATATGTTACATTTACAACTTTACACCGTCAACTGACAGTTAAAAGCCACTCTCACACACATACACACACACACACACACACACACACACACAGACACACACAAACACACACACACACACACACACACACACACACACACACACAAACAAAGAGGCTGTTGCTCATGTTTTTGACATTTTCACTCATCACTCTTTAAACATCTTCTGTGAGAGGGAATCTCAGCGGGGATAATTAATCAATTAGATTTAAGAGGCTTGTTGCGCTCTGTTGAGTGGGTTTAATGGGCCCATTCATTAGATGACGAGGTTTTAACCGGAGCTGGTTAGACGCTGCATGTGAACAAAATAATGGTGGAATCGCATCCGGGTTGCAGTGTTTAAATCTCCACCTTGTTAGTCTGCGAGTTGGTTATAATCATGTTCCACTGGCTGTACCTGATGAGCACCGGCAGTGTTGCCATTCAGACCCTGTCGTATCTTTAATGTCCTTTCTCAGAATCATTTACCTGTTCCATTCCCCCCCCAGCGATGGATGAGAGCTGATGTTCAGCTGCAAAGGCAATCATCGCCTCCATTCCAGCCACTCTTGTATCTGAAGGACTGTCCTCAAAAGCCATGGGAAACATGCGCACACAGAGTATGCCACATTCCTTCACCTTTTTTGGCCACATTTGGGTGCAAGAGAACACAAAGTGCACCTCCTCATTTACGTAAACCATCAAAATCAAACATGAGGCTGAATTGTAACCCACACACAACATTTAAAAACACAAAACACGTGTTATGTTTACTTTAAAGATATACACTTAAGTGGTGGCAGATAACATTAGTTTGATAAAAAACAGCATTTGAGTGAACACATCAGAGAGGGAAAAGAGGATAAAAATGACAGTTGTGGCAATGGTAGAGACCAAATAATTGGCTGATGTTGAGGGATGTTTTTGTTTGTAACGTAATTGACATTCTGTCATTGGTTGTTTTTGTGTGTGTTTTTGTACCTTTAAAGGTTGTTGAACATATCGGCAAACTTCTATGGTAGACCATTCATGTTACACATTCATGTAATGTGTAACATGAATCGTCTACCAAAGATTTTTAACATTTCACAATATAACATAAGACATTCACATTCTTATGTTACATTGAAGTACACAAATAAATAAATGATGTAAAATAAACCCAAACTAAATTGTCAAAATATTCAATTGCAAGATAAAAGTCCTGCATTTGAAATCCCAGTTGAGTACAGAAATGATATCAGCACTCGTCCTGAATACAATTAGCCCATGTGACTGACAAATTATTGTAAATAGCATTATAATAATGTTAATACTGTTGCATCAATGTGTAAGTAGCATTTTGCTGTTGCAGTTAGACAAGGTGAATTCAGTTTTGACTACTATCTTTATGATTCCTAACATGGGGGCCGACCAGACCCCTCCAAAGACTCCCAAGATAACTTGAAGTGTCATGAGATAATTAATGTGGCAAAAAAAGAAAAGAACACAAAGTTCTGATATGCAAACATGTTTTTATTTTTGGGTCCTCTTTGGGTCTCAAATGAGTATTCAAATGAAACCATCTGAATAATGTAGAAGTAATGTATAGACATCTGAAATGTGACAAGAAGCCCCTATTAGACGTTATGTTTTTGTAAGGGGTCACAAGCCCAAAAGACTGTGAAACAGTGGTTCATTCTTTAAAAAGGCATTATATTTTATAAGTTTATGCAGTGCATGAAATCTGAATCTAAGAAGCAATAACATAGATGCGGCAAATGTAGTTAAGTAAAATGTACAATGTGTCCCTTTGATATGGAACACACTGGTTTTCATTGCTGCATAAAAACAAGTTAAACTGTGTATTGAATGCAGAATAATACTACACTGACATTAGCCGTCACCTTTTTACTTGGCGTGTTGCAGCCCACTGTGTCACTCTGAATACAGAGTGTTGAGACGTAATTGACAAAGAACATTTTTGGCAGAAAATGTTCAGTCTCCCATCAATGACACACGGCTCTGCTGTTAACCAACATCCGCCTCGCTCAGGATTGCTTCTATATCAGAGGCCAAGGTGTGAGCAAAACAATCTCCCACTAACTCTGTTCTTCCGCTGTTTAATAGCACAGGAAAATCAGGTTTGTAATGACAAAGAAACTTAAAGACATCACTGGTAGGTGTCCTGATATAAGATGCGTTATGATTTGACACTATAAATAAAATTGAATTGAAATGAACAAGCGGCATTGAAAGAAGCCATGATGTCTTAGCCATAATGTCAGGTGTTGTTTTCATCATCTGAAATATGCTTTTATTAGTGAATCTACTGTTTATTCTAACTCAAGTCAATTTGGCCAAAGGGACAAAAAGTGCAAGGAAGGGAAATGAAAGCAATTGTTTTATAATGTGACCACAAAATAATATTTGACTCTTCACATGGGTTATTGAATAAAGAACTGTCCCCAAGCACATTCAGGACAAAACATAAAAGTGAGTTATAGGCAGGCAGAAGGCTTTAATTTAGAAATCTTTTTGTACTAAATGTCAGAGCAGTTTATAACAAACAAGGCTTATGTGAAGGGGAACTGTGCTGTGTTTATTTCTGTTTAACTCCAGAGTCTTCTTAGAGAGCCAGGGACATTTAACAATAAAAATAAAAGACATTTAATTAAATGCATTTAGTATTATTTCTGTCTGAAATTGTATTTACGTCATTTGTGTTTTTAGTCTGTGGTTCCATTTTCCATTCAACCCCAATGTTGCAGCAACTTAGAAGGAAGACAGAAATGATCTCATCCATCTGAGAGTCCTTAAAATGTTGGATTGGTTTTGACTAATATTATAGAGTGATGAATAAGAGAGCGCTCTATCATTTCATTAAGTAGATTCAAATTAGATAGAAAAATGCATGCTGTCATCTGGCATCAAAAACATTTGAGGTTTTGAGGTATTTGGTGATTGGATAGCGGGCACTTTGTATCCACTTAATATTAATAAACTTAGGAAAACCATAAATCATCTGAATGTCCTAAACGTGCAGTTTGAAGTTGTAAATTTGCATTAGGGTGTGATTATTATAGATCCCAGACAACTTCCTGCCCCACGAAGCAGCCCGAGTGGTAAGGGTTAGGCATTGACCCTGCTTTAGGTCAGTATCAAGATCAAGTCAATTTGGCCAAAGGGACAAAACCCACAAGGAAAGTAAATGAAAGCAACAGTTTTATAATGTGGCCACAAAATAATATTTGACTCTTCACACATTTTGCAGAAGTTGACCAACAAGAGCCTAGAGGGAGAGCCAGCATTTAAAAAAAAAAAACAAGGTCCGGAGTATAACAGAATACTCCTGCCTTGCAAAGTTAAAAGGCGCTAAAGATCATTGGTGTGGACGAGGACCATGCCCTAAAGGATTGTGACAACACTAAGCTGAGCCATTGTTGATGAGTTGCTGAAACAGCTGTTCTTTTCAAGATGCCTACTCTTAACTTTCCAAGAGAAAGCACTGCTAGGACACACAATCAGATTTAGGGACATAGGTAAATGCTCTGACATTTGCTTAGGTGGAAAAAAAACAGTGCTGCTGGAGGAGAAAAGCGCTCTGACCACACGTCACCACAGGAGGAGAGGGCCGCCAGAGCACACGATGGTGAGAGTTGATGCCTCCACTCTCTCCAAAGTAACCAGCCGCTGGAATCAAGTTGGCAACCTCAACACTTTATTATCCAAATGGCTCCCAATACAACACTGGCGGCTTTTTAACCGAGGCTAATTAAATAGTCAAGCTTCAGTTGTGAGTGGTGGAAGAAGTACTGTGATATTTGACATAAGTAAAAGTAGCAATACCACAGTGTAAAAATACGTTGTTACAAGTGAAAGTACTGCTTTTTAAATTCTCACTTAAGTAAAATTACAAAAGTATTAGCATCATCAAATACTAGTACCAAAAAGTGCAGAAACTGAAAGTCATCATTGTGCAGAATGTCATATTTAAGTATAATACAGTATGAATATAGTCACATTTCAGAATAAGATATTATTTATATTACATGATTAGATTATGAGTATTAATGTGTTAATGTGTAAACTGCTAAATGTAGTGGAGTAGGAATTAAAAAGTAGAATACCATTGAAAAAAATGTATAATATACTGTAGGTACCTCAATATTGCACTTAAGTACATCCATCAGGGAAAATCATTGGTCAAGTGCACAATATTTCTTTATGGTATAATATTATTTAAGCAGCTCTCTCCGTGTTATTACTATGGCAATAAAAGCTGGATGCCAGTGTGAGACATCTGCAAGTAATTCATGTGCAAGACTGCAAAGTTGTTGGGACATTAATCGGTTCATTGTATTCATGTTTAACAGTTTAATTGTGTGATGCAGCAGCAGCTGTTTTATTCTAGAGAGTAAATCAAACCAAAATTTGAATTTAATGGAGCAGTACAACAGTGCAGTTAGTGTGTTTTTATTTTTTATGTGGTTATCATGCATGCTGTATTTTCAGGACAGCTGAAGTAATAGTGTAATTTGTTATAACTTTAATGTGAATCTTGCAACAGCCTCCCCTGAGGAGAAACAAAGTGCATATAAAAAACATGAGATGAACTTCCTCATTCAGAGGAGCTGCGGATTTGTGTGAACTTTGCTGTTTATCACAAATTTCCGCATAATCTCAAGTAAAGTTTCGAGCAAAAAAATGGACTACATCGTTAGAATTAAGTGTAGGTTTGTTTTTTAATTCCCCACTTTTCACTCTCTGTTGTTTTAGTCATGCTTCTATTAGAGGAAAGCCAAAGGTAAAAGGGATCGGTGTCACTGACTCAGGGTCTAAGCTTTATCGGGTTGACAAGCAATGTGATTAGCTTGGTCCACTAATAGCTTCTGTATGTCTGCTGATGTTATTAAGCATTGTGAAAAATGCCAAATCACTTTTGTTTTGTAACTTCACTTTCTAGTGCACAAAATGGATAGAAATGAAAGCAAAGACCAAATGCTGGATAAATAACAAAACAAGTGGCCATTACTGCAGCTGTTAATTTGGATGTAGGAGCCTGACCTTTCTAAGGAGACTGGCTGACAGAACCACGGTGGGATAATATCCTTTCTTAGCATTAGCCTTCGGGAAACAAAAACAACAAAATCTACAAAAAACGTCTCTGCTGATCCACACTAATGGCCTGAGTGTAGCTCTCCTGTTTGAAACTAGTTTTAACTGAGAACACAACCTGCTTGCTTCTGCTTGTTTTTTCCATCTTTGATCTTCATCATCATCAATAGCAAGGAGCAGCAGCGGCTGGTTTTGCTTTCTCCTCCCGCAGGTTACTGAGTCTGCACTATAATTTTGCTTGTCAGACTGAAAGAGCTTGTTAGCTTTGCTTCAAAATTTGTGAAACTGTGATTCATAGAGAAAACACACAACTGTAAACATAATTTAAAAAAAGTGTTAGTGGTTTGGATTAATTCCAAATCACTAATTCAAATGTATGAATACCAGCAACATAGCACAAGATTAACAATGATCTTATGTAACAGCTTTTTGACGTCCTCCCCTTTAGGATTGAGCTCATGTTTGGCTGGATGCAAAGAGCTGGAGGTCGGAGCAGAGAGTGGAGGAACTTAGGCTCAAATTCACAGACAGACCTCGAGAGAAAAGCCTGGCTCCCACTCTGCAACCCACAAACCTTTCCATTACATGAAACCATCCTCAATTCTCTTCACTCTAACTGTTCCAAAACAAGGAAATCAGCACTGTAACCACCCAGTGAGAAACAGGCAACAAAATACCTTTAGCCAGCCGTTGTCAAGTTAAAACCTGGTTATTTTCCTGTTTAATTATAATTTATGGCTCCTCAATTGCACACATGTGGTCTTATGAAGCACTTTTAAAACACTTTGGATAAGTAGCAATGTTTTGGTAAAGGTGGTCCTGACCAAGTAGAGATACTGCAGACATAGATAATAATAAAAAAACACAAAGACCTTGTCCAGCCACAAAAACATTGGGTTGACAACAAGGAAGTTCATAAAGGGAAACTGGCCCAGTCCTGGCCTCTGGGAGTTCCAATAAGAGGGGGCTGCCTGTCAAATCTGTCGTGCTTGCATCACATTTTGCAGTTTACACTGATAGGGTGAAAGATTTATCACTCAAAATCTTTAGTAATATTTGGAAACATTTCAGTCAGAGGTAGACAAAAGCAGGCTTCCTGTCATTGATTTTGTCAGCTGAAATGACAACTGTCACAAGAATTTTATCAGCTAATGAGTAGCTTCATGAGTTGGTTGAAAATGCTGTATCCGTGCCCACTTTTGGACATTTCCTGTAAAATCAAGAACTCTGTAAGGGGCTCTTAAGTACAAACTTGACGGCTACATACATGCATTGTCCTTGTATTGCAGTTTGGTGCTAGTTGGACCTACTGTTATAAATATGATAAAGAAAATCAAAGATAATATGTATTTCTCCCATAACACTGTTTAGCTGCTTAACTTGCATACCTGGACAAGCAAGACAGCGCCTGGCTGCTTTATTGTTTGTACTTCCAATCATTTAGTTTCACTTTTAGCAGTACAAGTGAAAGGCTTTTAGGATGAAGCAAAACCAATTTGTTTGGTGAATGTTATCTAGGAGAATGCCTTTGGATTGTAGTTATGGTTGCTAAGCTATAGTTGTTCAGGTGAGGTAGGAATGTTCAGTTGACTTTCATCACTCTTCACCTCCTTGAGGTCTGTAAAACTGGTCCAAACAGGAAGCAATGTTCACAAGTCTTTACACCAACCTGCCTAAAGAGTAGCAGCTGTACTTAGCCAGATTGTGTTAACAGTGATGTGTTTGCTCCTTGCAAAAGACTGCTTTAATAAATTACATCAAATTAAGGCAACACATGAATCACTGAGATGTTTGTTGTCCCATTGGCCCTTATCACACACTAGAATGTGGAATTGTAGTGCAATTAAATTGATCTTTATGTCATTCAATTGTTAACAAAGGCATGCTGATTGTGTGGGATGTGGATTAATTAAACCAGAGCTGACGTGAAAAACATAAAATCACGTAAAGCTTTTACACAATTGTGAATTTTATGACAAATGCTGTGACCCAGAACATGTTATGGATTCTAATTACTCTCAGTATAATAGTTAACAAACATTTGTTGATGGATGGGGAATGTTGAGGACAGTCATAGTTCTAGTGAACATTGTTTTATCATCATGTGTTTTCCTTAAAGGGCTGCAGAAAAGTTTGAAGTGTATGACTTTCTCAGCAAACCCCCATTATTTAATAAAAAAAGACATATTGGCATGAACATTGACCTGGAGGTTGCAAAAGAATTATTTGAGGCTGACAATTTATATAGCCTGTTGGTCAAAATACAAGAATCCCGATACCGGATAAGCGGTCGAAGATGGATGGATGGACTCAGAATTAGTTATTTATATAAATTGGCTGTGATAGTAAAATACCTTTACCTGATTCTGAATCAAAACATGGAAAATATTTTTTTCAATACTACCACCTGATTCAGAATCAGACCTATTTTTTAGATTTTTTTTCCTCTTGTAATACTGTCACGTACTGGATTAGAGCCAAATGTGAAAATTTTATTTTAAGTCTGCCTTCCAGTCTAAAGTGAGAATACTGAGAAAACAGTCGGAATTTTGACTTTAATCCCAGAATTCTTACTTTTTTGTCTTAATTCTGACTTTAATGTCAGAATTCTGTCTTCAAGCTCAGAACTCAATATGTTTTTTTGCATGTAGCCCTAATCCTCTTCTGTAGGTACGACACACGAGTCATAAGAGGTTTTGTGTTGACGTTCCATTAGGAGGCAAATATCTCATCAGTGTTTACGATTAAAATAGTGGAACAGAAATCTTGTTAATGCTGCCGTCTCAACCCCATGAAATTGAATGCCTGTCCTTTGCATGTTTTCATCAAACACTTGTCAACACTGTGTTTAGTCTTGTATGTGCTATGTTTGATAAAACTCACAGGGACTGAAATTGTTCAGATTATTCACAAAAGAGTGGATTGTATGTAATTTAAAAAAAAGCTACAAAGCATGTTTGTCCATAAAGCTAGAAATTCTTTTCCCTTGTGTTGAGATATTAACCCGCAACATCTGGTATAACATTTATTGCAGTTTGGAATCTTGAATTCTGTTCCAGTATATTCCATTTGAGGTCTCTGTCTCCTCTTTATCCAAGATGGAGAGAAAAATAAGGGAAAGAAGGTATGTTCCTAATGCCTCTGTGTGTGTGCATCATTTATGTCAGTAACTGTATCCCAAATGGATGTTTTCCAGCATAATGTTCAGTCTGTATTCTATCAGTGATAGAGTGCCTGATAAAGAGGAAACATGAACCTGTGTCTGCGGCTTCACCACAAAGTAAAGCAGGATATACGCTGAAAAAGAACGACGTATACGGGGAATTATGTGTCATTACCAACCCATGTCATCATCACTCTGCTCTCGCAGTGAGCTCCATGACAACCGCAGATGACAACTGTCTCGCCATTAGATGACTTTTTGCGCAGCTTTAACGGGGTTATGTAAGCTGTTCATTAACTATAAGCAAAAAGGAAAAGCGCTGATTTGGATACATTCTTCACATTAATCTCTTGTTAACATATGTCATTTAACAGGTGTGGACTGTACTAAAAAACTGTACTTTTTGTACTTTTTCATGACTTTTACATCGTAGAAAAAAAGTACAGCTCCCATGAGTTTGACCCTGAAGACAATTCATCACTCAAACAATGAGATATACAGCAAATAGACAGGAAGTAAACCGTGGGGCACTGAAACACATTTAAGTGTCTTTTAAAGTTGAACACTATGGATTGCTGCCTCACAGTAAAAGCCAATACATTGAAAACAACACCTGGAACAATGTAAAATAAGAAGTCCCAAACCCACATACTGATACCGAACCATCTATTTTCTCAGAATTTAACATTCAAAAAAAATTTAATTTTCATGTGAACATTGTTTCACAAAAAGCTGCTGATTGGCATTGTGAAAGCTCATTTATTTTGAAAGTAAAGTGTTTCTAAGTGGGAGCTTTTGTTCAGTCTAGTAAATGGCATGAGGAACCAGCTAGTTTAAGTAAGTATTCAGAGACAGAACTTGACAAGCAGCTGGACGTGTAGTGCTGACAGAAACTCAGTAAAGAAACAAAACGTGAACAGGGCAGTGGCCCACAAGCATATAAGAATATTATTGATTAAACCAGGCTTGTGGTCTCTGTTGTAAACTGCATTATTTTTCCCTAAATCCAATGTTCAGAAACATCCTCGGGAAAACAAACACTCATAACTGGCTTTCCACCACAAATTTAAAAATACTTTCCACAATGTAAAATAAGTAAATCTTCTTTTGGTAATGGTCACCAAAAACTGTCTATTACAAACACGCATACACACAGTATATAAACATAGGCACACAATTGTTCAGTGTAACACTGTCCCCCAGAGGGCAAAGATAGTCTAGTATTACAAAGGGTAATTGCCTGAATCTTACCCTCCTTCCAAACACGAAACAATCTGTCTAGCACATGCAAATAACTGCTAGAGGAATGAGAAATCTCACAAGGGGGGTGGTTTGGAAGACACTTTCCATTACGTGAAACAAATCTAGTCCCATTTTCAATTTTTACTTATTTTCTCCAGAACTTTTCTGGCAGCTTGACATCATTCTACATCCTGTATAGGTGACAGGTTGAAATGTTTCAAAGCATAGGATGAGTACCCTTCCGAGTCATTATCTTTCTATTGAATACAGTGAAAATTGGCCAATTAAACTTAAACGGTGAGCACAAATTGTTGCTCTTAATGAAGTCAAATCTAAATTTAACACCAACCCACTCCTGAATTTCACATTAGATCATTACTTGGTGTTTGCTCTGCATGAAAACTTTAAAGAGATGGAATAACTTTTTGTAGTAGGATCACAGTGTTGCTGAGTATGTATTGCTTACTGTTGATTATTATTTTTTTATTTTTCATTAGATCTGAGCTATTGTGCACCCCAGCTTCAGTACTAACAGCACAGTGCAGGTTTGGATTTCTACCTGGGGAATGACACTTGAAAACACTTGAGAGTCCATTATACTAATGTGAAGTACAAACTTAATGTATCATGTACTGATGTGCCAAATACTGTCAACATGCCTCAAAAGACACCCATCAAGACTTTCTGGTAGAAAGACATGAAACCTTTGTTCTTCCTGTTCATCTTGTCCCTGTCTATCCAGGATTGTGCAGTGTGAACATGCAAAGTGAGTGCATAATTTAATATGTGTATTTTTCAACCTGCCGGGAGACAGACGCGCTGATGCCACTGTAGAGCGTTAGATCACCTTCTCTCCTCACAACGTTGACAACCATCCCGGTCATCCTCACCTTGACCTCCTGCTGTATCTGTAAATGCACAACTAGTGTAGTCTGCTCCTATGTTAAGCAGGTGTCAATGTGCAAATAAAATTGGTTCAAATATGAGTCTAAAATTATAGCTGACAACATTGCGGTTATATTCAGTTGTATTCATTTTATGTTTCTTCCATCATGTGATGTACTTCAAATCATCCAAATGAGCCTATTCATTTTCATTATCAAGGTAGTGACTCGCCAACTTCTTAAAAGTTTAGGAAATCAGGAAAATAGAATCATTGCAAGCTAATCTGGACATCAGTCTCAACAGGAAAAGAGAGCATAATAAAAGAAAAAATAATTGTATTAACATTTTCCACAATTTGCAATCTAAAGTCACCCCAGACAGATTGAAGAGGCCTAATTGGACAGTTCTCCTAATTTTGTGCAACAGTGGTAATTAAATTAGAAACTAATTATCTTCTACCTTAATTAAATCCAGTGGGTGGGTGTGTTAAAGAGGCAGTCACGCTGGAGGAGACTCCACCAAAATACCACAGAGAAAGGCGATTCTGCATGTTGTTGGTAAAACAAAGTCCAGGAAGGCAAATTGTTGGCTTCTCAAAGGTCTCTTCATCCTTTTCCCTGCTGGATGCTGCTGGTGATGGTTGGATGCTGCTCATGTTAAATGCATAGTAAACAAACTCAGAGACATCATCCTTTATGTTAACCTGCATTTTTGTTTCTCAGAAAGAGTTGTGGATTAACATACAGTATGGCTGAAGGCTTTCCGGTGGAGAGCCATAAATATCTTTCTGTGCTAAGAAAGGGGTGACTAATATAACAATAGTAAGTCATCTTGACTGCTGCTGTGGTTTTGTCAATGTGGAATGCCAGCATCCCAGGATCCAACTAATAAAGACTGAAAATCATAATGTTCAAACTATTTGTTTATTAGAAAAGACCCTGCCTTCCCATTGTACCTCAGGGTCAAACAAAGGGTCATCATAAAAAATCATACTGCATGTCTTTACTCTCGTTTAGTTAAGAAGATTCAACAACACGTTGTACAACTTTTCTGGAAGTTTCTACGTCCCACGTGTCTGTTTTGGTTCTTAAGCATGAGTTGATTTTAAATAAGTAGTGCAGCAGTGGTATGAATGGGTAGCCTGGCACCGCACTGTGTGCTGACTAAGCGGCTGACAGAGAGGGAGGACAAGACAAGTGCTAACGCTCGCTGCTGTAGGAACTGACACATGCAGACACGTGATGACACCCAATAATATTTAGTTTTCTGAATCAGGTTTCTGTTCTGTGCCTTTCTGCCATTAGTCTGTTAAATGTGTTCTTTATGTAAGAATCAATCACAATGATTTTTTTTCCCCCTTTTTATGGTCACATTGTACTTTTCCACTGGAGCCCATCTGGTCTCATTATTTTGCAATCTGAAAGCTATCTAATTTAATTAATTATTTTGCTTCAGTGATCCATTCTTTCTGAGTTGGTGTATTTGAAGCAATCCAGTTTTTTATATTACCCCTTTCATACATATGAAAGATAAGATTTGTAGCCACAGTCTCTGGACATGTCATTTTCTGTGATTTGAACCAGGGCTGAATTCCACAGAGTTTTATCGTGTTACATCTGTACACATCAATGGTCAGTCTCTGTTCATGATGTTACAATGGGCCTTTTTTATCGTGACGTGTTTCAGTTGGAAAAGCGCAAATGTAAAAAATGATTGAGTGATGATTTTATATGAGCATAGCCATTTACACTCTTCTAAATCTTTCCACTTACATTTTTGGTGATTTAGATTTTGCCTCTTACCTTTCAATTTGAACTCTTGCATGTAGTGTAATGTTCATTTGATTCAACAGCAGTCGTATGTTTGATATTATTCAGGCAGTATAGGAAAGAACTCACGCTCCCTGGTGGTCTAGTGGTTAGGATTCGGCGCTCTCACCGCCGCGGCCCGGGTTCGATTCCCGGTCAGGGAACGACACTTTTGAGCTTAGTCCGAGTGTCGATGTCACTGTGAACGGCTTAGCTGTAAAAGGGCACGTTTACCTCTTGGGCAACTACCAAGAGGCAGCCCCTGCCTTGTGACATCTATCCATACTTTCAAATACATAACTCTGTATGTGGATCCAGTTTTATTATGTTTGTATTCTGGGCCTATATGTGTTTAAAATAACAACTGAAAAAGCAAAGTTAAAACACATTTTGAAATTGTTTGACCTTTTCCAGAACAGCAATTATTTTCTGTTAATGTCAAAAATAAATCAACATAATTATATTAATAAGTTTTACACAGGAACAAAACGTGGTTCAAAATCTCATCCTTCCTGGGCTAAAGTGATTAAAAGAGATGTTATGACCTCTAGTGGTCATAAACAGTGATGTAAGATGAAATCCATCGTAGGTAAAATATTCAGTTCTTCAATATACAGATTTGAAGTCTCAGTCCCAACACACATAGCTTACAATGTCATTCTTGTCATTTAAGCTAGAGTACAGAACCTTTACAACTTTTGCGTTTAAATGAACATCCATTACACTCAGTCCCTTGTCAGACTTGTGGGTCTATGGCAACATTCTCGGGCTAGTGCACCAGAAGGATGCCGATACAGCTTATTTGTAGCAGTAGTTGTTTATTAACATTAAGAGAAGGGACAAATATGGATTTTTCAACTTTAATTATTCATTAATAACAATTCTGTAAGTATGAGGACTCAGCTCTGCCATGCCCTGAACTTTATACAGTATCTGGTGTTCTTCAACATGGGGAATGGTAACCATGTCCCCACAGCATAATCTTTACTTCTTTGAAAAGAAAACCTATACAAACAGAATGACCAACTGACTTACTTGGCACCCAAGCCAGTGTTTTTGTAGCTTGTTTGCTACACAAGTATCAGACGGACATATGAACAGACTAAAGGACAGAATAAAAGCAGGGCGGCCATTTGTGCAGGCTGTGTGCCTGGAAAGTTCAGTTTGAGTTGAACCGCCCCACCTGACACTGTTAAGGGACTGTATTAATGTCGAAAGGCATTTCTTTGTTTCCAGAGATCGACCTCTTTGTCATGTAAAAAAAAGAAAGAAAAAAAAAAAAAGAGGATGAAGTACATGAGTAGCAAAACGTTGGAGAACTGGTGGTCACGTAGATCTACTCCAACACAACGGTGCCTCCTGCTGCCTCAAGGGATGCTTTCAGTTTCTCTGCCTCTTCTTTGGATACATTGGCCCGGATTTCCTGGGGCAGAGACTCCACTAGTTTTTTAGACTGGTTTAGGAAGGACAGATAAAAAAGGAGATTTAGTGAGAGGTTACCCAATGTGTGAAAACAGAAACTGCAATACTGAATCGTTCTGCAACACTGGTATAAAAAACGATCTAGGGCTGGGTACCGAATTCAATGAGGAGACTTACCTGCACCAGATTCAAGCCTGGGATGCAGTTCTTCACTTCCTTTATAAGTTTTACTTTTTCAGCTGCCTTTAATTCTGTCAATTTTACGGTGAAGTGAGTCTGCTCTTTCTTGACTGGTAACTCCTCCTCTTCTGCAGCCTAGTTTCACACAACATTTGAAAATAATAGGAAATCGGTGAAACTTGCAGTTATACAATATGTAGATCCTGTGTCAGAGAAGTGTTGATTCAAATGTAATGTATTTTTTTAAGTTGTAGTTTGATGGTGTTGTAGCAGATTAAGTTGTATTGTAAAGTAATCAAGTTAATTGGTCTCCTCTTTCTCTGTACTTACAGCTGCAGGTACAGCTGAGCCAGCCATTGCCCCCATTGGCATCATTCCAACATCCTGAATGTTCAGAGTTTTCTGCAACCAACAAACACCAAATTATCACTCAACATGATCCCACATATGCATCACAACAGTCTCTATCTGACAAGGCACATTGTGGATTAGATTCAGCAACTTTTCCACCCACCTTGAGGAGTTCATTGAGGTCTGACACCTCTAATAAAGTGAGGCTGGATATATCATTGACAAGCTGTTGGATTTTGGGAGAATACTGTTTGGGTGCTCCGTCAAGTGCAGGGGTGGCGATGGCATCTGAGTGGGTGGCTGGGCTGGTCTTTATGAGTCTGAGAGCACACAGGGCTGGAGCTTGACGCTGAAGCTGTTGCCTGAAAAACGCAAATGGATTAAATGTGGTCCTCAGAGCTCACGATACAAGGCACAGTGTAAACAGAAATATCCAATTTCCAGTGAGCGCATTGGCAGTTCACATATAGCATCGGAAGCCATCTGAAATGTGTCTTTACATTTACATTATTTTGCCTATGCAGAAACTGTGACTACTATTTAGTAAAAACATGCTCAGCCTTACAATCATATAAAAGAATTCAGGATCTCACATATGGGTACAGACTTCCCACCCTTGTGTGGCATAAGAACACCAAATGATTATGCAGAGTTCCTCATGCCAGACATGCATGATTTGGCCAAAGTTATTGTATCATAACATATTTAGGGGCGGTGTCCACACCTGTCCAAATGTGATCAGCTCAAACATTATGCATTTTGCACTCATTGCATACCAGTTAAAATGGCACTTCTTCATAAGACTGATTTTAGTTATATTTGGAAACTGAAGAAGTAAAATAATGCAGTACAAGAAACATATCGACTCATATCTTACTTGACAGATAATTTATGATTAACTATTCTGATAACTGATTCATAATTTGACTCCTTTTAAACCAAAAACACCAAACATTCCTCCAGCATTTCGATTGTGAGGATTCGCTGTTTTTCTGGCTTATACAAGCGCCTACTTGATATGAGGGTTAGACTGGTGGTCAGTCAAACTGACAAGCAGTTTGAAGAGTTCACTTTTTGGTTTAGGAAATTGAGATTTTGAGTTGGGAGTGAGTTTAAATTCTCAAAAAAGCAAAGATTGGAATCAAGTCTGCCAAAATGAATACAAATAATTGTAGTTTACATATCCTGCTAACGTTAACCATCTTGAGATCGCTCTGATATTTCTTATGATACTTAATGGGGGGTGTTATGCATACACCAAGACGATGGTAACCAATGCTGTTGCATAGACAGCAGCGACTACAGTCAATTCTGGGGGCTGCAGTTGAACCCAGGTTGGTTTGCTGACATAACGTTACAACCTGTAGTTCATGTTAAGGACTTGTGCCGTTGTACACTAGCGTGAAGTCAGTTACGAGAAGAAGCTTGTGGTTATTTGAGCAGCAAAAATAATAATTTCCAGTTACACAAGTGTGACCTTGGCTATCAAAAACATAGCTAGCTCCTTTATGGAGGAAAAATGTCAAACAGCTGCTACGTTTAGATTTTATAACCAAACCAAAGACTAGAATAAAGAGTTGCATAAGACTAAATGCAGGATATTGGGCCATGGTTAAGTAGTTTTAAAGCAAGTAGGGTTCAGTTACTGCTGGCTAAAGCTAATGTTAGCTAACATATACAGCCATTAGACATTAAACCACTTTCTGACTGGGGACTATATACCTTCTGTATTCATACGCGCTACAGAGACAAAAGTATGTTCTACAACCCAAATAACTGTCACAGTCACCGGCTGTCTGCCCTTGGAGATGCAGGCAGTCAGACCCTGATGTAACGATACCGTTACCGTTATTGCTGCCCGGTGTTAACGTTAAGTGTCGGGCTGTTAACCCCTCGGCTGAATTTACGTACCGGGTTGTGGTCGCTGCAGCCCACAGCGCGGACCGGAGGCAACGTCTGGTGCAGTACATGTTAACCTTAAATTCTCCCGGTGTCCCTCAAAAATAAAACAAGTCTGTCACAGCCGGGTCTCCTTTCAGTCCCTCTGCCTCAAAAGCACATGGCGTCCTCTCTGCTCCTGACCTACCCACAATGCATTGCATGAACTGTTAGAAGCCTAAGGGAGCCCATAAGGGACACAATAAAAAGAATAAATAATGTGAATAACATATTCAATTCAATTCAATTCAATTCAATTCAATTCAATTCAATTCAATTCAATTCAATTTTATTTATAGTATCAATTCATAACAAGAGTTATCTCGAGACACTTTACAGATAGAGGAGGTCTAGACCACACTCCAGAATTTACAAGGACCCAACAGTTCTAGTAGTCTCCTCCAGAGCAAGCAACAGTGCGACAGTGGCGAGGAAAAACTTCCTTTTAGGCAGAAACCTCGGTCAGACCCAGGCTCTTATATTAAAACCTATGATTTATTAATATTATATTATTAATCTTTAAAGTTATTAATAACGTACACATATGTTGTAATGATTGTAATTGTTCCCTGTATCTGTCTTTTATTGTATGTAAAGCAACCGTGAGTGTTCAGAAAGGCGCTGTTAAATAAAATGTATTATTATTATTATTATTATTATTATTATTATTAATGCACACAGTACTGAAATAAAGTTGTAAAAGATTCCCTCATGTATATTTTTATACCCAATAATACATAAACACAGTTAATGATTAACACTGTTATTTTACAGTTCCTCACCATGAACACAAAATGGCAGTAAGGTAAACACACTCAGGTATAACAGATTGTATCTGCACATTGTATTTTATTATTAATATACTACAACATGCAATATAATACCTCCAATTTTGATTTATGATGATAAGTATTGCTAGTCAGACACAAAATTATGGTATGAACTGATCTCTGTCCCTGTTTATATGCTGTGTGTGTGTGTGTGTGTGTGTGTGTGTGTGTGTGTGTGTGTGTGTGTGCGTCCTACCTACCTGTACTGTACCAGTGCTGAACACTGGGGAGGAGAACCGAGGGAATCCTCTTAACTAGGTAATCTCTGCACCCATCTGCTGTTATGGTCATCCACCCCATGCAGACTCCAGCAATATTAGTCTCGTATAACCAGCACAAGTTAAGGTAAGATGAATCCTCTAGGAAAGAAAAAATCATTGCATAGGGTGGCAATAAAATACGATATGTTAACATATCTTTCTGCTTTTCTCCTCCAGACCATGCTGCTGTCTCCTCAGGCAGAGAGGAACTGGGAGGATCTGTGTTTAGTGCTTGAAGATGTGCTGGAAGACCAGTCCCACAGGCAGCTGTTTGCCTTAGAGGTGGGCTCTGGAACTGGGCAACATGCCATACGCTTTGCCCAAAAGATGCCCTTTGTTACCTGGCAGCCATCAGACATCAAAGAAGAGTCTCGGGACAGGTGCGTTGCTTTCATACATCACACACAACAATCTACTAATGATCCAAGAGAATGGCAATACAGTAGTCATACTGTGTGTGACAGTAAGCTCAAATGGACAACAGGTTGTACATTTTTCAGTCATGTGGATATGAGTCAGCAGAAATTCATTTAGGAGAATTGGGTTCTTAATATTAAATGCACAATTAAGTCTGCATACTCACTTACAGTATTAAGGCATACATTGCTGCAACCCATGCAAAGAATGTGCTGCAGCCAGTCCACCTGGACGCCGGCGAACCGTGGGAGAAATGGGCCGGCCTTTCTAGCAGATCCTGTGATATTATTGTTGCCATTAACTTACTACAATACAGCTCCTTCAAAACCGCACAGGTAGGCTTGGTTATAAAAAAACAACAACTCAAAGATAGAGTTAAATTGTGAGAGAAATTCATGGTACGAAAAATTATGTGTGAATAGCCATTAAACACAGAGCTCAAAATGATCAAAATGGGCGAAGACATATTTCATAAACATTTTTTTTATAATTTTCCAAGGGTGTTTTCAATGGAGCAGGTCAGATCCTCAGGCAAAATGGCCTTTTAATAACATATGCGGTATGTACAGTTTTTACTCTGCACTCAGTATAGCGTGATGCCATCATGTGTTACGTGCAAAAACTGACATCTTTCCAAATCTTGTTCCAGGCGTATGCTGTTAATGGCACTATTACACCAAGTTGTAATGAACATCTGGATGCAGAGCTTCAACAAATGTGAGTGGCCGTTTATTTTCTCGAATAAAACATGGTAATAGTAAGTGTCTGGTGAAGCTCTGCGAGTAGGATGTAAATGTACTTATTAAATGCTTAAACACAGGGATCCAGAGTGGGGTCTTCCTGACATCAATGTGTTAAGACAGCTGGCCTATGGGAACGAGATGCGTATGGAGAGGATTGTGAGTCACTTACTATAACTTAGATCAACTACTTGGTATTTAACTACAATTTAGCATTTACATTTGTATTGTTTTTAATTTCCAGATTGAGATGAAAGAATACTACAAATGCCTCATCTTCAGAAAACTTTAAAGATACATAGTACCTATGCACAATTTAAAGCAGATTTCATCATATCACCCAATGTAATGCTATGACCTTTACCTCTCTTACTGAAACATGCATCAATGGGACATGGAACACTGTGTTTACATAAATAAAAGTTGTCATACAATTCATGTCTTTCGTTTTTTAAATCCCGTGGAAGGTTTTAGAAAAAAAAATAAAAAAGCAAGGTGACAACAAGAACCAGATATTTATTAAATATAATTTTAAAATTACTTTTAAAGTCAGACAGATAAGTATGATGGAAAAAAGAAGTTCACAGATTGCAACTGAATGGTTACGGAAATTACCTTATTGGATGTGTGTGATTCATACATGCGGTACTCATGTTTGCTCTGTAAGCATTTCCACATTTATGTAGCGCCAAGTACACTTTAAAAAAAAGAGTTCCCACCTGTACTTATTATGTAGATATCCTCACCTGTGACAGTACAACCAAATGGACAGGGGGATAGGGTGCCTGGAGGTCATTTGCAGTTAATTAGGTTAAGGTGTTATCTTGTGATGGTTCTTTATCATCGGCAACAGACATGATTTGAATCGAGTGATGTGGGATGCTATTAGGGTTGCTGTACTGATTTGGTATGTATATTTATGCCCACTAGTTGTTTAATTTAATTTAACTTAGAAAAGTATATTAGGATTAAACAACCACCCAGTTATCACTCATCCCACAATGTACAATCCCAGCATATTCTTTGTTATTTAAAAAAACTACATTAAGACACGGGATATTCCAAGCAGTGCACAACAAATAATTCCAAAACAAGATAAAATGACACTAGTTTGTGTGTTCACGAACAGTAAACTACAGCTAGAATGGCAAGCCGTGGGCCTGATGGAGATGTGAGATAGTGCCATTTGACTGCGATTTCTCGCCCTAGACATCACTCTTTATCACCCACAATTTCTTAAACAGCACATACTGTCCAGACATCCATCACCGCCCAAACCGTTAGGATATGTTGCAGTAGTTCACATCCATTTCAGAAAATTAAAATTTAACACGCAAATTATGCTATAGAAAAATATGAGACAAAGGATGGTTATGTCTTGTCTTCTTTTTATCCTAAATTATTATATTTTCTTATTCATTTCTTAAACTTTAATACCACTGACTATTTTTGAGCTGCAGTTATTCATTTAATAAGGAAATACTACATACATATCAGCTGGAAAGAGGGAGGAAGAGGGTGAGAAGGTCTGGGTTTGGTGCCCTGTCTTGTAGCTTCCCCATACTTAAGTGGGGGAGAGGCAAGATGAGCCACAGTTCTGCAACATCATCACAATATTTTACATTGCCACAACATCACAGCAAGGTGGGAGGTGTGTGTTTCCAGAGGGCAGAGAGTTTAGAGAGTGAGGGGGGGAAATCAAATGAGGAGGGGGGTGTAGTGTGTCAGAATCTGCAGCGTGCTGGCTTTCAGTCGAAGGAGATGAGCTGTGCCTCAGAGCTGCCGGGCACAGCCTGAGAGACCGGCTGCTGCTGCGGGCCACCAGGGGGAGCCACCTAGCAAGAAAGGATGTAAAGGTGAAAGTTAGGAGGATGAGCGAGGACTGAGATAACCTCAAAAGTAAAAAAATAAAACTAAAGATACTTGTACGTAATTAACAGAGTTTCTTATTTCAGCATGAAAAGAATTTTAATTTGCCACAGTCTGTTGCTAACTCTTTACAAGGTTTTCTTAATGCTAACTTCTGGTGGCAAGAGGCTGACCTGTTGGTACATGGGCGGCTGGCCTGGCATGTACTGCTGTTGGGGGGGCATATTGGGGTCCTGTCCTGGCAATGCTGAAATCATGTTCTGCATGCTGTATGGCTGGTAGCCCATGTAACCCATACCATTGGTGGGGGCAGGCTGGGACATGGGGGGCATACTCTGGGCCTGAGACACTGCATTCTGCACAGAACAAGGACAAGAGTTAGTTGGCTAATTAATTCTCTTTAAAGATATTGGTGCTAAATTGATCACAAAATAAAATAGAGAGTCAATCACACCTGGTAGCCCTGAGTGGGTGTGGGCTGATAGTTGGAATAGGGTGGACTAGTAGTCGGCGGACCCTGACCAGGAGGAGGAGCAGGCTGCACATTGCTGCTTGATGCCTGGTACATGTATGCATCAACCATATTGGGATCTGGAGGAAAAGAGGACAATCTGTCACACGCTTGATTAAAGTACCATGCCAAATGTTTCCTGACTAAATATACTGCAGTAGGACAATTTAAAAATGGTAGATTTTCTAGTTCCGCAACTTTTAAAAGTTTGTCTTCTTACCTGGAGCAGCACTGGGCATGGCCTGGTACTGAGGTGGTGCAGTCTGCCCAGGTGGGTTCATATAAATGTGGTGCATAGGGGAACCCTCCACCGAACCTGCAGGACTGAAGGTGCCTGGGTAGCTCGGTGGAGCACCAGGCTGGTACACAACCCCTCCTGCCACATTGGGGGGCAAAGACTGCATCTGCGTAACAGCACATACTGTATTAAATTACCAGACATTTATTCCCAAAGATTTATAAAGAGGTAAATATGGTTTCAACTGTAAATACTCAATTTATTTAAATGGAAATTTAAGGGTTGGGCGATATGGAGAAAATCGAATATCACAATATTTTTGACCACCTCCATATTGATACCGCAACAATATTGTAATGTTGACTAATGATGCTTTCACAAAATATTTACACAATGAGATTTTTGATCATCAGTAATGTGAATATAATGACTAAGTGGGTGAAGGCAAATAATAGAACAGTTACAACAGTCTGGTAAGTTTGGTAAATGACATCACTTTACTGTGACGCAGCCTTTAGCAATATATTGCTCAGCTCTAGAAAAATGTGAACAAGAAATTAAAATTGGAATTACAAAGAGCGCAGTTAATCCTGGACTGCACTGAAGGCCCATGTGTCATGCCAACTATTCGCAATGGGTGCTGCCCTCACAATCAATCAATCCGCTCATCCCAGTGATGTACGCAGTGTGTACCTGGGCGTAAGGCAGCGAGAAAGCAGGCATTTGGGCTCTCATCTGGACTGTTATTTTCTGCTGCTCCAGACGCATCTGCCTTTCCTTTTCCTGCTCCTGGAGGCGCTGGATGGCCAGCTGTCGTTGCATCTCTAGGTACTCCTGCAGTTCAAAGACAAACACTTGTGAGCATGGTAATGAACGGTGGATCAATATCTGCATTTTGGAGGGACTAATTTCCTTACCTGTTTCTTCTGCCTCATTATCTCCAGTTTTTGTGCCAGCTGTATCTGCCTCTGTCTCTCTGCTTCCTCTGCAGCGCGACGCAGCTTCTCTCTGTGTTCGTCTCGAAGTGCGTTGAGGGCTGCCCGAGCATCACGCACCTGTGCCAACTTGTCCTGCAGCCCTTCATAGTACACTGCAGACAACATACAGGATGTGATAGTTCAGAGACTGGACACGCAGGGTGACAGAAATGTGTTGGCTAACACAAACTCATGCACAGCTAACACTCACATCGCTTCTCATCTAGCTGGTTGAGGATGTCCAACAGCTGTGGATGCATGTTGTTAATGGATTGGAAGAGTGAGAGCACAGCACTGTCGTTGGTGATGCTGCGCCCACGCATGTGGTTGCTCTTCATGCGGTTGAGGAACGTGGTAACAGAATTTTGCAGAGCCTTCAGGAACTGCTCGTGGTTCTCCTCCGACTCCCCGTTCTGGTACTGCTGCTGAAGGTGGGGACAAGAGGGAACCAAAAACTCGGAGAGTCATTTGTGGTCTGCCGACTCCAGTTTAGATAGCCGTAAAAATTCTACTACAAACAACTGCTCTCAGCCCAATGTTTCAACATACCTCCACTATGTTGACTGGCTGGACAGAGACAGAGACAGGGACAGCGACAGCGACATGACTTTCTACTGGCTGACTGATTGGTGGAAGGGACTCAGCCGATGGCACTGAGGCAGGGGCTGAGGGGGTGGGACTCTTGCGAGCATCTTCCTGTTTCTTCTCCCAGTACGTTCTGTTCAGGTAACGGGCCAGCTGCAATAATATGAAACATTACTATCAGTATTATAAGCATGGTGTAAGATTCCAGTTGGTCTTTCATTTGCAGGTAGAGAGAAGAGAGAGATACCACATGTACCTCAGGGTCTACATCTTCAGCTGATGGAGCAGAGGAGTTCTGGATAGGGCATATAGTTCACATTGGTCAGTTACAAAACATAGCTCAATAACTTTCTCAATAATCAGACAGTTGAACCTTGTTTTCATCATGATAAACAATTTTGATAGTATAGATAATGGAGTTTGCCAGAAAGAAATGCTTGGTATATACTTCTGTGTAAAATCTACGCCCTTGGGTGGAGACAAACCAATGCCGGACCCTACGCTGTAGCCTAATGTGCACCTCTCAAGAAATTTTAACTATTACTTTTCCATAAGCAACATGAAATCAAGTACAGGGTTTAGTTTTCCTGCTACAGATTTCCCACCTTAGTCAGAAAGCATGCGTGGAGCCTCCACAGAACCATACATCAAGCTAAAGGCAGCATGAGAAGAAGTCTTACCACAGGGGAAGTGTAAAGGGTGCTGACTGGTGGTGCTGAGGAAGTTACTGGAGTTGGATCAGCTTTGGGGTACATCGAGTAAGAGTTCTTTTGCCTCTGTAAATACACATACAGGTATGTATCACTTCCTCTTAGTAAACAGACAGTAACAATACAAAAGGGAAATTGTTGCTGTTTAACCCACCATTCGCTCCTTCTCCTCAGCCTCGCTCTGCGAAAGGGCAATGGCCAGCTGCAGCTCTTCCTCCTCCTGCAGTGCTGCCTCATCTCTCTTGGGGGGCATCTGGCAAGAGAGTAGAGCAATTGTAAGATCCACAAACCTCAAGGGATGGATAAATACAAATCTAAATCAGAATAAGATTTATTGTCATATTAAGTTTTTACTTGCAAGGAATGGGCCTTGGTGTATTGGATGCAAACAATAACCATTGACATGGGAATAAACAGAAGCTCAAAGTACAAGTCAGTCAATAACATAAAATAGAAATATTTCATAAAAAACGCATAGGACACTATAAAAAATGTGTACAATATTATTGTATTAAAAAAGAAAGCTGTACAATTTTGTGCAGGGTGTGCATAGATAGAATCTGGGTATGTGCAAAAGTTCAACTGCCAGGGACAATAATGTGTGTTAATGTAACATGTGTTGATTGTGTGGATTGAGAGTCTGTCTGAGGCCCACTGCAGTTGGGAAGAAATATTGTAGTGTGAGGTTTTAGTGCTGATGGGCTGCAGCCTCCTGCCAGAGAAGAGTGGTTTAAAAAGTTTGCGTACGGGGTGGGAAGTATCGGCCGATCTTCCAATACAGAGCAGGCTGAGGCCAAGAGGATTATTGATTTTGTTTTTTTAAATGGGAAAATCTTTCCTCTTTTTTTTTTTTTCATTTCCACTGCAACCAGTTTGCCACTAAGCCATCTCATTATCTACTTCTACCTGGGATTGTTGGGAGAGCGGGCTGGTCAGGTACTCAGGAGGCAGCTCGGCGGCACCGGGGGCGGGGGCTTTACCTTCAGCTTTCCTCAACGGAGGAGAAAGCGAGGGGTGGCTGGTAAAGAAAAGGAATCATGGAGGATAAACAACCTTGTTAAATCAGAAGAAAGCATGCTGCTTGAAACACCACGTTCTCTATGAAAACAGAATATCTGCATACCTGTCAATGCTGCAAAATATTCTACATTTGTTATTCTGATAAAACTAAATGTTTACACATTTTTTATTTACATTCAGATATGAATCTCCATCAAAACACATGTACCTTTGCGGACTATATGGCTATAGTCATTTATAGACCCAAAAATCTAATTTTTCCAGCATCGTCAAAATGGATACACTGTATAAATAGATCACTTAAATAGTTCTTGGCATGGGGTCTTAAATTAAAAGGTATTTTTGCCATTAAACTTTATCAAACAATTGATTACTTCTTCAGGGCCATCTAATGTGTTATGTATCAAATGTAGAACGTATTGCATTTGTTGTAATGAAAAACAGCTAATTCAAAATTGTGATAGAATACATTATAAATGGCTAACAGACAAAAAGGAAATTAAATTCGATGCTTAGATAGCGTCCATGCTAATGATGATAGAAAACCCTAAACAAAGAAGTGATAAAAGTCTGACAGTAATCACCAAAACCATTGCATACTTACATAATTTACTTAAGTATATACAGCATAACTTGACCAAGCAAATAATTTACAATGCCCGTGTCATGCAGCTAATGAAGTAGTCTACAGATATAAAGCCACTGTTCAGAGCCACCATACTTTGAAAATTCACACTAGTTACATCACATCTAGGGACCCACTTGTTAAGTAGCTCAAAGCAGGGCTCACACACACGCACTTCCTTCTCTATGCCAAACTTGGGAATGGTGGAGCACTTAGACGAACACTTGCCACAGAAAATTTGTCCGCAGGCTCGACAGTGGTGCTGGAAAAGCAAAAAACACAAATCAAAGTCAACTCCTGAACACGCCAAACCTGTGACTAAATGAAGGAAACGATAACAAGTGTGCTAGTTTCAAGAAAACCCAGCCTACCTTTCTTGTCATAACTCCAAACTGGACTCTGCACCGGTGGCACTCCTCCGCATCAACCCAGTCTGGGGCCTGGACAAAGCATACAGACCACATATTACAACAGATATGGTCATTGGAGCTTTGTGTGCAGTCATCCTCTCTTCTAAATATTTCCGTGTCAATAATCACCGAACTCATGCAGATTCTACAGATCACCCACTTCATAGCCCTAAACTCACATCAAACAAGAAAAACAAAATGTCTCACTCTCTCAGCTGCAAACATCGCATCGCTCTCCTTAAACTCGGGGAACACATGACCTATGAGAAAAGGAAAAGAAACCAGGTAAACATACAGTATGATACTAGCTGTGCATTAATAGAAGTTAACAATCATACATAATTGTTTCCTAATAAAACATGCCATCCTTTTGAATACTGCATTGGCATTCAGTTGCATTTTAGCCCATAAAACAGTGTTGTAATGTAATTACATAAATATACATTGATGTGCTTAACTTATATTTAATTGTAGCTAAGGCACAGCTGAGAAACATGTATCTGTTTAATTATACTTGTAGATTTTCCTTGGGCTTTATTTCCAGCAAATACATTTAAGTAAAATACAGCATGTGTCCACTTACCTTCCACTTTCATGATCTGATAGGTGTCTTGGACCACCTTATATTTGGGCTCGTTGCGGAAGGCGTGAGCCCAGGCCTGGATCAGGTAAAGGATCTTGTTTCTTACGTTTGGTTCCGTCTGTTTCTGGTGGTAAAAGAACCACACAGTGAAATAAAAAGTCTCTAAACCTCTAAATCCCTCTGGTGTTTATGTTCTATGTTTGTGTTGTCACATAACATTTGTACACCTGAGCTTTTCAAAACACAAACTAAATCAAATTACATTGTGTTTGGTGACAAGAACTGAGGAGGGAAGTCCCTTGTTTTGGTCTGTCACAAGGCTATGACATCATCAGGAAGTTGAAACCAGCATAGGCTGCAGGAGCTTATGTCACATGATGCAGCGAAGATCCAATCACATATTGCTAACTCACGCTGTCATGAAACCAGCTGCCGGATGTGATAAAGCTTCCAGACAAAATATGGTCAGATAAATTACCCTGTCTATGTGTACAAGGGCAAAACCACAGCACAGATATTAATTAAATATTATTTAACCTAACTGATTAGAGGTGAAACAAGTGATCATTGAATATGTTTGGGTTTTATACTGTTGGTAAAACAAAACAAGAGATCTGAAGATGTTAGTTATCCCTTAGTCAAATAATAAAAAAATGAATTGACACATTAACTGAAAAACTACTAACAAAAAATTATGACTAGCTGCAGCACTAAACCCAATTAAATAAATGCAGCAACTGACTTCAGTTCACCTTTTGTCAGCAAATCCGGCTTTACAATGACAAGACGGTACTGACCCCAACAAAATGTCAAAAACATACAGCATGAAGGGACTTTGGAAAAGAAATTGCAGCATGAAAAGTATATTGAAAATTAAACAAGGCATGATTTTGAAGTTCGAGGAATGAATACAATGGGGGTCACCTTAAGTAACTCCTTCAGTTCTTCCATAGTTTGTTTACTTGCCACCTCATCGTGGACTGTCTGGCCACAGTTCTTCACCACTGACTCCAGGACCTGAAGGATGAAGTCATATAATCATTCACTTTGCCAACTACGTTACACATCTTTCACCAAAGCAGCTTTTTCCAAACAAGGAGGTGACAAAATTAGAGCTACAAAGAGGAATACATTGTGTTAAATTAACTGCCAAATTTTCATTATCAATTAATTGGTCTGAGTTATTATTTATGACTTTAATTTTAGATTCTTAAAATGGGAATATTTTATAGTTTCATAACAGCAAACTGAATAGCTTTAAGTTGTGGACAAGGCAGGACATTTAAAAACATTAACTTGGAAAACGCACATTATTTAGACCAAACAATTAATCAAGAAAGTAATCTACAGATTTATCGACAATAAAAATAATCATTAGGTGCAGCCCTAGATAAAATGTGACAATAGAGCACACACATCTTACCTCAAGTGCGTAGAGGGCCACATGTGGATTTTTGTCATTCAGCTTCTTCTTAATGGCCCCGATGGCATATTTAGCTCTGCAAGGATCAAAAAAAGAACATTGCTCAATAGCAATATCAAGACAATAAACTAAGTTAGCGAGGCACAAAAAAAACAATAAACACAATACTCTAATAAGCTATTTTTAACTAGAACAACTGTTGATGTGAATGTAGAAGGAAGTGGGCAGAATCACTTACTGCGCGTCTCCTTGTCGAATGAGATCACAGATCTGCAGGATGGATTCCCAGTCAGTCTCCAGCAGCAGCTGACTGGTGGCTTTATCTGCAATTAGTAAAGATGGTTAAATCTTTATAACATTATACAGTCTTGTCTATCTAACATTAACAACCGCTACACCAAAAAAAACTTTGACATTAAAAAAGATAAGGCTTCCTCCTCTATTAATTACAGTCCTAAATGTTGTAACATTTGACTTTGCCGAAGTGGGCAACTGCCTAAGACCCCAAATGCCCCAACGTGGATGTTTGGCAATTGGTTTGTGGTGATAAGTTTACTAGTTGTATCTTTGGGAATATGGAAATATTCACAACTATGGTACACTATCCACTAACGTTATAAGGTGGGCTATGATGTGTACCTGATTTTGAGGCCCTGTGTCAACATGTAGGCTAGTTTCAAGAACTAAATTACGTAAGTCAATACCGTGCTTACACGTTGGATATTTCTTAACTTCTGTGTTCTAAATAACCACATCACAGCAAGAAAAAATATTGTACAAAATGCACAGAGCGTTGTTTATCAACTGAGTGCCAACCGCTAATTTCTACCCCGGCCACCCTAGAAGGTTCATCTGGACATGAATATCCACTGAAAGGCATGTATAAAGTGTGTTAATACGTACTTGTCTGCCAGTTATTAATTTAAATGCCAAGACTGATTGGTTGTATCTGACGGGACTGTCAAATGTCGACATATCTAGCTACATAGATGACAAAGTAGATTTTTCCCCCTGTGATAGTGCTAGTGTCAGTTATGCTATTTAGCCACCTAACGTTACCTTTGCCAGCTGTATTTTAATGGCAAGATGTCTCATTCAGTGTAACGTTGATCTATACAATGCCTAACGTTAGATAAAAAGCTAGCTAACTAACTATAATTGTCTAGCAGCTAGCTAAGTTAGCTTATCAACCTGTTGTGGACTTAAGACAACACTACAAGTCATAAGTTATCTCACAAATGACAATGTTGTGCATCTTGTGCTGCTTGGCTATCTGGGATAACAGAGCCATGTCATAAGTTATACAGTAACAGGAACATTAACATTACTCGCTACTGAATCCCTAACGTTAGCTAACGTTAAAAGAAATTAACAGCCAGGTTTAGCTTGGCTAATAGCACAAAGGTAAAAACAGAATAAGGTAGCATAGCTTTGATTGGACTATATGCAACGGACACATACGACTGTCTTTGCTGCTTAGCTCGGTTTCTGATTTAAGTGAGTCCTCCATCTGGGCCTCTAAACAAAGCGAAAATATCAGCAGGCTAAAGGTAGCTGGCCTGAGAGCCACAGCCCCAGCGTCTGTCAAAACAATACGCTGGAAACATCGCACTTTGACAAATAAACTATTAACTTATCAAATGTATTGACAACTTACCCAGAAGCCGCTCAAATGTACCTCCACCTTTTCCCATATTAGCTAGATTCAGACTCAAAGTAGCTGTCGAAGCGTCTTGTTTAGTGAAGGGATCCTGATATGTTCACCGCTGATGAGGTTAGCCTGTTAGCTTCTGTGTTAGCCACGGACGGAGCACAGCTGTACAGCTCTTCCTATTTCCCACTTCCGCCGTAGTTAGAAACCCCTGTCACTCCCCGATGTAAGTCGAGTGCAGATTTGAGTCGCGCATGCGTCACTTTGCGACAAGTAGCATACAAGATGCTAACGAGAGACTTCTGTAATATCAATACAGAATAAAAATGGACCTACTTGACGAAGTTTGTTCACTGCTGGCTACAAGTTAGCAATCAAACACAACAAAGGTTGGCAGTTGGATGGCGTTTTGAGCTATTGTTGGCAATCAAACAACCATAGATAGCTAAATCATTTTTAAAATTACTGCTAGCTTAACTTCAAACTACAAATCAAACACAACAAAGGCCGTCACTTGTATGGCGTTTTGAGCTAACGTTAACAATCAAACAATCATAGATTTCTATAACGTTTTTGAAATGATTTCCATCTTCTTTTATTGTTTGGAAGGAGAAAAGTGTATTATTTCATGGATTTCAAATTTCAGTATGACACGTTAAGTAACCCGTTTAAATCTGATCATGCGCGACTCAAATCTGCACTTGACTTACATCGGGGAGTGACAACCCCAATGGAACTCCCTCTGGCGACTGATAAATGCAACAAAGTATAGAACTTAGTCCATTTAAAGTACTGTTCAGTTGTGAAGTCATCTGTAAGTGTTTCATTCTTTTAAGCATAATATTGGTATGTCATATATTTTGCTATAATTGTTTTTTCGTAATAGTCATATTATTTGATTTATGTCAATTGTGTGTTCTTTATAATGTATATAATTGTGAAATTTGAACATTATTTAGGTAGATCCTTCACATAATTATATTCGGGTGTCTGCCTCTCCCTACACTGTATGATATATTTGTTTTATTTGTCATTATAAATGTGGCAAATAAAAACTAAACTAAACTACTAATAGACCGTATACCCAATTTTTTCCTGCTTCTTTAGCCATCTACTCTACTATAGGGAAATATTGTATTGTTTATTCAACTATATTTGACAGTTATAAATTACAGATTAAAATATAAGAAGAAGAATCAGAGAATATGATGTATTGTTATAGTAAATTAAACTACCCAACACTATATAAAGTAGTTAGCTGGAGAGTAACTTACCACCTCCTAAAAATCTTGTTGTTCCTGACCTCCAGTGTTTTAACTACTCACCTTGCTGCAGTGATGGGTGTACTCCAGGGCCTTTGACAAGTTGGGTATGGTTACAGGTGCAACAAAGCATTTCTGTCCACACCCAAGTCGTGTGCTCTAAAATTTATCAGGCTTAAAACTCCACCAGAGAAACCTGCAGTTATAGTTGACTCTGTGGATAGTTTACCTCACTGTGAATGGTATAATGTATAAATAATTGTTACTGGAATTGTGTTGGTACTACACCTTTGTTGCTATTTTGAGACACTGCACTGATTATTTACAATGCCAACAGTGCACTTGTCTCACTCTTTACGTTTTACCCAATACAATTGACAGTAAATTAGCACAGAGTGCCTTACTGTATTTACAGCATTACTTTACCAACATTGGTATCGGTCCTACATAGGTCGTGTGTGAGTCACTACCTGGCACTTGGAACACTGGTTCCCATTGTTATTGTGGTGCTGTAATGATCTATAAAGTGGCATTGTGTTGCTCTGTGTCCTGCGGTCAGGGACAGAAAGACGGAGCAGATAGAACACAAATGCCATGGTATATTTTCTATGCTGTTAATCTAGTTTAAGAAAATGTATTTTGGGAAAGAATATTGAAATTCAGAAGCATGTACAGTAACCAAACTCCAAGGCACTCAAAAGGTTTTGATTGACTGACAATTGTCTTTGAAACTCTCTGTGGAGGATCATTTACTTCAAAGTAAAGGAGCACAGAATCTGAGGGGTCTGAAAAATGTCTAATGAATAAAGATTAGGGTTTTTCCACTGTGGCTTGTAACATCCCTCTTTGTTTACACATATAGACACTGACACATAGGCATGCACATGTATTACAAACTTGCACATTCTGTGCTTTTTACTTAATATCCTATCATTTAAAATATTTAAGATATGTGATTGGCCATATCAGTAAATTATTGTCCACTGTAACAAGAAGGTGAGATCTGAGATCATTTGTGCAAAGAAAGCCTGGTTTACTCTACACATTTTTAATTGAAGACTTACAAGGATATTTATGTTGTAAAATAAATATGTCTTCTTCTTTGTTCCTGGTACAGGGTAGCCAAAGAGGTGATGGAAGATATAAGATGGAGGACCACAAACACACCTCTCAACAATATGATACCACAAGCAAATGTACACACATCCCCATTGTTCTATTGTGCTTCTCCACTCAGTATAACCCCTAGTAGTGTTTACACAAAGGAGCAAAACAAGCAACGTTTTTTTAAACTACTCAAATACTTCTTTCAAACACATGCAGTCAGAGTAAGATTTCATCAATTATCATAAAACAGTAAACACACACTATTTCCCTCAGTAGAGGATATGGTGGACAATTTTTTTTATTGTATTTAACACTTACAGAGAACAGGGTTATTAAAGGATGTCAGGTATGAAATAATAAAACAAGTTCAGTTGTTCCTAAACAGCCTCCTGCAGCTTTTCAGATAAAAAAACTAACTGGAATAACATTAAATAAAAAATAATTACAAGTAGCAAAATCAAAAGGACAGGAGTCAGGTTTGATATTGTTTAGGGTGTATTCGTGGGACTTGAAGGCATTCCAGAATTTTGGAAACTTAAACATAACCTTTGACTTGTGTGGCAGGTGCCCTGCGAGGACTACTTTCTCCACTGCTGAAGGTGGGAGAGCCTGGCATGCCAGGGGGACTTGACCCAGCATAGAGCAGAGATCCCCCAATGAGGAGCAAGGCTGATGCACCCCAGCCGATGTAAAGGGCAGGGCCAAGCTCACGCTTGTGTGGGGCTGCCACATGTGGATCATAGAAATCCCTTATGATGGAGTGGGCAGTCCAGCAGACGGGCACAAGGTAGAGGAACCCTGCAATGGCAAAAATGGCGCCTGAGATGCGAGCAATACGGGCCTTGACACTGTTTACACCGATGCACTTAGTACACTTGACTCCTAGGACACCCAGAGACAGAGCCAAGCCACAGATCAGGATGGAGAACACAGTGAGGCCTCGGGCAGCCTGCATATCACTGGGCAGAGCCAGCAAGCTGTCATACACCTTACACTGGATCTGACCTGTGCTCTGCACAATGCAATTCATCCAAAGGCCTTCCCAAATGATCTGAGCTGTCACTATGTTGTTACCGATGAAGGCAGTGACCCTCCAGAGAGGTATGGCACAGACTATTGCCCCACCCACCCACCCCACAAGGGACATGATTAGGCCCAGCAACTGCATGCCCGTGGTTGCCATGGTGAAAAGTGATGTTTGAATCAGATAGATTTGTCTTGGTTTTATTTCAGTCTTTGTTTGTTGCAGGAAGACAACTTATAGTCCCACAAAGAGTCTACAGTATTGGAAGTATTGCGATCCACCGCAGGATCCTCAGTCTTCAGGTGAGGATGTTGTTGAGCTCAGCTTGGGTCAGACAAGGACAGGTATCCTGAAAATCAGAAATGGACAAAAAAGTAGAACCAGTTTGAATTATTGTTTAGCCATCATACAACTAGTGCTACAAAACTCACATCATATTTCTAACTTCTTACTACCTGCAACAAGAAGCAATACATTAGTAAAGTATGAAAAGAGTAATGGAGCAAATTTTTATCATAAAAAAATTGGAAACAGGCTCCAAGGCCCATGTTTAGTGGATTCCAGTGAGAACCACAGAGAATAGCCGTCTTTGACACAGCTGTGGGTGTCGAGCTACGCCTTGCCTGGTGAGTGGATTATCTCAGAAAAACATGAGGAGACTCTGAAACACAAGCATCTTTCATGAAGGCTTGTAGAGTGGGCCAGGAGGACCTATGTAATCTATTTATCACAGCTTTCAGTATCCATCCATCCATTTGACCAATTCTGTAAATCAAAACCTCCCTGCTCAATCAATCCAGGGGGTTCATGACAGGGATGGACTAAAAAATGTCAAAGAGGTAAGCTTTACCCATTGGACCCCTTTAAGATAAACATGTATCCTATAGATCCCCATTTGAAGGGCTTTTTAGTTAGATTAGATATGAATAAAATGACTAGACTAAGTCTATGTTGTAAGTGGGCAGATAACAATGGATCATATAAATCCTTGAACTCAGAATAATCATTCTGACAGTCCTACATTCTCCTACTTTTGCAAATTATAATGCACAAATGTATTACGTTTCTCAAAGGCCCCTAGACCCCACTTTAGGAATTTGTGCCTTATCTTTGGTACAACTGAGAGATCTGCCTAGAGAGATACTTTTCAGGAAATTATTGCAATAAAATATTGATATTAAATTGAAACACAGTTCAACACATAATACAATAATTGCTGGTAACAGTCTTTGTTCCACCAAACTCATCCCATTTCACACAAATGTATTGTTCAGTTTGATTTTGAGATTTTTGGAAATGTCACTAATGCAATACTATAGGATATTATAAAGGATATTTACCTCAAATCAAGTTCTCTCACTGCTGTCCTTGGTCCACAGGCTAGTGTTACTGGTCTTTACTAGTGTAGATCAGTTGGGATGCCTGGAGTTGTGAATGACAACCCTGAGAATTCAGTTCAGCCCACAGGAAGGCTGTAGCGCTGGAGAGGCTCTATCTCGGAGGTCAGGTGAAGAAAGTAGAGAGGCTCGATCAGTTTCGACACCCAGGCCTGGACTGGAGATGGGGCTGCCCTCCGAGATGCCAGCACAAGTCTGTGTGGCAGTGGGCTGAAGCATGCGTTTGTGTGCACGGCCGTGTCACTGTGTGAATGAGTGAATGTGTGTGTGTGTGTCTCCCAGTGCCTGGTGTACGAGCACAATGCCCTGCTGTTTCCTCGTCAACCTCTGTCCCAACCCAGTAGCCCCTCACAGCTATCCAACTCGGGCCCTCATTTTCTTTTCTCTTTTGACTTTGACTCACTTGTTCATTTATGAGTCTTTTTTTCTTCTTCTACCCTCCTCTTTCTTTTCAATCTGTTTATGGGTTTCATTGAAGTTTTGGAGTGTCGGGAGTCAGTCCTTATGCAACCTCTCACTGTTCTGACATGGAAAATGTGGTTCATTGTTGTTTTTCATACGGATTTGTAATTAAATAAATATATTTCACATACTGAATTGACACTGAAAAGATAATCACCAATACAAAATATTAAGTATGATGTTTAAATGCTGCAGAAACTAGAAGAGATGATAAGGGGAGCACTATTTTTGCCACCATGCAGGCGACCAGGACTGAAGAATGGATGAAGCCTGTCAGTAAATGTATCTGTAAAGGTGTGAATGTGGACTCCAGATTCTGCGCAGTAGAAGGACACACGGCCTTCTGTGTAGTCCAGAAACACGCCCACTTTCCAGGGTTTCTGCTCAAGTGCCAATGGCGTGACAGGAGATGTGTTGGCAATAAATTGGCCTCCAGCCTTCAAGCTTAAAGTCCAGAAACCATTTGCAGGGCAGACAGTGAACTTGCTCTTCCTGTTTATGGACTGTCTGACGACACCAAGATTCCACTCGATCTTCTCCCCAACCTCCACCTCCCAGTAGCTTCTCCCACTGCTGAAGCTTTCTTTGGCCAGCACGTTCGCCACGCGGTCAAACCGCTTGGGGTTATCTGGTAACTCCTGAAGCTTGTCCGTGTGTCTCACCTGTTTTCTGTCATCTGAGACAGAGAGGAAGGGGTGGGCTGTCTTTGCGCTCAGATTGACATCCACTAAGAAAGAGGGAGGAGAAAAGGTCAAGAGCAATAAAGGGCTTTAAGAAATTGACTGGGGTTTGGAGGGTGGTTTAAATCTTATATTTAAGTTTATTCAATTGCATTATCAATGTTTTATGTGGACCACCCCCTAGTTGTTTCTGCACAGACCATTATACAGTGTTTCTGTGTAGATAAAGCCTTACCTGTGTATTTCTCTATTCGCTTAAGTTCTGTCAAAAAAGAGCCGTAGGAAAAAAAGAAACATCATTAAATTAAGTGTAGAATGATTAGTATGATGATTATTAGAATGAGCTGCATTACTCACCAGATTTGGAGAGCCTGTTGACTTCTACCTTTATTTTTTCCATTATGTCTGCCAGTGCTCGTCTGGTGACCCCAACACAAGGATCAGTTTCTATGGTAACCTTGGACCAATCTTTCATCTCAGAGGGGCATATTGTGGGAACAATGTTCTGCATTACATTTATAAAGTTGTCACTGATGGTAGCCAGTCAACAATCAATATATTATCTGCAGAAGGTTAAGGTGCTTACCACAGTAACTTGCTTTGTATCGTCACTTTGATCACTCTTTACAGGAATCTGAGGTTCCGGTTCAGTGGTCTCCTTTCTCAGCTCCTGGATCTCTTGTTCGATCTCTTTCACCAGTGTTTCTACTTTTTTATCCTCCTCTCTCTGTCTTTCCTCAATTGCATCAACCACCTCTTTGTGATTTTTTTCCATAGCATGTACAAGGGCAGAGAAGACCTTCTGGCTTTCTCGCACTTCTCTGAGGTACGAGTTCTGATTGGACATCAACATGCATCATCAATAAATGATCTCCTTTTTTTTTAAACAAAGACTTTTGATGAGGCAGAGTTTTCCAACACACCTTTTGGAGCTCTAGAGAATATTTCAACCTATCTATCTTCTGAAGCCTTTCCTGAATCATTTGCTCAACATCTATAACCTGTAACAGTGACATATGCATACACAAATATGTTAAATGTAACACTTAGATCCAATTACAACAATTAACTATTCGATCCCATATAATTGTATAACTGACAAATGCAATAGTACCATTTCCTCATCGGGTGGTTTCTGTGGTCGAGCTGTCCTGTAGTTGTGTGACACTTCTGCCAGAATGCGGTTGACGCTGAGGTCAGGCCTGTCGGGAAACAGTCTCCTACAGTGGGGGCAGTATGTGGACTGGTGTCGTGTCCAGTAGTGGCTGAGACAGGATAAGCAGAAACTGTGTCCACATGGTATGGTCACCGGGCTGGTGAAGATGTCTCTACACAGAGAGCACAATAAGTGTTTCTCGGGCAAGAGGCTGATTGTAGAGGCCATACTCTGAAAATGACAATGACATGACAATGTCAACAGTACAAGAAAGCTTTTTTCAGTTCTTTTGAGGATTTTAATTCATTAAGCTTGCATCTGAGGGAGTGTTGTGTAAATAAGGGAACATAGAAAGAACCAATACCAAAATGTTATAAAAGAATGAAAAAAGCACTGGTTCTTTAGTAATGTGTAAATAGCATTTTCTAAAGTAACTAGAACCTTAATGTTAAACACTGTAAATGTAGTGGAGTAAAAAGTACAATATTTCCTTCAAATGTAGCGGAGTACAAGTTTAAAAAGCAGAAAATGGAAACACTACAAAATTGTACATGAGTCCAGTACTCAAGTAAATGTACTCCCTCATTGTAGGCATGCAGCATTCAGAGTCATAGGACAAATGGGACGTCATGTTCTTGAGCAGAATGGGACTTCTATCATATTATGCAATGACACACTAAGGACAGGATATGTAATTATTTTACTTAGTGAAGTCTAGCCCTCTCTAAATATTTTCTACCATTGTCAAGGAGATTTGAGTGAAAAAAGAATTTCTTTGTGATCAAGGAGAGCTACACTTACAAAGAACAGAAGCAGCTAAGTAAAACATGTGATGTTAAGTATGCGGTCAAACAGGTAACAACCAAAGTGTTTGTTACGCCGGGGGGGGGGGGGGGGGGGGGGG
>NC_048421.1:11053881-11129996 GCF_013103735.1 Etheostoma cragini | reverse complement strand
AGAGGCTACAGTACAAGTCAACACAAAACAGCATCTACTGAAATGTTAAGCTTTGTCTACATTGACATTCAGAAAACACTCTCAGATTATGCAACAGGTCCATAAATGATTTGAAGGTCTGAATTCAAAGGTAAATCGGTTGTTTTTCCAAAAGTAAAACAGGAAATAATGTAAAGATAAAAACATTTACTGAGCAGAGTGTGGCCTTACCTCTTCAGTTTGATCTTGTCCAGGTAACCCTGCGTTCAGGCTCCTGCTATTCACAGTTTCAGGTAATATATAATACGTAGACTGCAAATGGTTTTCACTGAACAGGTGCTCTAAGGTGTGTGTTATCTGGAAAACGGGCAATGCTTTAGACAATGGCACTCTCAGTTGAGACTCCACCCTGAATGTTATCTGAGCTACTCTTTAACTAACCTATAGTTAGACACAGGGAAATGTTGGAGATTGAATGTTGTGATTGCCAAACAACACATTCTCACATGTGCTGTCACAAATGACAACTAATGTAGCCAAAATACTAATTTACAGTTTAAATCAGCCATGAGAGTTAGTGTTTGTGACCTTTAGCAATTCCCTTCCGCTGCATCACATGGAACAAGCCGAGCTTTAGTTTTAACCTAAAGGTAGTGGCACATTTTCTAATCTACTTTGGTATCAAATTAGCCTTAATAACTACATGAGCAACACTTTGTGTTTTCTACCTCCCCTGTAAAGCAAATTTGAGTCTGTGAAAGCGCTATATAAATTCTATTCATTACTATTATCATTATTATTACTTAGATACATTTCATGTCATTTTATTCCTGAAAAAATGGTCATAATAAGTCATTACAACGCTGTCATGGTCGAGGAGCTGCAAAGAAGCGATTGATGAAGATTGAGTTGAAGTTGAGTCTGGCAGAAGGAGCCACTCTGTCTTCAATATGCTCTATAGCTACCTGGGCTGTTCCTCCTGCCGATCCACCTACTGCACCACCTATGATCCCGTAAAGAACCATCCCTCCTGGCCCCTCTATGGACCCAAACAATGCACCCATGACAGCTCCCACAACTAAACCCGTCCCTAGTCCTCTTGCCATGGAGGTTCTGAGCCATTCATTGTCCATTTCTGCCTTGGCTCTAATTTCAGCACTGACACTGCTGGTGTAGGTGTCCTTCTGGTGATACAGCTCCTCCGCTATGTATTGCTGCTCCATCTCCCTCCATGTCTTCTCTATCTCTGCTGTCCTTTGCTTCATGAGCCTCTTTTCCTCCTTCCTCACACACTCCTCAGCCTTCTGGAAACTACTGCTGGAGAAGTAGCCCCCTCCTAAGGAGGCCACCATCCTCTCGATCTTCTGCAGCAGCACTCTTTCATGGCTGCAATCTCTCCAGTTCTTGCTGAAAACGTGAAAACGTCCACCAAACTTCTCGATCAGTTCCTTCAGGGGCCAGTCACTTTTCTGCACCCTGTCTTCCAGGTCAGCTCCCTCCAGGTTTCCATCATACGCCAGGAGAACCATGCAGTGTCTCGGACAATGTCTTCCAAAGCGTTCCCTCAACAGTTTGGGGGTTTTTATTTCATTCGGGGAGATTTTCTCCATGTCAAAGACAACAAGAAAGGCATGGGGACCAGGAATACACAAGCACTTAGACCTTCTCAGTTCCATCTTCCTTTTAGTTTGAGATATATCCTTGTCAAAGATGTTTGGTCCATTGATCACAGCCACTCGTCTACCAGCCAGCTCTCCAGTACTCTTCCTGCTGTCGGAAATGCCAGTGACATCCTTTGAAAACTCCTCCCTCCCAAGTATGGCATTTGTCAGAAGGAACTGCCAAGGTCCCCTGCTGCCGACCACCATAAGCCTTAATTCTGTGGGAGATCCTTTTAAAAATACATAACGTAATGTGGATTTGCTCACCCTTATCATTGGTAAGGCATATCATGTTTATACATTCTCTTTCCATAGAATTGTTAGCTTTTAAGTGTACCAAATTAATATGTAACAAAATAATAAAGAGTGGTGAAGAAAAACAACTCTATCGCTAAAATGAGTGGCTTATCTTATGGGCTGTATGCTCATTATCAGTACTGCCAATTACAATCACTGTTGTATAAGACTACATGATATGGCATAATAACATGCTCACAATGAGAATGCTAAAATGGTGTTCATGAGCAGCACAAATTAGCACAAAACAGGAATTACTGCTGAGACTGATGGAAATATGACTAATTTGGTTGGCCAAATTGAAATATTGACCTTATAATAGGCACTAAATGATAATATGAGGATCACCAGACCATAAATGTTTCTTCAAAATTGCTTCCAAACAGCATGCAAACTGGTAAAGCTCATTTAAGCTTTGTAGCTTTAATTTAAGGAAAGCAGAGTCCAAGCCATAGGCTATTTGTTAGCCCTTGGATAGGTTGTATATTAAATCAGCGAGCTTACCTTTCTTTCTTTTATCCATTTTGCAGATTTACAGCACAGATTCACTCTTTTTATTTGGATAACCACGTTTTCCACCTTCTTGCTAGACTGAAGTCATAACAAAACTGTTCTATGTATTAAATGAAAGCAAAAAACTCTCTCTCTCTCTGTCTCTCTCTCAATTTGGCTATTGGCACTAGCTCTAATATTAAGTGGAAAATGTCCCCAGGGTTAGAAGTTGCCAGTGAGCACATTCACATATATTGACATTCTTAATTAAATACTTAGATGAAGTAGCCTACTTCCTTTTGAACTTTTGTATTTTGTACTTTGATAAAATTTCAAGGATGGGAGAGGATTAATAGCCTTTATTTGCGGTCGATGTGGTGGCTCATTTCTTAATTAACACATCAGATATGTGATTTATGTAACCATCATTTTTATAACCATCACTGAGTTCACAAAATGAACGAAATGAAGATATTTGTGTAAATGTAACCCTGGTGAGTGAATACTTTTATTAAGATTCAAACACTGTGGATTTTTTGTTTCTCTGTTAAAATTAGCACTGATTTCAAATGGGACCTTACAAGGTTATCTCACTGTCAGCTCACCAGACAGTGTTATTTCCGGGTGACCAGAGAAATCAATAGCTCATTAAATTAGTTTGATCCTGTGTAAGTAGAGCACAGATTTATAATCCAAATATGTGTGTTGACACTGCCACAAATAACGGTGTTTACAAAAACCTGCAGCCCAGCCTCATGCAAAAAAGGCCAACATGAACAGAATAAATATTCAGATTAGTTCACCTTCTCCTTACAAACTGTAGAAGCAGCTTTACAGGTGCATAGTTGAAGGGATCAAGCACCTGGGCACACATAATTAGGCTACTCGTTCAATAACAGAACAAATCACCAACATCTTTTTAATTAAAAAATAAGAACATTTTAGGTTTCAAATGAAGCCTCATACATGCATGTTGGCCTTGCAGTTCTTCTGTTATACACTCCCCCCCCCCCCCCCCCCAAATCAAACAAAGGAGATGGATTTGAAGAGGTTAAGCCATTTTTGAGAGTTTTCAGAGTCAGAGTGGGATTCATCACCAGTTTTTACTTGCATGGGATTTCTAAATTATCAACCTAGAATTTAGTGGACAAGAAGTGTGGGAACGCTTGCGCCAGTAATAGGCTTAGAGCGCCTCTGAGTGGTCAAACTGTGTAACACACAAAGAGGAAATCACAAGTATTTCCTGTTTGGAGCGACGTAACAAGTCAACCACCAGAAGAGATTTGTAAACAGACAAAATGACTTTTCGCTACTTTGTCTATTAGTCCTGCCGCATTGTTGTCATGGAAACTTGTATGGGCTACCATTGTTATCTTTATGATGGTGCCAGACTCGTGTATAGCCGCAACGGGACCATGTGTTCAGGTGAAGGACAACCTTCAGACAGATAGATAGAAACCTGAGAGAAACAGTGTCAGCAGAATGATCAGACACACGCTGCATGCGGCCAGACGTGCCTTCTCTCCCGGACTGCGTCGCTATTCTGAGACTTCTGGCGGAGAACTAAGTGAGGATGTATTTGAACGGGGAGTCCCTCCACGTCTAACAAAGCAGGCATCTCTCTACGTGCACGTGAGCTGGCTTTGGTCTATTTAACTGATTCAATATTTCTGTGCTGACAAACATTTATACCCATGCACTGAATCATCTGTTTTTCAGTCTAATGCAAATGCTCTGTCATATCTAGAAACTTTGGCTAATCAATGTCAAATAACACACCTACCTTCTCTCTTCTTCTTCAGTGGCCTTACTGCCTCAGAAGATGTTCCTACTGCAACTTTAACAAGTATATACCCAAAGAGAACAATGACCCCGTAATGACTGAGTGCCTTCAGCGGGAGACTGAGACATTGCTGGAGCTCAGTCAGGTTTCACGGTATGGTGATTTTCTTAGACTTTCCAATAGATTTGGGAGATATGGACAATGTCAAATATCACAATATTTTGTTACCAAATACCACAATATTGATATTGCGGTAATATTGTGGGTCTGACAATTGGTGCTTTTACTAAATGTCTAGACACAATGAGATTTTTGATAAATTAGCATCAGTTACATGGAAATAATGAATCAATGTGTAAAGGGAAATAATGAACTACTAGAATAGTCAGACATTCTTTTTTATAGATTATGTTTGGGGCATTTTTCACTTTTATTAGATAGTTATGTTGATAGACAGGAAACGTGGGAGAGGGATGGGGGATGACATGCAGCAAAGGGCCTTGACCCTGGGCCGCTCCAAAGGACTCAACACACATGGGGCGCACACTCTTACTGGGTTACCTAGAGGTGGATGCAGACAATGGCATCACTTTACTGTTATGCAGCTTTTAAAACTAGGAAAAAAACAGCATGTGTCCAATTATGGTATTAGGATATCCAAAGTCTAAGACAGGGTGCAGTCCCATATATCAATATGAAATGTAATATTATCTATATAACGCCCAGCCCTGCTTTCCATATTAATTCAGCTTTTAACACACAATTTCCCCCTCCCTTAATTTTGATATTTCCATGTAGTATTACCTCTGTATTTTTTGGTGGTGGAACTCCAAGCCTGGCTCCCCCCTCAACCATTGCCGCAGTGCTGGAAAGTGTTTCCAGGCGGGCATATCTCTCAGATAAGGCGGAGGTCACACTCGAGGTCAACCCTACTCCTGTGGGAAAGTCAAAGTTAGAGGACTACTGCCGTGCGGGGGTGAATCGTTTCTCCATCGGGGTCCAGGTGAATATATCATCTATAGGATTAAGAAGATTAGATTAGAAACTGTGTTATTGCATGTTTCACATTTTTTTCAATTCTTCAGTCTTTGCAGGATGGGGATTTGAAAATTCTGGGAAGAGACCACAGCTCTCATCAGGCTTTGCTAACTGTGGAAGAGGCCAGGATGCTGTGTCCCGGGAGGGTGTCAGTGGATGTCATGTTCGGTCGGCCCAAACAGAGCGCTGAATCCTGGGAGAATGAGTTGTCTGAACTGTTGAGGGTGTGCGATGACCATGTGTCTCTGTACCAGCTGACGTTGGAGCGAGGCACCCAGCTGTTCAAACAGGTGCTAGGAGGAGAGGTGACCATGCCCGCTGAAGATGTAACAGCAGAGATGTACCAGTGTGCCAGGAGGAGTCTCCACCAGCATGGCTTTCTGCAGTACGAGGTGTCGAACTTTGCAAGACACGTAAGTCCTGAGCAGAAAGTCGGCTCACTTCTAGCCTCCTCACCTTAGGGAACACGGATTCTTTTTGTTTATTAGTTGAAAACCTTTAAAATATTATTATAAGGACTAAACATGCATTACACAACAACATATAAAACACAATAACTTCAAATTAGGGCTGTTTGATTATGGAAAAAAATAGTATGATTATTTTGGCCAATATTGAAATCACGATTATTTAACACACCCATTAACTTTTGGAAAATATCTATATATTTTTTTACTTAAAAATCAACAGGGATAACACTTTAACTGTGAAATTAACACTTGATACTTTTCCAATTCAAAACACAAGACAAAATAAGAGTTTACTTGCTAAATGTTACGTCCAACATAATTGTTTTTCTCGATTGCATTGTTTTTGTGACCATCAGGAGCCAAAATTGTAATCATGAAAGTTGTATTAATTGCACAGCCCTGCTTCAAATATATGATGTGGAAGACTTCTGTTTTGTTTCTGTTGAAATGTCTCCACCAACATGGCAGATACAGTATCTACTCTGTTTTGCACCATATTAACTCACAAACACATCTGAGAGGAACAATCACGACTAGACGATAATGCTTGACTTTGTGTTATTTAGAAGGCAGTGAGTCATCACAATACGAGCTACTGGAAGGGAAGACAGTACATTGGTGTCGGCCCAGGTGAGTTATTATGTAGATTGCAAGCAGTGAGTGATAAATATTGTACTTGTGAAATAGTTAAAATTTTTGTCTGTGGCAGGAGCACACGCGCGGTTTATTCCTTTCGGGGACGGAGGTGTTGTTCGGGAGGCCCGGACCCAGACTCTGGAGCCAGATGTCTGGATCCGTGAAGTCCAACAGAGGGGACATGGGACACGGAGGCGGATTCAACTGAGCCATCTAGAACTGTGAGCTGTTTTTATTGAGTGTATTTGTTGAGTGTATTTGAATTACACAATTATTGAGTGTATTTGAATTACACAAGGAGGCAGCTGTCGTTTTCATGTGAAATGTAACAATTGTGTATCAGCCAATCCACAGTGTGAGAAGCATAGTGTCGGAGGTTGGTGTACATGTGCTTGCTTTCTCAGACATTCTGTCCTTGTGAAACACTATTATCAGATGTGTCCATTTACCCACTCTGTCCTGTCCTTGTCACTATTAAAGCATAGTCTCTGTGAAGTTCTCACTATGAAAGATGTTTCTTTGCCAGATTGGAGGAGGTGTTGGTGATGGGAATGAGAATGTCCGAGGGCATTAATCACAAGGTGAACCATTTATGGCAACATGAAATGCGCTGATAGAAGATATTCTATACATTTCTGTGTAATCTTCTTTGTCATTGAAGGTTATGTTCAGTATTCAACACATTTTGAGAAATGTGATAATGTTGTTTGTGGTATTTAACAGCATTGGGAGTTGTTTAGCCCTCAACTGGGCCTCCGTGAAGTCTTTGGTACATCCAGCAACGTCCAAGAATTACTACAGAGTGGACAACTTATTCTGGATGACAGGTGACGCATGACTCATATTAGGAGTGGGTAAAAAATAATTTTGTAAACGCAATCTAATAAGATATACATCAAATAATTAGGCAAAACACATAAAGGTTGTTCAGATACTTAATCACATTACATCTGACCACCTCATGTTTCATGTTCTAAGAAGCCAATTCTCCAACTTTAAACATGACTGAACCTCTGACGTGGAAGATTACTGGGAGAGAAGGGGACTTCAGTAGACAAAAGAAATTCATTAAACCTTGTGTGTGACAAATACTGTATATGTCAAAATCTAACAAACGCCGATTAATATTTACATATTTTTTTAAAATCACGCATGGAAATGTACATTAACAAATTGTTGCATCGAGATGCATCGATAATCGGTTTAGAATCCAATCGTTGGCCTCTGAATCTGAATCGAATCACGAGGTGACCAGAGATTCCCCACCACTAACTTATATCATTTTTCAATACTTGAATTCAAAGTTTTACATTTTCACTGGCAAGTGAAAGATTAACCGCTTGTTTAGGGCTGCAACAATTGTCTTCATTGTTGATTAATCCGCTCGTTATTTTCTTGATTCATCATTTTGTTCAGAAAATAGGGGAAAAAACCTGTTATAATTCCCCACAGTTTAAGGACAATGTATGCATATAGGTCATTTAAGTTATTAGCATTCCAAAAACCCAAAATATTCAGTAAAGTACAATAAAAGACAAAGAAAAGCATTACATTTGAGAAGCTGGGACAATGAAATGTTTGGCTTTTTTGATTGAAAAATGACAATCAATTAATTAACCTATCATTGCAGCTACACTGATTCTCTTTTCCATGATGTTTCTTCTTTCCTTCTTATTAGAGGCCTGCGCTGCTCCTGGTATGGACTGGCCTTGCTGGACAGCATACTGCCAGCTCTACTGGTGAGGCTGGAAAGACAAATCAGTCAGAGGCTACAAAGGGACCACCATGCTGAGGGACAAACGACGACGATCTCCAACCCCCAATGACAGTCATGGTAATAGAGCAGATAAAGTCTAACTAAGCTTGTTTCTGGGTTAGGTTGGCAAGACATGTTATTATAGGCCAAATCTGGATTGTTTGAGTTTTATCTTCAATATTAAAATTCCTTATTTAAGGCGTTGCCATTTTTCACATTGTGTTAATTTATTATTTCCTTTTTAGTGTTACTTTTCTGTTTAGCTGTCATGGGAACAGCCCCTTATTTTACCCTGTTTATACAGAAATAAAACAGGCCGCACAGGCTTTTATTTTAATTTGACTCCGTATCATACTGTAAGAACTGCCATCAATCACTCTGGTTAGATGAAACTCAGAACATTCAATGTTAATATATGTTTAAAAGCTTGCAAGGGCTATCATGAAATGAGTGCTTGGCTGGAAAAAAAATGTCAATAAGCAATTTTACTGCCTTTTAAACATAATTATTACTCTCCCAGTACAGAGGAAATTGCATCTTCTTCTTTAAATAGACTCCAACTCTCTTCTGGCGCATAAATGTATAACTTAATCCTTATGAATAGGTAATTCAGATTTTTACTGGTCTTTTGATTTGTAATTACAACTAAACTAACTTAAGTCAAATAACAGCTAATACAGTCTCAGATTGTTGTAATTTGGCACTGAGTATAGGAAAAGATACATTTTTAAAAACATTATAGACTTTAAAATCTAGTGTTATCAAATGTTACAGTTTGATGTGGATACAAGCTGTGTTAAGTATTGTTATTTGAAGTGATTCACTGACCCATTCAGCAACAATTCTAATCAAAATTAAAGATTGAGCAGGAGAGAATATAAGTGATGAAACACCAAGGATGTACGCCCTCTCACTTTCTAGTAAGAACTATTGCTTTGAAGAGCTGTTCCAGCCAGAGAAATGTGTAAGCATTTAGTTCAGAAGCGGACATTTCAATCAACCATGTTGTAGTGTTCATGTATTTGTATGCTCAGATAAGCATCTCCCAGTGTTATCCTTACAGAAGCCATTGGAAAATATGTACTTTTGCATCCAGACATAACTGTGCACTGGGAATTTGTTATTCATAAGGCTGTTATGAGCAGAACTTGCGTACAATCCCTGTAGTTTGCTGCAGTGATCACGATGCTCTCAGCGGAAAGGCTAGAGAAACAGCTCACCCTGTGCTCTATGATTCATGAAGCCTGATGACGAGTCATTTGCAGCACCACCAGCTTCAGCAACTGTGATCTGGTTCTATTTCCCACTCTATAAATAATCATTAACTTCACTTTACAGCAAAGACCCTACAGGCATTAATTTGCATCAATAATTATAGAAGGCTATTTGTGAGAGAAGGTTTAGAAAGGGAATACAGTGAAGGACATAGAATACCTGACCAGACTTTAAAGTACTGAACATTAACATCCTAGCAGCACAGATTACTTTGTCAGTTCATTTTAAGATACTCAAAACCATATTTTAGAGACCTGATGAGTGGGTTGGATAAAAAATGAAAAGGCTGACTGTTTTTCAGGATATAAATCTAATTTCTACTCAGTGGTTCATCTCAGATTTATGTGGGCTCTCTCTCCATGGTGCTGATTTCACAGAGTCCAATCTCTCTCTTAAATTCATGATGGCTTACTCGTTGTATTTTCCTCAAACACCATGGAGACACGAGTGTGTTGGCTAATTAGTGCTGCTCAACCAGGCATTGTAACACATGCTCTTGATGCCATTCATAGTGTCACGGGATGATTTAAAATGTGAAATATTAGATGTGTGTGAGTCATCTCCTCACGCTGAGCGTCCTCCCACACACGTATGGTCATGTTGTGCATCATCACTTGAAAGCCATCGACTGCTGACGTCCATGAACAGTGAACACAATCCAATTATATCTCCACACATTGATCTGATTCTTGAATTTTGGAATTAAAGTGAATATTAGAACAGAAGCACAGATGACAATTAGAAATATATATTTTTTTATTATAAGATAATATAAATAGTTACATATACAAAAACAAAAGATGACTGCACTGGTCCAGCCAGGTGCTACGGAGTATAACTCCTTACATAATATGAAATTGCAGCATACTACTGCAATTGGTTTATCGAGAAGGCTCACAATTCATTGAATCTGACACATCTCGGGTTTGTTGTGCTTGGTGCTTGATTCTAGCACCAACCGCAGGTCGCTGGTGAAGCTCGGGCGGCAAGCCAGGGGATCGACGGCGGCACAGGGCGCACCGAGTCCCCGGTTCCCTCTCCTGCCTCGCTGGCAGATGCACATCGACTGATAGGTGAGGATGGATATGATCTGGTGCCGCGACGGACTCGTCTCGCCAGGCATTCCGCCCAGAGTGGCCAGGGCCCTGAACACATCTTCCATTCCGGTCCCATCTTTAGCAGAGGTTTCGAAGAATGCGACATCCTCGCCGAGTATTTCTGTTACCTCTGACCGTCTGACGGCCCTCGGCGCCTCCAAGTCCACTTTATTTCCGCATATCACGACTGGCGGTACTCTCGCGGGATGTTTTAATTTGTTCAGTAACTTTGCCTTAGCAGCTTTGATCTCGTTGAGCCGCTCACACACTTCATTGAAGGACTCTCTGTCATCCAAACTGAACACAAGCAGAAAGGTGTCACCTGGAGGGGGACAGAGAGAGCATCACTTTCATTATGGACAAAAAGACTATTGCATTCAATAATGAGGTTATAATGGCATTTTTGTGTTAAGTTACATTCCTAAAACACAAACAATTGAAGGTCTACAGTGTCTCTTAAAAAAAGAGTAAACATCTTAGCCAACACAACTGCAACGAATTTTAATCATCACAGGGCTCACCTGTCAGAATGGATAATCTCCGTTTAGCAGGGAAGTCCCTTTCGCTTGCAGCGTCCAGAAGATCGATCTGGTATGCCTCCCCTCCGATGTGGAACAGTTTTCTGTGGAAATCCTCGGTTGTGGGTTCGTAGTGCTCTACAAACTCCTTACCCAAGAACCGCTGGAGGATGTTGGTTTTGCCTACTTTGGGTGCGCCAAGCACAACTATTCTGTGACAGTTCCTGGGGTTGGCCAGACCCAACTCCAGCAGATCCACGGACCTTTTTGGTTGTTTATCAGTCAAAACCTGCCGATTGCCAGAACTCGACCTACTTGCAACCACTCTTCTGTCTTGTTGTCTCCAGAGCCCTTTGCCCGTTTTAATGATAGCCATGCCTGTCTTCGATATGTGTGAGACTTTGGGGTTCTGGGTTACTGGTGTAAGGGCTGCGCTCTTAAGAACTGGGTGCGTAATGCCTGATTGAAGATGCCCGGTGAGAGAGTCGAACATTTCGAGGATGCCATCAACGGGAAGGTAAATCTTCTCAGTTGCGTTCATCTCCATGTTCTGTGAAGCGTCTCCAGGCTAAAATCCTAGCAACCCATTTGCTTTCCTAGGTGTGCTCCGAAACAGAGCCGAGCATCCCCTCTTTATACAACCACACCAAGTGCAGTGCCTGCGTCACCGTCTCATCCAGAGAACACACTCCTTTTATAGAAGCCCAGAGCAGCCCCAAACAGAAACAGCACCCAAGATCTCTTCTGTAGACATGTGTGGATTTCTTTAATGTTATGAGCTCTAGATAAGTCTGTAAATATATAGAGAGAAGAGTTTTCCAAATGTATTAAAACATATATATAAAACATTTTTTTCTAAACATTTTGGCTTGAAACAACTATTATTATTATACTATTATTTTATGTTTTTTAAAGCATTCTTATCTGTTTAAACATAATTGATGTAGGTGTTTCCCTTCTTATTATGGATACACGGCTGAATAAACTGATGGACAGCATAACTGCCCAAATCCTCGGTGTCATGAACACAGGCAGAGTGAGCATTAATTAATTGTGTTCATTATGTTCTTTTACAATGCCGTCATAATAATTTGGTTTGTTTTCAGTTCAGTGGTGGCCTGTTAATTTAATGTATTTTCATTTTGTTTATATAAGCATCACACATTGCCACTTGGAAATACGTGCCTGCACAGCCCAACATGACTGCATCTGTTATGTGAACAGTAGCAACCCTCATGGTTTGCTGCAGTGATCACGACGCTCTGTGTCAAGACTGCAAACAGCTCACTCTCTGCTATGAGATTCATGAAGCCTAATGATGCAATCTGGTTTTATTTTCCATGTATAAAGATATTTAAAAGATGTCTGGGGACATAAGGGCATAAATCACTACGTTTGCTTTACAGTGAAGAACATGAATGCATTCATTACATCAACACACATGGTATCCAGAGTGAATGTTTAGTCAGAGAACAAAGAGAAAGCAGAAGGACATGCCATTATTACAACCATTAAATTATTACTACCTTAGATTACTGAACCTATTATTATTATTAATTTTTATACTATTGTTTGTTGAACGGATTGTATGGAATGGGAAGCTGCAAATGAAATGCCTACTGGGATTAATAAATTGTCTGACCTGAACATTTGAACAGTACTTTGTCAATTGTTTGCAGGAGCCAGAACATACTGAATGACTGCAGCTTTTTCTGCATGAAAGCATCCTTTTCACAAACCAAGGGCACTCTGAATGAACAGCCCACATAGTTTCTTTCTGGAAATCTTGAGAGGCTGATTGCCATGGAGAATGCAATCTCATTTCAACAAGTGAAGTTCAGAGAAAACAGAAAAACATGTTGTGCTGGAAAATGTAATAGAGATTTGCCCTGAAATGTATGATGGTGTACTGATGGAAGACAAACATTCTGGCACAATCCTATTATTTACAGTATTGACAACTAAATATCTTCTGGAATAGGAAATATCTACAAAACATAAGACAATGAGTCATTATCTAATTGTGGGCTCCTGCTTACATTTCTTTGTATGTGAATGACAAAGGAATATTTGAATTGCCTAAATAATATGATATAAAACATGACCATCAGTGGAAAGCAAGTCAATTTCCATGAATTATTTTTATATTTGACATAAGAACTTTATGGTAATTTCTGTATTTTGAAATATTGTCAAATCAAATGTGCTTTGCCCATATTTAAAAAAAAGAAAAGATTTAAGATAAAATGATTATTTTTACACATTTGGTGTGATATAGGGTCTGTACGACCCCAAACAATGAGGAAGTAAAGCTGTCAACCACGCACAAGTGTTAATGCTAAAACTGTAATTTCCATTGGTGAATGGCTCGTGTATCCACATAATTACCAAAGTGTCCTGAGTCAAAATTCAACGTCATACTGGATTAATGGACAACAATTATGCACAACACTCCTTCACACACTGGTTACATGAGTTAACACAGAAACCACTTTCACAGAATGCAGTTATAATTGTATTTATAGAAATGAATGGTCTGCATCATTAACACATCATCGTGTCACATACTGTAGCATCATCTTACACATTGTTCAGTGGAACCAACAAAATACGATATAGACATGACCAGGACCTGGAATCAAGCTAGGGACAGATTAAAACTTCACTTTACCACTTTATTGTAGTACTTTGTTTTGTTTTGATGAATATCAAAAGTACTAAATATGTAGAACTAATTATTGGTCTCTTTGTGGGGATTTGTTAGCACTATGCAAGTGTGGTGAGACAAATGATCATTTTCCAAGGCCTTAGAAACCAGTCAGTGCTCTAAAGCTGAATTGATAAAGTTCACTAATTGACTAGGTCACTTTAACTGATTTAAGTTACTTTTTGTACCAACATTTTTTTTGTATGAGATTGTCAAATATGAATATGTGCTAGCTTCAAATAGTAAACTCAACATATTCTGTTTTTTGACTGTTGGTCAAACAAAAAGACATTTGAATGTGCTAAATTGGGCTCTGGGAAATTATGATGGTGCTTTTTCTAATATTTCCTGACATTGTATTAACTAAACAATGGATTGATTAATAAAGGAAATAATCATTATGCCTAATGATAACAAAAATATGCAATAATAATTAATCTAATCGTTGATTACTGCAATACAGTACTCCTAATGATGGAATATTACCTTGTCTGAGTTTTTTTTTGTGTGAATTACTTGATATAGGCCTAGCGTGCAGAAAAAAATGGAATGAATAAGATAAAACACAACTTTACAATAAATGAGCACAATGTCATATTTTGATGAGCCAAAAGGACCAGTTATAATTCATACTGTACTATTAATATTGTTGAATTGTGCTGTAGTTTTGAACATTTTTAATCAAATGATGTAGGACCATCTGATATGGAGTGAACCTGTTCTATGAGATCCCTGAACAGCCTTGTTAATAATGTACAGTTTAATATCACAAGAGCAGCCAGAGAACACAACCCACCAGAAAACAAACACAAAACCACTAGAGGGCAGCAAAGAGAGACAGATTCCATAAAGTTTTGGAAACTTAATCCTCCTGCAGAGAGAAAGTGATCAGTGATTACACACATCCATGTGGGTTTTTTGGCACACAAACACAATAAATCAGATTACCTCTCTTGTATGACATCACGGCCGTGCAGTAGTTTTTATTAGTCCTGTCTCCTCCCCCTTTCTTTTCTCAGGCCTTGCCTGAACGTCTCCCCCCCCCTGCACTGACCTCATCAGGCCTTTGTTGGGAAACAAAGAGTGTTCAGGCATCTGTTTTCAGTAGAAATACAGACAGGGTGCACAGAGAGGAGTCCTGGAGGAGGTATGGAATTGGGATTGATAGACCTGATCAATGAAAGTCACATGAAAATTAAACAGGGAGCTGCAACAAGAAAATCTACACTACATACTTTGAACCCTTTAACAGAGCCTGGAGTGTCCTGTTTAGGAGGCAGTTCCTCTGCTTGGTAAGCTTATGATCACTGTCTTTGCCCTTGTGTTGTCTCCGAGAGTCATGCTTTTGCTGTTTCAAGGTGGAGCTGGTATTTCCTGTATATCCTGCCCAGTCAACCAGCCACCCGGCCCACTCCTCTCGGCTGTTTCCCCCTTAGTTACGTATTCATTACATACTCGACGTCACCATATGAACCTTCTGTACTTTCATACAGACAGCTTAGTTGGCAGAAATGAATTTGCGTATTTGACCGAATCCAAGCCAAGTTGGCCTTTACAGAAAATATTTAGGCCTTGTATAATGCATAGGGATGTGACTTAACAACATCCCATTAGCTGTGATAAATAAGTAAAGAGCAGAGATGCAACCATGAAGCTGCTGAAAAGGAAATGTGGTGTGTTGTTGACTCCCTCCGGGATGTTCACTCACTCTGCTAGGAAGAGTTACTATCAAGCTCTATAAGTGTCTGTGGTACTTGCTAGACCCATCCTACTGCATTTGATTTTACTCCCATACTGTAGTGCAAAACTATATAAAGATATCCCATATCTTTCCGCCTGCGTAGTGTCTGTAATATTGAAATATTGCATTTACATTGCAGTGGTTTTTGAAAAGATCTGCTGAAATTTAATGTAGGATCACTGTTGTTCTTTTGTGATATGAGACAGGGTAACAGCAGATTTGTCCTAACAGTGTGTCTTGACTTACACCAAATATTCTGTAATTGTTTGGTTTTGTGCCTGTGTGGTAGGCTACACGTGTGTGGGATTCTTCTGTGTGCTCTGATCACCTGATCCAGGGAGCTCAGATGCTATTACTTTAAGTAGTGAAAGGGTTAAAAGTCTGACTCTGCATACACCGAGCAGGCCTCCCTCCCACTTCTCTTCCCCTCCATCCATTTTTAGTGTGTGTGCGCGCGTCAGTGTGTGTTTGTGTGTGTTAGGGGGGGGGGGGGAAGAGGCTGTGCCATCTGCAAGCCTGGATTGTGAAATGCACACACAACTAAGTTTGATAACAAAACAGCACCGCTGCGGTTTAGTTTTGGATTCATTTTGTGCACATACAGGCCTACGGCTTTCCCCTTCACTTGGAATATACACATACTTTTTACTCTGGTTCCTTTCTCTACCCGAAAGCTACAGGATAGCCTACGTCGATAGGCGGAGGCGTTTCTTCTTCCACCCAAAGCTTCTCCCAAGTCGGGACCCCACTGGCGCGGTAGGCTATGCCATGAAGGTAAGAGGGTAGCAGAGGGGATCGGGGGTCTTTCCGGTTTACTGTTTTCTTCTTATTCTATCGAGGTTTCAACTTTTAAACTGGGAGGCATAGCTGAGTCACGGTCTCATACTTCACCTACCCGACCATCCCATTTGACGCAACGCGCAGTAGGATAATGGCTCCGGTCGTCCTAGTTTGGGACAAAAAGGACATAAGTTAAATCAAGAGCTGTGTTTTCATTCAGCGGTTTCAGTTTTTTTTTTATGTTTACCACACATCTGTAGGTCATAATAAAACATACCTGGGCGAGCAAGCCTGATCTAAGAACAGTATGTTTCCTATTAAGTGGAGATAAAGAGTGTTAATGAAATAATGGGCTTTGTAGGGTTTTTTCTAACAAGAAAATGTGCTTAACAGTAAAACTGAAAAAACCTAAAGTCAGACAATAAAAACAGACAATTGTCTGTGACATAATGACAAGCTGGACTTAGGCTACTTCTCAAAGTGTTTACTATGTCAAGGTCACAAATTAAACTAAAGATGTGTGAGAAATCTTAATTTTCTTAAGATAGACGGGATGTGTAGAAGGTATAAAAAAAAAGATAGGTCACAAAATGAATGTATTTTTATTATGAGTGTGAGTAGCCTACAGCAGTAACGGAGGCATCCACATTAGAAATCTCGCCAGGGGGGAAGGTTTAACTGCCACTCTTGGATCTCTCCAGTTACAGCACTTCTCTTTCTGCCATTAGCTGTATTAAAACCTCCACTTTTCTGAGTTTCATTTACAGGAAGTCACAGGTAGGACACATTATAACTGACTCCACAAAGACTCTAGCCAAGTGATCCATGGATCAGGAGATAATGGGACTGAATGGCCTGCAATGGTCACCACTTGTGATTTAACTGTGGTCAGCTGAGCCACACACATTTAGTCTCTTACTACCGCTTCACAATCTATTTCCAGAGGCTATCTCATAGTATGACTGATAACAGCCAACAGAGAGCCGTCACCTTTAATTCATTGTATTTGTCCAGCCTGCTGAGTTTTTTAAGAGTTACAACTGTAATGCTTTTAGTTTAATTTTCTTTACTATAGTATTAACATGCCTTTATTTAACACCCATTATCAATCAGTTTTGTTATATACAAAATTTCACTTAAAGCCCCCTTTTTAATATATTTTGGAAGTGCTTAGTCATTGACACAACACTCTTAAGTAAAGGGGATTGACCATGTGTGTTTATGTATTTCAGTTCTTAGCCAAATAGATGAGACAGATCTGAGAGTGGAACCTTATCGGTGTAACTGACTCACTGCCTGTGTAAGGAAAAGCAGTCCAATGTCCAGGGCAAAGGTATAGATACTGTACCCTGCATTCAAATTGTGTTGATTGTTGATGTCAAATAAAGAAAAAAACGCAGCAAACTAAAAGTGAGACTGATGGACTACTGTGTAACTGTGTAGGAGTAACAGTTTTGTAAGTATTTGCATGATTTGAAGCCCAGCTGCTGCTGTGGTGATAATGTAATCAGGTCAGAGTTTTACACCAGCAGGTTGGGTTGAAGTCCCTGGGTCTGAAACTAATATTTGCTTTCAAGGGAATGAAAAAATATTTAGAAAATTTGATTCAAGTAAATAGCCATCAAGCTAGTTATGTTAGCTTATGGATCAGCAATGCACTTTATGTACTCACACAGATCTCTTAAAGTTGTTTCAGGAAAACTGAGCCTAGGTGTTGTGTTTCACATCACTGTAAAGGGCTGAGTAGTTTCTACTCCTTCCACGTACAATTACTGATTGAAAATGTGAGAAAGTTCAGCTGCAGTCACAAGTAGGACCGGGCAATACATCTATATCATATCAACGTCGATATATGAGACTAGATATCGTCTTAAATTTTGGATATTGTACTATTGTGATACAGATGTTGTCTTTTACTAGTTTTAAAGACTGCATTACAGTAAAGTGATGTAACTTTCTGAACTTACCAGACTGTTCTAGCTGTTCTATGTTTTGCCTTTATCCACTTAGTCATTAAATCCATGGTACTGATGATTATTTATCATAAATCTCATTGTGGTAATATTTTGTGAAAGCAACAATAGTCAGCCCTACAATATCGACATGATGTATTTGGTCAAAAATATCGTAATTTTAGATTTTCTCTAATAGCTCTATAGTCACCAGTGCTGTTGGTAACAGTACGTAAAAGGAGTAACAATACTAATAAAAAGATAAAGTATAATATAAAGATAAAAAATACATTATAAAAAGGTCTTTCCATTAATATTTGATACAAATATATATATGGTAATTTATATCCTATCTTTCCAGCAGGAACGCACTTGTGGACGTTGCTGAAGTTGCCAATAGGAGTTTGAGTTCATTGAATTTTTCCACTGCACTGATCTCTAACGAGCCACCTTGCCTGAGTCAACACAGTGGGCTGGCCTGCTGTTAGACTGTCTTTTGCCACCTGTAAAAAAACATTACTGCCATCATGCAGACCTCATCGCTTCGCCGGCAGATGAAAAACATGGTCAACAACTACACAGAGGCCGAGATCAAGGTCCGAGAAGCTACCTCCAACGATCCGTGGGGTCCTCCTAGCTCGCTCATGTCTGAAATCGCAGACTTGACCTTGAATGTAGTGGCTTTCCCAGAGGTTATGGGTATGATCTGGAAGCGACTCAACGACCACGGTAAAAACTGGCGCCATGTTTATAAGGCACTGATCCTGCTGGACTACCTGATCAAAACAGGTGCCGAACGCGTGGCCCAGGAGTGCCTGAAGAACATTTACACCATCCACACACTTAGAGACTTTCAGTTTATGGATCGAGATGGACATGACCAGGGTGTCAATGTCCGGGAGAAGGCCAAGCATATGGTGGCTATGCTGAAGGACGAGGAAAAGCTGAAGAGGGAAAGGAGCCAGGCACTGAAGACCAAGACGCGCATGGCGGGGGCCTCCAGTGGTTTAGGCTCTGGATCGCTGCCTCCTCCGTACCCAGGGCGTCGCACAAGTCAGCCTGTTGCGCCACGGGTCTACGAACAGGAGATGGGCAGATGCAGAGGCTCACCATCCTCCTTTCATTGTAAGTAGTTGGGATATCTGACATCCACACAATTATTTACATGACACCTGAAATGTCATCAATAAGAATGAACACATGACAGGTCCCAAATTCATCACATACATTCAAATGTGATCCTGTTGATGATTAAGGTAGACGACAGAACAGGATCTTTGTATTCCTCATTCCTCACTTAAGATTTCCCACTGATAAGGGGAAAAATGCAATTTATGGAGAAGTTATCAGTTATATATTTCTACTCTCTGTCCAGTTTGTGAGATTGGTCAGCAATCCGTTCTCAATGCGGTAGATGTTGTTTTAATACCAGAAGGGCATTCCAACAATTATTCATTATTCATTGTTCTTTTTGTCCTCTGGTGTTTCAGTTCTGCTCCCTACTGGTTGTTGGTTACCTGCATTCCTTTCATTCTCCTGTTTGCAGTCGTGTCAGCTAAACTGGATTTACAAAAGAGAGGAGGCCCTGTTTTTGAGTGTGTCAATCTAGTGACAAACCACAACTAAAAACCATGTTTTCATACTGTACAATCTGTTACACTACTGCACAGATGTTGCTTAGGTGGCTGGATAATACCTTTGTGAGTGTGTTGGGGATAGGACATCTGATGCCATTGACTAACTGACCAACTACAGTAAACTGCTCAAACTTGAAAGCATTGTGGAGCATCTAGTAGCTGTATATAGCATTTGTTAATGTGGTATGACTGGTGTGTGTAACATATACTTTGGCATTTGCATGGTCTGTGTGGTGTATGGCGTTTATTAAAAGGTGTTAGAAGTTAGTAGCACAGCTGTGGCTTCATGAAAGCACTTGTTACTTTGATGCCTAAGTGCCTTTTTCTCCATGTTAACTGAGACATGCCCACAGATGGTATCTTTTTTATTTGTACTAATCCTTCAAAATTCCTCCAGTACATTTTTCACTTGATATACGTTCCCTGCATACTTTTCTAGGTCAGAATGTGTCCCAGTGGAAACATGCGGCAACAACAGTTACCACCCGCTGGGTCTGTGGTTCAGTGATGCTTTAACCGCATCATGGTTTGCAATATGCAGGAAAAACATATACATCAGAAAACAAAATTCTAAGTTTAAATACATCCTCAGTTTACCAAACAGAGGCGGCTTTCAGGCTGGATAACCGTAGCAATTTCACACTTTGAGAATCATAGCAAGTAATTAAAATCACATGGTCTTTTCTCGCACTGCCCTGGGTGGATCTCTTGGCGATTTAGGGTGTGTTTGGAGTGGACAAAGTTTTGATGAATGGCATGTGTGGGGCTCGAGAGATTGGCAGCAGCTAATTGCAAGCATTCTATCTATTGAGGGGCAGCGCGGTGGAAATGAGTAGTTTCTGAGACCTGACTTTACCAACGAGTGGCCTGCTGCCGCCTTTTAGCCTTGTGACCCACAGCCAGACTGGTCTGCTGCCAGCCCCCCCTCCCCCCCAACATCCCTTCTCGAAAACCTGGACCTGAGTCCTGGAACCCACCCAGAGGATTCAGGGTAAGAAGGTGGGCCCCACTCCAACCCATCCATTCCTCTGCCCCTCCACCACCCTAACTCTCAACACAGGCGCACCATTGTTCTTGGTGCAGGCAGAGTTAGGCAGGCAATGCCAGCAAAGGCCCTTGACAACAGGCACTGGAAAATAATTAACACGCAAAAACTATGCCAGCTCATTTCTGACCTTAAAAATCATCAGCTTAAGTGTTTCAGTCTTCGTTTTCCATCTGTTTCCATCTGTTGACGTTTCTGTCTGCACCCCTCTGCTTCCCTTTCATCGCTCAACCCTCTAATCCCCTATACTCTTCTGTCCCTGTAGCCTCCTCTTCCTCTCCTCGACTTGCTCCAGAAATGGAGCAAGCTCGGCCCACGACCAGTGGAGAAGAGGAACTGCAGCTGCAGCTGGCCCTGGCAATGAGCCGAGAAGAAAGTGAAAAGGTACCTCTAACTAAGATAACACACACTGAGCACACACAAACCTCTCATCCCTACAGCACATGCCCCTGACAGAAAGTGGCTTCTTAGCTGCCCTGCTGCTGACATCTTATGTTGTAATGCTGAAGTAAAACTCTCTCTCACACTCACACACACACACACACACACACACACACACACACACACACACACACACACAAACACGCTTGGACACTACATGGTTGGGAAGCACTCCTACTGCCTGTGTCTACTAGGCCACTATTTCCCAGAAGTGATATCATCAACTCTGTCTCTGATGTGGTCAATAATGGCTCTCGATGAATCGGTGTGAGAACTGTGAAGAGTGAGGCAGCTGCGAGTGAAAGAGTGAGAAGCCAGACAGGATGTGTGCATTGATCCATAGCCCATCCTAGTCTGCATGGCAAGGGCAGTAATGGCCCTCTGTGACTTCTGCTTAGAATATATTATAGCGATACTCCTCCACACAGTACACAGTCTTTAAGACTCACTCAAGCAAAATAAAGCATTCCCTTTGATGAGACTTCCTCATAATCCTTCCTGCTTGATCCTAGCCATCTTCTACATTGGATATTGATGAACAGACCCAGCTCCAGATTGCTATGACTCTCAGCAAGGAGGAGACCCAGAAGGTACAAGTATGCTGGGAATAGGGATGATTCTTCCTCTGTACCCTTTGCCCTATTAGCACATCTGCTGTTGTTCTGTACCTGAAACCAACCTCATGCCCATGTCTGGGCACTTCTAAGAAACAGCTGCATGTACTACTCACTTTCCTGCCATTTGACCAATGGCCTCTCTCACCCTTGACCATGTAACTTTCTCCAGCAACTAATCAAACAAGGCTTCATTGTTCTGTTCCACTTACAATTAAATATTTCCTCTTAGTTAAGTAGTATGAAATACATATGTCAAAAGGTTTGAACCTTTTACTCTGCCTGGGACACTAGTAGAATTGCATGCAATGTACTGTGAGCCTGTCCAAGCATTATTCACACTTTGAACCAAATACTGATTACCATTCCCTCTGGGGTTAACCCCTCTTACAGCCTGTCCAACCTGCACCTGCTGCACTGGATATGGATGAGGACGCCCAGTTCCAGTTAGCCTTGCGCCTGAGCAAGGAGGAGCACCTGAAGGTAGGGTTCATTGGGGTCACTGGAGGGGGGGGGGGGGGGGGGGGGGGGGGGGGGGGGGGGGGGGGGGCAAAGAGATCAGTACTCGATACCCATTGTCCAAGTATAGGGACTGAAACATTTGCTTCCCTTGCTAAAACCGAGCATATTCAGACAGAGGGCGAATTCAGGTTTAATCAGAATCAAAAAATAATGTTTTTTTAACATTAAAGCAAGTAGAATCTAGTAGAAACCCAAAAGACAAAAAAATCAAGTATGAACCTGAAAATAAGTATCACATATCTCCTTTAAATGACGTAGTGTGCGCAACCTTTATCTTTTATATGTATGCTTTTTTTATTTTCATGCCTTTGCGTGGGCAACATCATCATATTTTTGGGTTGTCCATCCATCATGTTCTTTAGAACTCAATATCGCAGAAATGCCTCATGGGAAACTTTTACCAGTTGGCACACACATCCAGTTAGACCTAGGGATAAACTGATTAGAATTTAGTGGTCAAAAGTCAAGGTGACCTCGCAAAAACACGTTTGGCTATAAGTTACATAAGTCATATGCTAATTAGGACAGAATTTTATATTCTATTGTGTAATAGAATAAAATTATGAAGTGATAACATTTTATATCCAAAAGATCAAAGGTCAGCTTGATGGTGAGATCATAATGTTCTGCAGAAACACTTTGCTGGCCATTATTCAACGCCATAAGTCCGGAACAGAAGGGGAGTCTTACCCGAGACTGACCGTATTTGACAGTTGGTTGGATACTAATTTGGTGAATCTAATCATGGCTGCCCACGTTGAAACTGTGGTGATTGTAAAGATCTTCTGTGCTGCCAGGAGGAAGATGTGTGTAAAGCATCCATGTTTTAAAATGTGCAGCTTCTTTGCAGTAACATCCATATTTGAAACATTGTCTACTGTCATGGTTGCAGCTTTGTGTTCTATCCTGTACCTCTGGTCGTCCACATCAAGCTCATTGGTTTCCTCTGTACTACTCTGTAATTTTATAGTCTCTAATTGAAGACAGCATGTTTCTCACTGGAAATTATTCACTTAATTCATACATGTCAATATCGTGATAACTTCCATTATTAAATTCCTCACTAAAAAGTCTTCATTAGATATATATTATATGAGTCTATCACTCTGTTGTATTATCTCTGGTAACCCTTTTACCCCAACTCTCAATTCCTGTCTCACTCTTTGTCTTTTTCCTCCCTTTTTTCATCTCTCAATATGCCACAAAAGAGTTGCTCTGTTAGAGATCACAGAGATGCTCTGCTTTCGCCTCTTTCCGACCACAGAATTTTCTGGTTTGTGCCCATTGTACTCATTTACCTCCGGGTCATACGTTGCCTAGGAAAAATACGAGCTGGCTTTTGTGCTTGTGAGCAGTCGATGAGTCATAAATTTAGAATGAAGAAACAATATGGAAGTTTTGCCGGAAGCTCTCCTCCCCAAAGGCATCCATATGTCTGTATCTGTTGACAGGACCAAATCAGCCGCAAAGGAGACGAGTCAATGCTCCAGCTGGGTGTGGAGAACAGCATACGTGCGATGCAGCCTAAAGGCGGGGTATGAAATATCGGGGTATGGAATATCTCAATGGGGGTGATGAAATATAACCGGCATTGTAGTTTACAGTTGTTTTTTCTCATGCTTAAACCCTTACCCAGAGAACATATATTTAAAGACCAATGACCAAAATTTAAATTATAATGCCTTATGATGATGATGATGGCCAGGATTATTTGGTCTGATCAAGTTTTACAACTATTAAATGACAGATTTCTTTCTTGCTTTTGTGGTCAGACCGCCTTCATGGACCTGGTAGACGTTTTTGCCCCTTTAGATCAGCCTCCAAGTGGCAACCTATGGAAGACTGCCACACAACAGGCAGCTGCTTGTCCGGGTAGCACAGACCCCTGGGACTCCGTGGGTGAGCCCTGAGTTAGATGAACATGACCAAAGCAAGAGTGTGTAAAGGAGAGTTCTGGTTAATTCCAACACATAGCTCTGTTGTTTGTATATTTGGAGGGATGTCAGTAGAGAAAAAAAACAAAAGCAATCGGTGCCTACACCGTGGTATCCTCTTCCAAGCGTTAGCACCCAACAGGCTTAAACAGGGCACTTTTTAAACTTGTTTTTAGCCTCTAAACATGTTCAAAATGTCTTTAAAAGGGCCTACCCATGTGTGGTGATACCTTCCTAGTGAACACAGTAAATCTGACTGCAGTAGATGTGACAGAAATGCATGAAAGTTCTGCTAATTCAACTGTGTTTAGTTCCGGGGTTGAGACAACAGTTAGAGAGCTTAGGGATCATCTACAAACTACAACACAGAAAAGAGATAAAACTAAAACATGTAGGCTATCAATTTAATGTTTAAATAAGGTAGCTACCTCAAATATAACTTGTCTTCTGCTAGTTGTACTACAGCACTTAAAATATGCTTAGTTTTAAAATTTGTTTGTATCTCTTTTGTAGTTTGTAGTTGGTCCTGAAGCACTCCTTGCAGTATCAACATAGGAACTAAACACAGCTACATTAGCAGAACTTTCATGCATTTCTTGAACATCTGCTGCAGTCAGATTTACTGTGTTCACTTAGAAAGAATCACTTCACATGGGTAGGCACTTTCAATGACATTTTGAACATGTTAAGAAGCTAAAAACAAACAAGTTTAAAACTTGAGCCTGTTGGGTGCTAACGCTAGCAGGAGGATAACTCGTTGTAGGCAGCACCGATTGGTTTCCTTATTCACTCTAGTGACAGCACTCCAAATTTACAAACAACAGAGCTACGTGTTGGAATCGACCGGAATTCTCCTTTAAGCATTGTTGTAAATATTATGTAGTGAATTATAGTCATAAAATGTACATCGTTTGAGTTCAGAATCATTTTCAGAGTCATTTCAGGTGGCTGCTCTTCCCACAGGGGTATACCATAAAGTGTAGAGTTTGAAATAAACCTCCGCATTCTTCATGTTTACAATACAATTTGTTCTGTTCACTTGCTAGAACAGGAGCCTTTCTTTTTAATTCCCTTTATTTATTTATTTATTTATTTTACTAAAGAAGGCAGCACTAACACTTCAAGAGTAGATCTTCCTTGGATGGCACCGCCAACTTCCACCAGCCCCCCTCCACCATGGGAGCCCCCAGTCGACCCGAAGAGCAACCTCGCAGGTGATAAATGCCCTCATACAGCTTAGCAAAAGATACATAGGAGCCACAAAAACAATTAAAAATAACATAATTAAACTAATAAAATTAAATTGTATTTTGGTTTGTTTATAGCCTCCTCAGGAGGTGATCCGTTCTCAGCACTCAAGGGAGCCGTGAGGGAACATCCTCCCCGATCTGGAAGCCCTTCGGGTACACAATAAATTAATTTTACTATTCTCATTGTGGTTCTTTATATCCTACATAGTTGCAATGTCAGAACTCTTTCTTTTTCTGCTGTTAGACGGGGATTTGTTTGATGAGGCCATGGATGGAGGTCAGGTGAATGTGAATGGGCAAAGGGAGGACAGTCTTGAGCCATTTGATCTATCACGTCTTGGAGAAAGCCTGGCTGCCCCCAGCCCTCGTACATGCCGGACACCTGAGGCCTTCCTGGGCCCCACAGCAGCTTCTTTGGTAGACCTCGACAGGTTGATTCCAGTAAATCCTCCAGCCAAGACCACAAACCCCTTCCTATTAGGTATGTATTGTATTATTGGCTGAACTGTACATGCAACACTCATTTTGACCAAGAAAGTGTGTGCTTTGATAGCTGCAACTCTACATTAATCAGGTCTATGTTGATAAATCTAAGTTTACTAACTTGTTAACACAAACCGTTTTTTTTCTTCTGTTTAGGCCTCAGTGCTCCTTCACCCAACAATCCATTCCAAACTGAGCAACCCAAATTAACTCTGAATCAAATGGGCTCCAGCTTCACCGCTCTCCAGGGCCCTTCTCTTCCATACAGTGCTTCCTTGCCCCTGCCTGTGAGCCACCAGCCTGCCAGCCTCCCTTTGTCACTTACTCACCCCACCCAGCCTGGTCTGGGCCTGCCAGGGAACCTCCCTGAGCCCTTGATGCCCTTCACTTCAGCCAGCACTGAAGGATCACAGGCTGCAGAGAACAGTCAGAACCCTTTCTTGTAAGGATGAACTAAACTGGAAAAAGTATCTAAGAAAAAAGGGGTATGTCTTTAGGTTATGGTTTTGAAATATAACTCTAACAGACTGAACTTCAGCACAAAGGACATGTATGAAAACCCTATTCTTAGCTGTTTTATATTGTGTTATAATACAGTAACCCTTAGATTGATGCAAGCTGGTTCTGCTCCTCCATGCAACAATATGTCCTGCTCATCTTGTCATGAATGCCATCACAGAGTTTAAAAAAGATAACACCTTTGTATCAGAAACCATTAGCATCATATACACCTTCTTTAAGGCCATGACCTATTGCAGATTTAATTCAGGAAAGAAAATCAACAAGTCCCCTGCTCACTCACATGTTTATGTAACTGGCTTAGCTGGCTACTGCTGCTATCACATACAAATATAAAAAAAATGTGGAGCTTTTGTTAGACCTAAACTGATGAGCAACATCAGTGTCTACATGATTTTACTAGTAAAATCAATTGCTGGGGTTAATTGAATGAAATTTTAGTTTGGGAGGACTGGAAATGGGTTAACATTCGCTACAAGCAAGGAAACATTAGAAAATGTATGAATCATGAGTTTTATTCATTGCTTGTTAACCAATGACTTTTATCAAATATAAGGGTATGATTGGAACATTGCTTCATCCTCAGTTGGTTTTATTGTTTTGTATTTTCTCATTTCTTGTGATATCAATACATTTATATGAAATCCTCACAACCCAGGCACACACACCCAGTACCAGATGAAGTATCTGTTTTGCACTTTATGCCCCCTGCTGGTAGTAACTTATTACCTCTATGCTGCGTCACTTACAGTAACTACTCTGACAAATCAAGGTCTTCTAACATATTTGTCACACTTAACCTGTAGTTCAAACTGAAGTGCAAAAGTTTATTTTGTAGTCCTTACTTTGGGTAGCATGAGAATCAAACTTCAGTCAGTGATGAATCCCAGCAGTTCACTATTCATCTGTACAGAGATTAATCAGTAAAAGTGACTAGTATAACCAATTGTTAACCAAAGGTAAGACCCTGCAGTAGTGTTGATTTCACAAATGGTACAATAGTCAACCAAAAAATCATTCCATCCTGCCATGGCATCGCTAATATATCTCATTCAGCCATATGAACAGTTACCAACATTGTACCAAAGATACAGCAACGGTTTTTCAGTGGGTCCAACACTAAACACATCATTAAATTCTCTTAAAAAATGTGCGTAAACAGTCTGCTCACTGAGGATACTGCCATCTCATGCCAAAAGGCTTCAAGTCATCATTCAAAGTCCTGTGAGGGTAGCATCACTTTATAAGGAACAAACGTATGATGGTTCACTTGACTATGATGGACTCCAGCCAGCTCAGCACCTCCTGGAGTCCCTGTCCAGAGCGAGCACTGAGCTCCAGTGATGTGATTGGCTGTGTAGCAGATGCTATGATATCGTCCATTCTGAACAGCGACTTTATCTCTATGAGACTCATAGTGCAAGGCATGTCTCTGGAAAGAAAAACAAAATACACAATGTCATGAACAGCTATCACCAAGATACTAAATAATGATATTGGATAGCCTACATATTGTATTCAACCTTCTGACATTTTGCAGGTATGGCAAGTAGGTGTAGGGATTGACGTGTATGTGTACGTGAGTCACCTCTTGTTGAAAAGAATAAGAACAGAGGCACTGTGCAGAGGCTCAGCAGAGAGTACTGACAGCAGCTGGATACAGGAGGAGGATATCTGAGCAATGTTGGCTGAGTCCACCATGAACTATGATAAAATAGAAAGAGCAACACATTTACTCAAATAATTCCAACAATCAGTTTGTTTATCTCCATCAAATGTTGCAAATAAATGCATCATGTACACACAAAACTTACAATGACAGAAGAGCAGTCTTTGAAGTAACTAGGCCATATAGGGCCCATGCAGCCTCCCAATTCTCTTAATGTAACCTTCTTCTTCTTCTTTAGTGTCAGGTCGGTCAGGTTGGTTCCTACCTGTGGAAATTTTAAAAAAGATTACAGTGACGGCCCATCATTGAAACTGACCTCATTAGGACCACCTTTCAACATGACTTACTGTCGGCAGAGTAAGAGACGGTTCCCCCAGTTCACCTAATCCTTGCAAGCTAAGCTGTACCCATTTGTCAGGAAAATTATCCACATAATGACAGTTCATCAGCTTCAGAGGCAAAAGAAAGTTTAATATAATATTACACTCAGTTTTATACTTGGCCAGATTTATAAGTGGCAGTTTCTTATAATTTTTCAAAGGGTATGTAAATTAAAACAGTGTGAATAACTATTTCCTGTAGGACAATGCCACTTATTAAACACATTGCTATGCATGTCTACAAATATTGCTTTGCAACTGTATTTGTACTCAAACTGGTGCAGAAGTACATGACCGATATCAGTGGCCATATATATTAATAGCTAGCTAGGTGGTTATATATAGGTTATTGTATATAATAAGTTATTGCTTCTTAGCTTTTACAGCAGCTTATCGGGCTAAATTAGCTTGCTAACTAACTACTAGCTAGCTACACAACAATTTTAACAGTACTGAATAACGTAGTTTTTTTTTTTTAGTTCTAGTTCAAAAGATTCAACTTTGCTAAAAGGATATTTTGTAGACGTTTCAACAACAACGTTTTTCCGACGCCAGTTGCTCCAAGAAGCAGACAAATGTCATTGTTGCTCATTTCAGTTTTCCAGCAGAAGGATAGCAAAGCGAGTGGTAGCCATAGACAGTTGCAGAAGGTGGTAGCATGTAGCTTTATGCGGAACCATGGAGACGCTCACATGACTAAGCTATGTCGCTGTGATAGGACGAAGAAGTAATCCGTCATTTCAGTCTTTATTCTGATTGGTTACAATTACACCTGTATAAACATAACGGAAGAAAAACAAGATGATCGTTCCTGAGCATGACTTTTCGTTGGTTCACACGACGGAAGTAGTCGAAACGCCCCCTACACTTCTGGCACTGCGTTGTTAGTATTAGCACTACTATAATTCCATACGTCTTTGCTCTAATTCCACTGTGGGAAATAACCATGGAAGATAAGTTAAAGAAAGAGTTGGGAACAGCCATGCTGAAGTCCACCGGTCACTCAGGTGGTGGGTGTATCAGCGAAGGTCAGAGTTATGATACCGACACTGGGAGAGTGTTTGTGAAGATAAATCACAAAAGCGAGGTATTTTATTATTATTTTTTTGGTTTTTAATTAATTATAGTGACATGTTTTTAATTGGTGTTTGGCAGACCATATGTACCCGCTAGCTACAACCTCTGAAAGCCTGATAGTACTGAATTGCCACTGAACTTTGTGCACACGTTACGAAATGAAAAACAATATAATTACTTATTCCCTTACATGCAATTTAGTTTAGGGCTGTGCTTATGCACTAGTCACCAACCAACAATAATCTTTCTTGTTTTTTTCAGGCCAAATTGATGTTTGATGGTGAGATGGCCAGTTTGGAAGCCATTTTAAAAACAGAAACTGTTAAAGTCCCCAAGCCTGTCAAGGTGGTTGAGCTTGACACAGGAGGATGTGTGCTTGTAATGGAACATCTGGACATGAGAGGTCTTACCAAGTAAGAGCTTTCTTATAGAATTTGTTTAGAACTGTTTCCGTAGAAATGAGGGCAGCGTGAACATAGTGTAGTGTTTAGTTTATAGTAAGTAAAATATAGTATGTAGTTTGTTCTTTTTTAATAAAATTCATTATTTCCCAATCCAATGTGTAGGTACTCAAAGCAACTAGGAGAGCAGCTGGCAGATCTGCATATTCACAACAAGAGACAGTTGGATACATTTAATAAAGAGAACCAGACAGTGGGTAATAACCTTAACCTCACTTTAGTACCTTTTTGTGCTACTTGTACATACACAAAAACATTGCTCATTCTATGCTATTACTACACTGAATAACTCTCACATTTTAAATTAGGGGTTATTGCTGATTCATTTAGATTTTCTACATAACTGTACACAGGAAAAGGAGCTGGACAATCAGAGTTGGCTGTTGTTGAAAAATTTGGCTTCAGTGTACCTACATGCTGTGGGTATCTACCACAGGTTCGTATCTGCATACTAGACAAGACTGGAGTGCGTTTAAGTCTATCAGAGGTAGTACATTTGTATGTAGTACATGTATGTAGTCTCTAAGTCTTTGAAATGTCACAGTTGTGTTTACTGCATTAATGTTTTTCCCTTACTTTCACAGGAAAATGAGTGGCAGGATGACTGGGTGACTTTTTACTCCCAGCAGAGGCTGCAGCACCAGCTTAACATGGTGGAGAAAGCTTATGGAGACAGGGAAGCTATAGAATTGTGGGCTAAGCTACAGGTGCACCCCACCCTCTTTTCCCCATCAGAAATAAAACATATTTTACTTATGATTGTATCAATGATATGGCAGTGCAACATACATATTGTTTCTGTTATTTACAGCTGAAGATCCCTCAGTTTTTCAAAGATGTAGAGATTGTCCCTGCTCTCCTCCATGGAGACCTATGGGGAGGCAACGCAGCAGAGTGTACGATGGGCCCAGTCATCTTTGACCCAGCCTCCTTCTATGGTCATTCAGAGTATGAGCTGGGTATTGCAGGGATGTTTGGGGGCTTCAACAGCTCTTTTTACTCTGCTTACCATGACAAGATTCCTAAAGCAACAGGCTTTGCAAAGAGAAACCAGCTTTACCAACTCTTCCACTATCTGAATCACTGGAACCACTTTGGTGGTGGCTACAGGGGCTCTTCAATAAGTATTATGAAGAACCTAATGAAATAATTGCACTCACATTTACTTGTAGAAATCTTAACAGTCTTATGTTTATGTATATATTGACAGATGATAACTAACCAAAATAATGTGGAGAGACTAAACATATACGATAACATTGTAATGTCTGTTTTATTGTGTAGACAATACAGAATCAACATAACAAAGTATGTATACCCCGTGTCTACCTACACCAACCTGCTTCCAAAATTTGAAATACAAAATCCACATCTTTCAATTACTATTTTAAATGCTATGTTTGAACAAAGATATATATATACTTTATAGTTGTATTTTTAAATTCTCTATTTTCGACACTGACTTCTGTGTAGGTTGCCATCAAACATAAACCTTAACATGCAATACTGTTTAAAAAAGAAAGGCTTACCACACACCAAACCCTCCGCTCTGCACCAACCTTAAACTTGTGTTTTTATTTTTTTTAAACATTTTCTGCACGTGGAAGAGCAAGCAACGTGATATGGATATTCTCAATCAGGCTCGCTTGTCAGTTAGCAAGTTGAGTATGCTTTGGTATGAATCAAAACCTTACACATTTTCATTATCTGCATTTAATCACCATCCAACTCAATTGCACTGCTGGATTTTTGGATTTTCCTAGTCAATGCATTACTTTATACTATATCTACACCATAATAGCCTGACTGTTGATGTCACACAGACTAAAATAATACACACATACAAAATGTTTCGGCATTCATGGATTCTATATATTTACTTTCCTTTGCTTGGCCAACAATGAATCCTGAAATGAACCAAAGTGTTTGTCCTGATCTGCTGTAGGTGTTATGTATCTGGTATGAAAACAGTAGTAAATCAGACTGTAAGACCTTCATCATCATAAAGAACTCTACACCCCTCTTTCTCACTGTTTGACCCCCTGACCCAGAGTTATCAAAACAACTTCCCCCAGGTTGTTGTATACCTTGCCTCAAATGCAACTTACTGTAGTAACATAAACATAATCATATTGCTACTTTGCTTATATGTGTGTAATTATGTTATGTGTATGTTTTATATTCTACTATTTGCAGTTTATTAGAACATATTCCGGACTGTTATTACTCTCAGCTTTTGATGCACCAATGTTTTTGTTATGCATTAATGTTTTAATCACAATCTTTTAGGATCTTGACTTGAAATGACATAATACAATGGTACATGCTGTGCCATTGAACCAGTAATTTACAGCTCTGCAATGCATCATAACAAACACTTGGCAACTGTTAGTGGTTGACAAACTATTGAAATAATTGATTTAATTAAAAGTATAGGTAACACAATATAAAAATACTACAAGTAAGTTATGCATTCAAAATGTCACTTAAGTAAAAGTATAAAAATATGATCAGCCAAATGTACTCAAAGTATCAAAAGTATCATTATTTGTTTGTCAAAATGGGTCCTTTCAGCATTATATTATTATATTATTAGACCATTATCATTGATGGATTGACATGAACAGTACTATTAACCCTCCTGTTGTCCTTGGGTCAAATTGGACCCCTTTAAAACATATCTATATCTGAAATGAGGGTTTCTTTTTAACCAAATTACCACACAAAAAGGGATTGGATTCCATACAACGCTTTGCAATTACAATTGGTCACTTTCATTCCTGAGTAAACTCATCTGTACGTTCCTCTGATCTTAACTAGTAGTCAAAATTATTCATAATTTCTGCTTTTTTTAACTCAAATATGAGGTATAATTCTATAGGAAATGAAGGTTATTGACCGTGAATTCCAAAAATTACTGTAAAACTAGTTGTGTTAGTGAAGACAAAAAAAAAGTCTGAAAAAGGGACAAAAAGGTCATTTTTTTGTCAGTTTTTGACTCGAATTCCGTTGTTCCGGGAACATGGGTTAAATGTTATAACTGGTCTCGGTTGAGCTACTTTTAAATGTTTTTTCATACTTTGGTAGTTTAATCTATTTACATGCCAGCATCATATTTTAAAATTTGGATCAGAAAACTAGCTGTCAAATAACTAAAATATTTATAGAAGGGGGGTAGAAGTAAGTAGCATAAAACCCAAAACATGGGGTGACACTGTCAGAGCTTTCCCCCTCTGGACCTCCCTACCCATAAAACTACATCAGTGCACACAGCTCACATTCAAATCACTGATCAAAACATACCTTTTTAGATTAGCCTACAACCTAAAAGGATATTGCATTTCATCTACTGGTAGTTGCTGGTTTCATTGTTTCACTTGATTTTGTTAATGCTTGTTTTGTCGTAAAGTATCTTTGAGTACTATGAAAAAGGCTATATAAATAAAATGTATTATTATTGTAAAACAATAGTTAAATAAATTAGGCTACCTCAAACTTGTAAGTAGGTTAGGTCTAAACTTAGGCTACTTTTCTTTACTTTTTATCCACTTCAATGCTTAATAAATATACAGTAGATTATTTACATCAATCTAGCAACTATATAAAAACTTTTACAATTTGAATAGACTCAACATATTTCCAGAATGCAATCTAAAAGTTTCAAATGCCTAAAAGTTTCAATCTAAAAGACTTTGAGAAATTAACTTTGTGGATTTGATATTTCCCCAGTAGAATTAATAAATTGACAATCCGCTGTGCTGTCTGGTTTTTGTGGTCAATCATGCTGGAAACTAATTATTACATTTAATAGTATGCTGTAGATAGCCTACTATTACATTAAATAATTAGTTAATTGTTAATTAAATTAATAAAAATGTAATAGTATGCTGTTGATACTTTTTAAATTTAATAATTAATTTCCAGCATAATTGAGTTTGTTTTGATTATTCAAGTTGTAGTTATTTTTTCAACATATCCAATACTGATATTTCAAGAATAAAAAACAAAAGCGCTTTCTCTTTTGTCTCCAGCGAAACGTAGGAACCTTCTCGCTTACCGTACCGGGGCGGGGCGCGAGCACACAGTCTACAGCCACACATCCATGCACCAGGGCATCAAAACATTACATAGAGACTAGTGCCTCGGCTTTATGAGTGACATTGTTTTCACTTTACTTGCAGTCATTTTTCACATCATTACCCTCTAAACCAAGTCCAAATCGTAAATGTAATTGGTTGAATTTGGTCGTTCCGTAGCTAAACTAATTCTCAAACCAGATCCGTCCCTTTTCTTTTGCATTATTGAATGCTAATATTAGCTAACGTTAGCTAACTGAGTCATACAGTCTGTATTCATAACTGTTAACAAAACACGGTAACAGTAGCCTTTGCAACAAAGACACCGTTAGTGAGTAGAAGCCTGGCACAATGGCATTATCGGAGACAGAGAATGAATGTCCCGGTGGTGAAGGAGGAGAGTCCATTGTTCAAACGTGCGTGTTGGGGGGCTTCGGTGAGAGCTGCGAGACCAGAGCTCTCCTCTCCAGCCTGCCGGAGGTTCACGGGAGCACGATGACAAGCGAGTCCGCCACACAGAGGTTCTTAGGTGAGACAGTCATCCACATAGAAAATTATTCCTTAAATAAACAGTTTGTAACTAGTGCTTTAGGTGGGTGGTTTTTAGCTTATTCGCATTTAACCACACTGCCCATTTCCTCCCACAGTGATAATGAACAGATATCAAGAGCAGCCTCATCTACTGGACCCACACTTAGGTACATTATGATAACTATAACTCTAAATTCAATCTGTATTAGTACCGTCTGGAGGCTCATTATAAACTAATTTTAATTATGTTTTAGAATGGATGCTGAACATAATACTGGAGTTTGTGAGGAGTGAGAAGTCTCCCCCTTCATTGGTTCATTTGAGCTTTAAGTTTCTCTACATCATCTGTAAGGTCAGTCAAAAACAAAGTACCCCGGTTTGCGTTAGGTGTCTTGGCTGCTACGTCAGTGAATTCCCACCAGACTGCACTACGTATTATACAACCTGATCCATAGTCTCCACGATGTTTGTATTTCTTTTATTTTTTCCCTGGGCAGGTCAGAGGTTATAAAATCTTCATGCAGCTTCTTCCCCATGAGGTTGCAGATGTCCAGCCAGTTCTCGACCTGCTGTCCAGGCAGGATCCCAAAGACTCAGAGGTAAGACTGGCATTAAAGTGACAAAATTATAATCCAGGCTTTCACAATTACACCTTTGTGCATTTGCCTCATACATGTTTGAGTTGATAACATTTTTGTTGTTAGCTTTATCAAACAATTAACAATATATATATATATATTTTTTACCATCTACTCATTCCAGACTTGGGAAACTCGCTACATGTTGTTGTTGTGGCTGTCCATGACCTGCCTTATACCCTTTGACCTTTATCGTCTGGATGGTCATCTGGAGTCAGATAGTGGCAAGGCCAGAGAGCCCACCATGGACCGTATTTTAGCCATTGCAAAGGCAAGTTAAGTATATTCTTCTTCTTCTTATTGTTATTATTCTTCTTCTTATTCTTTATTTTATAAAGGACAACACACATTAATTAACATCTCATTAAATGTGCCAGTGTTAGTCTGTAGTCCTTTAGCCAGATGATTTTAGACCAGAGCAACAGGAGACAGCAAGACATTAGTACAGGTTAAACTATACAGACAGCTAGAGCAACACATAAGCTTTCTCAGTGAGCCATGCAGGGCTGCACGAAGCAGCAAGACATTAGCACAGGTAATCATATTGATTACTGTTTTATGTAAAAGAGATTGGTCTGTATGTCTAGGTATCGCTCCCCGTGATGGCTTGGTTCTGTTATCAGGATTTGTGGATCCTCAAAAATATGTGAAAACACTGTATAAATGTTTGACAGCAGTAAAGAGTAACTTATAACAGAGCACCCTCTGCTGTTTTTGAGTCAGTTTTTTGTCCATAATTACATCAACAAAAGGAACATATCATCAATACGTCTCCCTATCAAAACTGAGGCAACCAAAGAGAATCCATTAAGAATATAATCCAGAATCTTAATATCTAAACTGAATTTTATTCAGCCCCGGTAATATTTGTGTATTTATTTGTAGTTATTCCAACGTTTAAGAATGGTATGATATTCCACAGTAGTGCCATTTTACAGTTTGAGTAACGGATTTAGTTTTTCCTTTTTTCAGTCTTATCTCCTCGTCTGTGATAGTCCGAGGGATGCGGCATCTGTACTGGTATCAAAGTAAGTGCACAAACACCACGCAAGTAATTGCATAGTATTTTCATTTTATTTGTTGAATCCAAATATGTCACTTTCACAATTTGAAACAATGGAACAATAATACAGTTTTACAAAACTAAGTTTCCATTCTTCAATACTTTTAACTGGACTTGCTGACTTAATTGTATTGAAATGCCATATATAATAAAACTTAAATATCCCCTCACGGTATGAAGAGTACTGTAATGAACAGAAATTCAGTTATTCTTTTGATGAAGTCAGCACCATGGAGAACTCAGTGTCAAGTTGTTTCTTAGCTACCATGACGTAAGTTGTTCATTTCTCTTTGAAATGAGGAAATGTTGAGTTTCTTTTTAAAACATTAAAACAGGGCTTAACCTTAAGTAAAGTTCCCCCTATGAATATTGTATTATGCAGCTGAAATAAAAGTCATAGCTGTGTTTGGACTTATTTACTACACAAAACAAATTCAGGAAGGATATGATCAACAATGAATGACACCAGACCAAAAACAATGTAAATAAATAAGAGCAAATAGCACCAAAGGTACTCTAATGTAAACAATACCATTTGTAAATAAAAAAAACATAACATTAATATATAATAATATATAATATATAATAATAGTAATAATATAAAAGCTTGAAGAGATTTTTTAAACTTTAGTAGCCATTAGATATTTTTGAAGCTCCAGATCATTTTCCAGTGAAGGTGATAGGATACATATAGATACATACTGTATATAATTTGAAATGATGAGAAATCACATCAAGCGATTTGACGCTACGTATTTAATAAAGTATTTGTTTACTTCCTCAATCGTGTTACCTTCAGGGAAAATTGCGATGGTGGTGCCTGTGGAAAACCTTACCAATCATACAGTACAATAAAATATAAAAAAATGGTCAAGTCATCGCTGTTGACAGCATGGAACTGTTCCAATGGTACCCTGGGAACAGTGGTAGAAGAAGTATTCATAGATCCTTTTGAGACCACACTGAAATTACTCCACTACAAGTAAACAGTACGCATTCAATACCCTAGTAGGATGTAAGTTGTATCAGTTAAACTGCATACATCAAGCCCAGATGTCTACTCTGTGTCTATTACGTAAAGCCTGGGTAAAGCATGGCCTTTCACAATGAAGGACTGAAATGAATCTATAAAATTGTGGCAACTAGCAGTAAACACAAAATACAATCAAGATAGCTAGAACTGTAATTACTTGTCTGGCCAATAGAGGGCAAGGTTATTCTTTAATTGACTTATTGGTGTCTGCATTTGTTTAACCGCATGAAACCTTGTCTTGTTGTACATGACTGTACAGGTTCATGACACGCCCTGATGTGAAACAGAAGCGTCTCGGAGACTTTTTGGACTGGAGCCTGACCACCATATCCCAGACCAATGACCAGTCAGTGAGAGACATTATGGTGCTGGATGGTGCCCTGCAGTCTCTGGTAAACACACATACTCACCGATAACACAAACCTGCTGCATGCACACCTGTCTGTGTAGGTTTAAAACCAGTGTAATCTGTGTGCACTGCTGTATTAAAACCTACAAAGGGAAGTTTACAAGAGCTGACATGACTGGTATGTCACACACAAAACCTAATGTGGTTTTGGCAGGTGTGTAATGCACCTGCTGCGTGTGTGGGATCTGCTGTTTCAAGTGACTTTAAGCTAAACGGTTCGTCATGAAATGTCATCAGCATTGAGGGTACTTAGTTCAAGAGAAATCCACTTTTCCACCTTGATGCCTCTCACAATACACATGTTCTCACTGTAAATCGCTATTAATGATTGAGAGTATTTTAAAGTCCCTTTCTGTCAGCTAAGGTATTGTAATGCAGCCCTCAAGCAAGAACATTACACATGTATTATTGGCACATAAACTTGCATAACATGTTTAGAAACAGTCTCTTTGTACTTAATGTCTGTGACGTGAACCTGGTTCCAGCCTATGTGTGAGCCTTAGGGCAGTCAAAACTGGCTCTGTGTGCTCAGTCAGCAAGACCCATACTTGCTTTTTTGTGTTTAGATTGAGTATAAAGTGATGCAAAAAAAATCAAGGTTTAAAGACAAAAATAATTTTTTTAATTAATGAGCTAGCATGAATTTGTTTTTTTTATGTTTGTTAATGCAATAGAAAATGTGTGATTCTTTCTCAAATGTTACTGCAGTATCTCCGATTGATGTGGTCATCTTATTTGTATCCCCTAGGCAAAGCTTTTCAAACATGGAAAAAGAGATGACCTCCTACAGTATGGTAGGTTCCCTTTCCCCTGTTATCCGCAGCAAAGTAATGAATTAACACTATGCTCTCTAATCTGTGGAGGTCAAAGGGAAGACACATCATTTCCTGAACAGGAGTTAAGGAAACACGTTTGTAACATTTGCAGTCTGTTCCGTTGCATTTGCCTGTGGTAACATCATTATTTGTTTTCACAAATCCATATCTAAATGTCCTACGCCGCAGGTATTTGAATGCAGACACACAGGGATTTCCCTTTAAATGAATAAAAACAGAGTCTTCCCATACGTGAATATAATCTATGATTTTATTTGACATGCTATCCAATGCACAGACTGTCCAGTCACCCTGGAGCTTACGTGATTTTCAACATAGTGAGAAATATTTCCGACAAAAATATTAATGTATTTTTCTTAGCTTCTAGCCAGACAAATTTATATATATTTATATATTCAATTCAATTCAATTTTATTTATTGTATCAATTCATAACAAGAGTTATCTCGAGACACTTTACAGATAGAGGAGGTCTAGACCACACTCCAGAATTTACAAGGACCCAACAGTTCTAGTAGTTTCCCCCAGAGCAAGCAACAGTGCGACAGTGGCGAGGAAAAACTTCCTTTTAGGCAGAACCCTCAGACAGATATCTATATCTATATATATATATATATATATATATATATATATATATATATGTGTGTAAATTAATTTGTTATAACAGTATTACAACAGATAATATGGATGTCCTATTTGTTTCCAGCGCCTACAATCCTGCAATGTCTGGAGCAGAAGAATCTTTCAGAGAGCAGCCAGGCCATGCTGAGGAAGCTTGGTGTCAAACTAATCCAGAGACTTGGCCTCACCTTTCTGAAGCCACGTTTGGCCACTTGGAGGTCAGACATAACAACCAAAGTCATCTGTATAACACATCGATACACAAATTCTGTGTGTGTGTGTCTGTCTGTCTGAAGAAAACTGTGTTAGATCTAAAACGTGCGCATATAATATCAGTAATTCCCACCGTTGAGTTGGGAATTGCTTAACATGCGGTCACTTTCATGCCCATGTTTCACAGTGTGATGTCATATTTGTGTACAACACATGTCATGTCCTTAGTGGCTGGATCAGTTAGCAGCAAAGACCTGAATGTCTTAAAAAATGTGTATGCATACTTTTCAGGTACCAGAGAGGCAGCCGCTCCCTGGCAGCAAACCTTTCCATGTCCCAATCTACCACAGTTGCCGTGACTCCTGAAGTGGAGACGCACAAATTGGAGGAGGACTATGACATTCCTGAGGAACTGGAGACTGTTATCGGTCAGTTTTTGCCTCGACTCTTTTCAAAACATTTGTCACTGATATACCTCTGCTCAGGAAAATTAATTTAATTTAATTTTTACAGAGCATCTGCTGGTGGGACTGAAAGATAAGGAAACAATTGTGCGCTGGTCCGCAGCAAAGGGGTAACAATCTGTTCATACGTCACCTAACCACAACTGTTGATAACAAATCATCCTTTTTGCAACTTGCCTTTGGTATTCTTTACGTCAAAGACATCTCTGAAAGAGTCTATGTGTTACAATAATCATCTGTTTTATATAACCCTTCAGCATTGGGAGGGTGACAGGAAGGCTTCCCAAGGAGCTGGCAGATGAGGTGGTTGGATCAGTGCTGGACTGCTTCAGGTAAGTTCATGCTAGGGGAATATCTCTCCATCACAGTCACCATATGTCATTTATAAGTTCTTGTATTTTATTGTTTTCAATAATACCCGTCACACAGGGAACATTTTTGAACTGTGTTGTGTGGCTTCCTTTTCAAGCTTCCAGGAAACAGACAACGCTTGGCATGGAGGTTGCCTGGCACTGGCAGAACTTGGAAGAAGAGGCCTGCTGCTCCCTTCACGGTTGACAGATGGTATGTGACCACAAATTTACATTGACATCATTATCATACGATACATGGACTACTATAACCAAGTCAGTTCTTGTCATTTATTTATTTATTATATTTACATTTACAGTACATTACCACATCTTCCATTGTCAACATTCTACATGAAAAGTCCAGATTTACAACCCCTATTTAAATGCTTTACACCTTGTTTTTATTCAAGTTTGAGAACCATACAAAATATGCACATCATGTCTTTGCAATGATTATTTTCTTACAGTTGGCTTTGTGGCAGTGTGATAGACGTTTTCGTTATTAATTATATTCAATATGTTGATCTTTTTTTAGGCTGAAGGTTAAATATACTCTGTCCTTTTTTACAAAATGTTCTAACTGTCAGAGTTTAGGAGCAGCGCGGCCTCCTCCTCAGAACCCGCCCTGGTGCTTTTGCTTTCTTGTTTGGTGCATGGCTTTTGTTTTCAGCCTGCCCACTGTTTGCTCTTTTTATAACAGTTTTCTTAGCCTTGGTTGTGCGTTTGGTCTTCTTTGGAAAGCAGGAACTTTTAGTGTCTGTGGAACCCTCTGAGGGCCTATCTGCAGGGCTCAAGTCCCACAAAGAGGCAGCAGAACTTGCAGTGGCTAACTGACAGAGTGCCAGTGCTGCAGTCTGCCTCTGGTCACATCGTTCTTCATCCAGCTCAGTATCTGGCCTGTGCTGGAGATCTTTTAAAGTGCTCAAGGTAGAGCTGTGAACAGGGCTGCTATAAGAAGCTCGCAGACTGAGGTTCAGAGGTAACTCTTCCCCATTTATTTTCTCTGTGTCTGAGACCCTCAGTCTGTGGTCATAAGGACTACTTTCTTTGTCCTGATTCCTTGTTGAGAGGTTTAGGGGGGCCAGATCATCTCTGTTGTCCTCATCATTTTGGTCTGGTGTAGTTTCAGGATATGGTTTAGAAAGAGGCATAGAGGAATATCGGCTGGTCTCTGGTGGTCTGAAAGAGACGGACCAAAATAAAGAGTTAAAGGACTGATTACCATTAATTACCAGTAATTGCAAATACAGTATATCGCAGCTCAATTAGCAAAGAGAAAAAAGATTTGGGGATTTTTACTCACCCTCCATCCACGTGCAGAGATCCTAACTGCTGCATGTTTTCTGCTGACTCATCGTGTCTTAAGTCAGTTTTGATGGGTTGCGTGGCTGCAGCTGTGCGTCCTAGTTGGGTGATTGACTGTGAGTCTCCCGTGTAGTGTGGGCCCTCTGTGTCTCTTTGGATGGTGTGTGCATGACTGGGTCTGTCAGGGGACCCCAAGGCTGAACAGCCCTCTAAAGGACTCAGCCGGGTTTCCTTGTCTTCACTTTGCCCATTGTTGCTCTCCTCTTGTGTAGATGTGTTGAGGCTGTCGTGACGGGGACGTGAATGCATGTATGGGTCATAATCCTTAGGCCCAAGGGTTGGGCCATACAAATCCAATGGTAGATATCTGGACCCTGTAATTTGCATGGAGATCTCATGGGGTCTGTACAAGCCAAAATGCAGAGGGGGGCCCGGGTGAAAAGGGTGGCAGTATCTGTATGGATGTGGGGGAAAGAGTGAAGTGTGAGGTGGGGCAATGGGTTGTGGCACCACAGGCCTCTGGGGATCCGGAAATTCTGGCCGGAAAGAAGGAGAGTTTGGCTCATTTGCATGGTGGTTTGCTGGGAGGTAGTAGGGTGGATACAGGGGCCGGTCAGACAGGAGATAAGGAGAGTATTCAGCAACCATGGTAGGGGTGAATGATTTTAAGGGAATGGATGATGAAATCGGGCCCCATGGGAAACCTGGGTGGTTGAAAGTGGGCACAGGAGCTTGTGAGTCCTCCGACTTAAAGGCTTCTGCTTCCTCACTTTTGGGTGTGACAGGGTAGAAGGCAGATGGGCGCGGCAGAGGCTCATTGCTCTCCATGTCCTCTCCCTCTATTAGTGTATTTGATTTCGCTACACTGTGGCTGTCTTTATTGACTGGACTGTCACACTCAACGTCAACTTCTTCTGTGTCATCTCTGCTCTCAGCGTTGTTCTCCTCAGTTCCCTGTGTCTCAGGAATATTGTTCTGAACTGCTGGCGGTGGGCTCTGACAGTCCTTAGGTTTGATAGTGTCTCCCTTTACTACAGCTTTGACCCTTCGGGCTGTTTGCCCATTTTTCTGTGACATCAGGGAGATGGAGTTTTTACACAAGTTATATTTCATGTGGTTGAAGAGATGGGACTTTTCGTTGCAGGTGAAAGGACACTGGAAACACTGGTACTTGAAAGGCTTGCCTGGCGGTCGGGGTATATAGTGAGGTCTTTTTGGCTTGCGTTCTTGAGCAGTTTCCATCTTTATTCTAATGGATGTCTGAAAGAAAAGAACAGCACATTTCAGGAATTAGAAGAAGTTTAAGTTTCTTTGAAGTTCCTCTGTTCCCTGAAGCTGTCTTGGGGAGTGTGGCACTAAGAGACACTCATGAATCATTGCAGCTTTTGTACCAGATTCTCACTGAGCTAGCAGTCACGTCATGTGTCTAAGAGAGTTGTTTGTCTGGTTCAGGTGGAGAGTGGCTCTTGGAAGGTTTTTCTCTGTGTTTCTTTAGCTGCTTGTGCTGAAAAGTGTCCTGCTGCACAAAACACTGCACCCTCAGGCTAATTTATTTCTGCAATTGTAACTTCACACTGGGCTGGACACCAAAGAACCACAGAGAAAACTATGAAAACCTGTCTAACTGCGAAAGTTCACCACCATGTTTGAATAAGTGCACTCCTGTCTACATGTGGTTTTGGGTGATTGGCAGCAGCCTACAAACACCTCTACCCGCCTGTTCACCTGTCTGTCTGCTCTGATATTTTTCCACTCTTCAGTCCTATAAAGTTAGAGAGCTGCTAAGGCACTATGCTCTTACTAACACAGACCTGGAGGGCATGCAGAGACATGCTTTCTATCTCAACCTTATTAAACTCTGTGCTGTCGGCGTGGGAACCATGAGCCACCTGCTTCCCATGACTACACCTGCAGGATGCACTCACCTCCCAATCATCATTTGATGAGCTCTACAGCTCTGGAGATACAGGAGTATGAGAAATAATTCTTTATTATTTGTAGTAATTAAAATTTAACATTTCATTTAAACACTGAAGTTGGCTGCATGTGAAACACTTCCGGTTGGCTTTTGAAATGAAACGTGACCTAAAGCTTTGAGTTAAGTGTCGATGGGTGGCCGTGGAGGAACCTGCTTGTCATGCGCTGTCGCAAGAAGTTGTCACTCAAGTTTCTGTACTACTGTTAGAGCACGCAAAGCCACTCCTTTCTTAAGAACTGAAATTGATCAATCTCTTGTCAACGGTGTAACTCTCTCTGTTAATATAATCCATTTAAAACATTTTTTTTAAATTGTAATAAAAAAGCTATGTTATCTAAATAAGTATTTTGAGCTTTTTTTAGAAGGTTATCTGCAGAGACCAGGGAATTTAAGCATTACCCGTGCATCAGTTTTCACAGTGCAAATAGGGCCTAATTGAAATCCATTGGTCACAGGTTGATATGTAGCCTAAACCCCCCCTAAATAATACACACTACAAAGACAGTCTTTTCCAATAACAGAAAGGCTTTCGCGGAGTGCTGTAAATGTAAGTCAATGCCGTTTCCTTATTAAGTAAAGGAAAAAAAACAAAAAAATTACCTGTTCTGGTCTGAGTCTTCAGCGCGCAGACAGCTGCCCCACGGTCCACAGTGAGCGTAGGTCAGGATGTGGTCTCCGATATGTGTCGAAAGTTCAGAGTGTGTTTGTGAATGTGTGTGATGGTGCATGTGCGTGCTGTATTTGGTTAGTTGTGTGGTGAGTTCCTTTCCCTGAAATGTTGTCTCACTAGTGGGTGGGGCTACAGCCCAAACAGCAGGGCCCTTAGGCAACATCGATGTACCTGATATTAGTCAAGCCTCGAGCGATGATTTACATGATGGGGTGGGGTGGGGGCTCTCACTACTTCTTCCTCTTATCCGCTCCATCTATTGTCTTTTGGGGAAATTACCAAATATGTTTCATTCTGCAGTTACTTTAAATTACATGTTGATTCACTTCAACACATCAAGTTTCCAGTGAAGTCCAGTAGTCCAACTTTTACTAAACGAGTTAACTTTTTTGCTAACTTCCACTTTATAACAATGCTAATCGTGTTGTGCTTTCTTTCACCAATGTTACATACGACTCATATTTACTAGATGACTTTGAACATTGATATAACTAAAGTGGGAAAAGAATAAGTGGGCAGGCACTAGCTTGCATTCAGTTCAGCTTCAAATGGTCTCACACTGGAAATTGATAATCAGCCATGTCATTGTGCTTCACACACAAAAGACACCTAATTCTGATACATAATAGTAAAAATCTGTAATTTAAAAATTTAAAAAAATAGTAATAAATGCATGTAAACAATAACAATGATATGATCTGAAATACTTACCACAGTTGAGAGGCTCACTATTTGATATATAACAATTTTTGTTAACAATAATTTACGATTTCTTCATTCAAAATAAACAGTTAAGTCAGCAGTTATTTCAGCAAGTTGTAACATAGTCCGAGGAGTTTGGTTTTATAATGTTTGTTTCTTAAGTAGTGACTTTTGAACTCACCTCAGCAAAACTGTTACATACAGTATGTAACATGTTTGATCTTAACTTTATTTCTTGTTCTTGAGATAAAACCACTCCACCAATTTCTGTTGTCTCATTGCAGTTGTGCCTCTCATTGTCAAATCCCTGACCTACGATGAAAAGAGGGGAGCGTGCAGTGTTGGTTCCAATGTGCGTGACTCTGCCTGCTACGTGTGCTGGTCTTTCGCCAGAGCTTATGAACCTGAAGAGCTCGAGCCTTTTGTCACTCAGATTGCCAGGTAACCTTCCTCTTCCTTCCTTTGCCTCAAAACTTCACCTTCATGAGTTGCTGCAAAACCACACCAAGAACACATTTGTATCTGTCAAGTTCACTGTTTCAGTGAGATAAGAGTAAATCTTCTGTTGATAAGTGGCCCAAATGATTATATGTCTTTAATAATACTACAATATTCCCCACAGGACAATCTGATAGATAGGGCCAGCTAAATAAAAAAAGCTGTTTTCGGATTTGCTCCCATTTTAATTAGCTCTTTCTGATGTTTGTTGAAAATGCAAACACAACATTTCTTATGGGGTATGTATTGTACATTTTTAAAGCATTATTTACATCAGCAAAACATTCTTGGTATGCCACTGTTGCTGCCCTCAACAACATAATCCCTTTGCTTTCCTGACAAAGAAGGACAAATTGATATATTTGTGTTAAGCCCACTACCAGCCAATAATATCATCTCATTGATATGTATATACTCTAAATATATTCCTTAACTGTGTAAAAAACTAACCAGAGAGAGAGAGAGAGAGAGAGAGTGATAGAGAGAGTGAGAGAGAGTAAGAGAGACAGAGAGAGAGAGAGAGATTGTTTTTTAGGTAGCAGCTCATATTGGATTATGTTCTCATTGTAATTTGCATAGAAGCTTCATGGTTTGCCTCTAAGCAGTTATTTACTGCCTCAAACCAGTTTTTTGTGCCACACCAATCTTGCATGAGACCATATAACCAGCAGATAGCCTTTTTTGCCTAAATATTGAGGCTGCAATATGTCTTAATGAAGCAAACATGTCATTCTAAGAATATGGTATCAAAAAGTGATTCATTTTATTTGTTTAAGTAAGCATTCTCTGATTCCAGCTTCTCAAATGTGATTATTTTGTAGTTTATTTACTCCTCTATGACAGTAAACTTTTTGGACAAAACAAGACGTCATCTTGGGCTTTGGAAAATGTTGATCAACCTTTTTTTTACCATTTTATGGACCAATTTTATTGACCAAACATCTAATCGATTAATCAAGAAAAGTAATCAACAGATTAATTGTCAATGAAAATAATAATTGGATGCACCCCTGATTGTTTTCTCTTTCAATGAAACTGTTTCTTTGCCACATAGAAAGATCTAGTTGAGGAAATAAATTGTTGTTTATATTCTCTTGCACTTGAAAATTCCTCATTTCTTAAGTTGCCCTTTAAAGTAAGGTTTTTTTGCCATTAGGACACAGGTGATAAAAAAGGGAAAGAGACGCATGCTTGCATGATATTTGGCATAGAGATGAAAAGATTTGCATGTGGTATATTATTTAATGTTATTAGAAAGCTCCCTGTTTTCTAATGTCTGACAGTGGACAAGCAATGGATGGCAAGTCGGAAGTTGGGACTGTTTTTTTTTTTTCCTTCATTCATTCAATCCTTTGCGCAAAAGTGACCTGGTTGCCTAATCAGACATGGGACAAACCTGTTAAATTGCCAGCACATTATCTTAATTATGTTAATGTCAGACAGAGGCTTATGATTTATCTAATTTAAATCTCCATAGTGTGACTTTTGTTTTTTGTTGGGTCAATAACAGTTTAACTTGCAGTTTTACCAGTTGTATGGTCTGGATTGAACTTGTCTTTTTTGGTCTATAGACTAGAATGCAAAATGGCAAGATCTCGTCGACCTGAACAGCAATTAGTAACATTTTATACCTTGCACTTGTATGTAATCAACAACCAGTGTAGAGAAACTAGAGTGCAATATCATCCAGTGACGTTCAGTCTTTGTCAATAGTAACGGTTTGCCTTCTCCTTGATTTCTTTTCTCTCGGTGTGCATGTATGAACCTGTGGCCTCTGACTGTGCAGACCAGCTCTGCAGTGTCAGTTTGAACCCCTGCGACTTCCATTATCATCAGCAGTCATGACAACACCCTCCCTTTGCCTAGTCTACAGGATTGCCAGGTTTCGCCTGTTGCTGTAGGTTTCGGTCGCCGTTTGGCAGCAATGCTCAGACAAGCTGGTTCCTGCTCTTTGCATCACTGCTTGATGACATTAACAGAAAACTCACTTTTGGGAATGTGCGACTAAGTGACTTAGGGGCACACACATACACACACACAGATGTATCTTGAATTACACAGTTATACTGTGTTTTTATCAATTGTAAAAGTGGCAAAATATCCTTTAGGGTGTTATCCAGAGTCCATTCAGGAGGGTTTTTGTTTCCAAGTTCTCAGGGCTGGGGCAGTTAGTAAAGCTCCAGGCCTGACTCTTGCTGTTAGGAGGCAGGATACATGGGAGGAGAGCAAACAAGGCCAGTAGCAGTTAGTGTCAGTTAGTGTAATACTTAAATAGGTTGCAGGATAGGAAAAAGAAATGTGCTGGGTGGTTTGCATTTTCTTTAAAACCAATCACAATTGTCTGACGGGTGATGCTAAACTCCCTCAGCTACTCTGGCTCTTCAAAATGGTCTCAGGAATGAACTTGTTTTGGTGGAACATTTTCAGCTGATAAAAGAAAACACCACATAAAAGAAAGCCGTTATACACAATACACACACAGTAACAAAAGTTAATTGCCGAATACATGGTATTTGTAATTTGCTCTTACCAGTGTCACCAGCATTGCCTTGTGTACTGCTACTTTGCCCACAGCAATCCTGCCACAGTCGGTCTCAAAATGTTTCTGTTAGATTTGTAAATGCTGTAACGTTAAACACATTTCTTTTTTTAAATCTTTACAAAAGACGTAAGAACCAAGCAGGCCTGCCTTGTCCAACATTTTCTTCAAAACTTGCCATGTTCAGCAGGTTGCTTGCTAGCTCGAAGTTTGTTGTTCTTTTCCGAAAGAGTTTTGCAAGGTGAGGGATATCCGGCAGACAGAGGATTTGTTAATCAAGACTACAGTAAAAGAAATGTTTCTAAAAATGGGTGTAAATATATTCCAATTATGTTTTTTTGGAGCATGAAAAATGGACTAAAGTGTAAATTACAGAATAAGAAGAACAACTAAATATTGAAACAGTTAACCAACAAACATAGCACAAAGGAGCCCATTTTGTAACTTGTCTACCTATTCATTTTCCATTTTTAAGCAGTCTCGTGAAAACGCCCAACTGAATTCCCTCATCATTGTATTCTGTGGACAAATTTAGTAACGTCTAGATAATGTATACTCTCCAATCCCCACTTCTCTCTGCAGTGCTTTGCTGATCACAGCTGTGTTCGACCGAAATGTAAACTGCCGCAGAGCCGCCTCAGTAAGTTCTCTGGTCAACATCCAACGATTTCTTCTCTAAAGATTTTCAGTTACATGACAGAAGTTAATTTTTATGTCTCATTTTGTTCTAGGCTGCCTTCCAGGAGAATGTTGGTAGACAGGTTTGTAATCGCAGTATTGACTACTTGTGCATCATGAGTAACCAAATTACTGTGATTTGGTGTTTTTTTCCCGCCAATTATTCAGGTATTGCTCAACTTGCCTTGTTAGGGTATGTCTTTGAAGAAAATAATTAGCCTCCCAGAACAACTACAGGGCACCAGCAAACATTTGATTTGCCAATAGTCCTTGAGCCATAAATCTTAGGTCATTACTGGAATTTGGAACAAATCACTTATTTCCAATCTCTGATTCATCTGCTCTGTGTTAAACAACATGGACCTAATCACATAACGCACTAAAATATCTTAGCTGTTTTTTGTGTCAACAGGGGACATTTCCTCACGGTATTGACATTGTGACTGCAGCAGACTACTATGCCGTTGGAAATATTAATAACTGCTATCTGAACATCAGGTAAGAAACAAGTGGAATGAACACATTGGCAGTTTTTAAAGGCGTTCCCTTTACAGCCATATTTTCACTATCACTAGTTAAACTTGGTATAACATCCTATACATAAAGTGGGATGGCAACCGGTAGTATCCCAGCCTTCATATTGGCAAAGGAAGTGACAAACCAGTCCTACTTCATGGTTGAACAAAAGATTTCCTCCCCCTCCCCCTGTCCCACCAATGAGAAAAATGCACTTAGGTCAAAGGAGAGTTGTGTGCACTGTGTGCAGTTGTGGTTAGTAAAGTACCCAATAATGAGCAGCAAATTTTGTTTGCAAATTTTGTTTTTTAACAAATACAAGTAGATTTTACAAATTGTTTAGTTTAACTAAGTCAATGTGGCTCTAATGCATAGCTATCAAAATCTGGTGTTGATATTACACCCACAATATGCTGCATTAAGCATCTAAATACCTCCCAGGACATAGATGTTGCTTACAACTGCAGTTCCAATTAAATTTATGAACATCTGCGTGCCACCTTTTGTACATACACACCTGGCATATAAGGAAATGTGTAAAACCAATATAAAAAGGTTCCAGTGCCCTTTCGGGAATTGTCACTTTTGACTGAACTGTGAAACCACTAGCAGAGCAAACATTCAAGCAGGAAAAATTGAGAAATATGCAAACCTCAGGGTATGACTGACTCTAGAACTGCAGCGAACAATGAAAACGGAATAAAGACGTGGATGTAGAATGATGAAAAGTGGCTGAAATAGATTTCCCCCCCACATTTGAATGCTTATACATAGTAATGTCTGAAGCTGTTATTTATTTTCTGTCGATATTGTCAGCTGTGTATCTAAAGCCTTGTTTTTTGTTCTTAAAGTGTCTATATAGCTAGTTTCCCAGAGTACACCAAGGCCATGATTGATCATTTGATAGCTATGAAGATCAACCACTGGGATAGGTAAGTACTTGTATTTCCCTGTCTTCATAAATGTCAACAAATATGAAGGTAAAACAATAAGCACAATACTATATTCTTTGTGTTTTGCAGTGTGATCCGGGAGCTTTCTACTAAAGCACTCCACAATCTGACGCCTAAAGCACCTAAATATATGGCAACAACGGGTAAACAATGTCACCTCACCTGTTCCACAGGCAGCGGAGAAAGCAAATTGCTAATGAGAAGTGCCATTTAGAAATTGATTGAAACCTACCATTATTGGTCATAAATAGGTGTACCATGCCTTTTTCTTGTTGGTTTTCAGTTTTGCCACAGATTTTGCCCATGGCAGTGGGCATTGACCTCCACAGTCGCCATGGAGCCATCATGGCATGTTCAGAGATCACACACGCTCTCTACAAACTGGGCGTTCAGACTAACAGGTAGACTATACCCAGTCAATGAAACATTGAGCTACGGAAAGATGTCCTAAAACTTCTACCTAGACGGTGTTAATATAGTGTGAATATGAGCTTTTCCTTAGCATTTGGGATAATGTGAAATTCTACTTTTTTTATTTTTTATTTTTTTTAATAATCCCATTCTATGAATTGTTGCTTTAAACATGCATGGTTCTCATATTTCCTTCCTTTATTTGTCTGCAGGACTGTGGTGGACGTAATTTCCTCAGAATGTGTGGATGCATTAAAAAACATTCACCAAACGGTAAGTGTAACTAAATGTTGTTACAAGTTGAATGAGTGTAGTCAAAGTGTCCTCTGTTGCTGATGTTCATTTGTTGCCTTACTTTCAGCTACATGACAGAAAACAATACAGGTAGGTGGAAAGGGTCTATTTGATTTGTCATTAGCAGTATGGTAAAACATAACTAAATAAATATTCTTTTGGTTTCATATCACAATGAATGCTTTTGTTTGTAGGGGTTTTGGTGGAGAGCTAATGAGGCCAGCTAGTAAGTGTGACTGCAAATAGGAAAATGGCTTTTACAATGCAATTCAATAGCTTGAATGAACATGATGGAAGACATAAAGGGCAATGCTATTTTCTTATAATACGGTAGATATGATCACTTTTATCTTGTTTACAGTGTGCGGTCTTATTGAAAAGCTGTCCCGCTCCAAAATGCCATTCAAGAACGAAACTGTAATCAGTAAGTTAATTTCTTTTTTAAAGTTGCTGTTATGCTTTTACATTTTTGTATTTCATTCGGAGTCTCTAATGTTGTGACACCGTTTCAGCTGGCTGGCAGTCGCTTATTGACGACACCATAAAGAATCTGCATCTCGTTTCGAGTGGTGTGAAGGATTGCATTATGGTAAGCTTTTCTTTATAAAATGAAAGTGACATCACAGACAACAAAAATGCTAATTTTACATTTTACCTGACAATTAACTACTAGTGAATTGTACGCATTCATAAATAAATAATCTCTGAAGTATTTTAACAAAGTGGATGCCCATAGGAAATTGAAATTAGCAGATAAGATGTTAATTTGGTACTTCTCAAACTGTGGAATTGGAAGACTGCTTTTCATCCAGAAAGACCCTTTGCTTGTTAACTATTCCTTGATCTTCATCCTTATTTGTCTGCAGGTTGCCGTGGTAGCGGCCTTGTCCGCCTTGTGTGAGGAGTACTACCAGGACGAGCCAGGCCAGGCAGACTCAGCAATGCAGGGTGAGTAAAATACGTACTTCCACTAGTTCTACTGTATGTCTGAATTTGAAAGTAATCTCTACATGGCATATGTGTGTTTGTGTTTAGATGTCCTGTTATCTCAGTACATTGAAGGGCTGAAGAGTCCACAGATGCTGACTCGCTGTGGATCTGCCCTTGCCCTCGGCTCTCTGCCAAGATTTATGATCCAGAGCAAATTGAATCAGGTGTGTTTGGAGAATGAGTACATTTTGTAGCCATTTTACATCCCACTGCCTTAGTATATAAAGTTAAGATTGTGTGTGTGTGTGTGTGTGTGTGTGTGTGTGTGTGTGTGTGTGTGTGTGTGTGTGTTTGTGTCAGATCCTTAAAGGCCTCCAGCAGATGTGCACTGTCAGCCAGAAGGATGGGAATTTTACAGAGGCGAGGAGAGATGCAGTCAAAGCAATTGCTCAGTGAGTATGCATTAAAAAAAAGTATTCCTTCTACTGTCGTTGTTTTCAATATTCTTATTTAATTTATTTGGTTAAGACTAATGTTTCGAAGGCCCCTCCGTCACTCCTCTGTTCTTTGTCTTGCCCTAGTTGTGTCAACTAATGTTTAAAATAAACATTTGGCTGACTAAAGCTGCATGAGTTTAATGACATGTCCATCCATCTTTCATCAAAATTCAATTTTGTTCTTATTTTCACAGTTCATCAGCTACTGAATCTCCTCTGTCGGCCCTTTGGATCTTTTTTTAATAAGAGTTTCTTTTTTGTCTTGCATCAGAGTGTGTGTGAAGGCTGGTGTTTGTGCCCATGGCTCCCCAGACTCTGCCCTATGCTCGGAAAATGTGGCAGAGGTGTATGACGCTCTGCTCAACAGCATGAATGACTACACAACAGACAGCCGAGGGGACGTTGGTGCTTGGTGAGTTACCTTACTTATCACCCCACATTAGTAAATATGCCCAGAAACACTTACACCTCACACATACACACATTTTTTTTTTTTTTTCACTTGCCTCAGGGATTAGTAATGCTCCCTTGCCTGAGGCCTTTGGTGTTTTTCTGTTCCTTTACCTAGGGACACAAAGACATTACATACATGCTTGTCTCAGTAGTATCCCCGGGCCATGCTTACCGCCTCGCCAGGAATGTCACCAGGCTTGTCCCTTGTCCTCACAGCATAGGATGGGCTGCTTCTCACGTTACTTTTTATTTTATTTCCTTCATTCTTTCTCTTAAATTGTTTTTTACCCCTCTTAAAAATGTTTCCTCTTTTTTTTGCACATATACACACACACACACACACACACAGACATATTTTTCATCCCTTTGTGCGTCTGTTTCAGGGTGTGACTTTATAAAGAATGCAGTGATTAACATATCACATAAACATATTGTCCCTTGCAGAGATTGAGCTAATTTGACTATAACACTGCCAAATATGCCAGTGACAAGGACATATAAGCTTCAAATGATGGTCCGCATCCCTGTGCCATCTTGTTTTTTATTCGTATGAGTTCATAAGTTTGTTCTTAAAGATTATTTTGCTTTTTAAGATTGTTGAGATCATGCCATTTACTCTCTCTGTGATGTGCCCAGGGTGAGAGAGGCAGCGATGACTAGTCTGATGGAAGTGACTAAGCTGGTTGCCAGCAATGCTCCGGAGATCCTTTTGCCAGACCTGTGAGTAGCAAATGGAAGACTCTGCATAACACCAACTCATGGCTTTTTTTTTAATTTAAATTTTTTATTAACCTCACCATACATCTAGAGAATCTCCAACCTGTGTTTCACGTCACCAGCAGGTGAACATAAAAAGTTGTAACGTCAGTCAGTCTCAGACTTGATGTGTGTTCTTTGGCTTGAGTCATCTTCGGTGTCACTTCAATGTCTCAAGGTGTGGCCACAATACCTCAGCCTAGGTCTGTTCAACTTGGATCATGCAGGTTTTGTAATTATTATAAAATAACAGGATCAAAATAATTGCATAACTTTGTTTTTTTATTTACTTTTACTGTTGATAGGACACTAGTTGATCATGGTGGAATTCACACCAATTGTTGCCTTTGGGCTTATTTATAGTGTTAGGTTAATTAATTCATGATAATTGTTTGTCACCTAGCTAAAAAAGTTCAGAAGTTTGTATACCAAGTTAACTCAAAATGCCAATTTGGTGATACCTTAGTAAGGTTTTGTGAAGAAACACACAGCATTGATTTCTTATTTATGTAATAAAATCACAATTCTTTTCTCAATTCCTTACTATTCTGCAGAGTGAAGTGCATGATGTGCTGCCTGGCCCAGCAGTCAGCAGAAAAGATTGACCACTACAGAGCCCACGCTGGCAGCGTCTTCTTGCAGCTCCTTCATAGCACAGATCCTGCAGTACCTCACATCCCCCACCAAGAGGAGTTGTTGAGCATATTCCCTGTGTGAGTCTCCCACTGTCCCTCAAATTGCAGCACATCCAGCAGCATTACAAGCTCTAAATGTTGAAGTAATCCAGCTTTTTTTAACAAACTGTTTTATTTGTTTTGGCAAATAAAATATGAAAAGTATGATGTGCCAGGACTTGTGATATTTATTGATCTTTGACTTTAGTTTCTCTTTCTTTCAGTGAGACCACAACCAGTCTTAACTGGAATGCTCCATCCCAAGCTTTCCAGTATATCACCCAGCTGCTTGGACTGCCCCAGTATCAGTACCACACCCTGCTGGGCCTCACTGTGTCTGTGGGAGGGATAACCGAGTCCACAGTAGGTCACCCATGATAGGAGGAGTAGAACATTATCAAATCAGAGCAGTTCAATGTACAGACGGGTAACACATTTTAAAGAAAACAAAAACAAATGCAGACATGCAAGACACTAAATGCTTTGATTGATGCTCAATCTCAACCCATTTGAACACCTATGGGTGATTGGGTGATCTGTTACACAGCACTCTCCACCACCGTCATCAAAACACCAAACGAGGGAACCGGTTTCCCATCCCTCTAGCAGCTTGTACGATCTAGGAGAAGGAGCAGTGAAGCTCTCTTGGCAGGTCATGGTTTCTCCACACCTTACTTATTAAGACACTTAGTGTTGTTTTTTCCTTTAATTTGTCACCCATCTGCATTTTATAAAACTTCACTTTTTGAATGGTCATCTAGTAGAAGTGTAATAATTGTATTAACATTTTAAGGCCATAAACAAGAAGTTCACATTAGAAGAAGAAGAAAATGCTAGTATGAGAACATTGTGAATGATGTTAAGTTAGAATTGTTTTTTATGGCCTTTAAGGTTGTTGTTTCAATGTTTTACTTCTGGTATGAAATAGATCTCCTGGAAATTACACACTATAGTGACATTTAATGGTGAATCATTGCACTTTGCTCATTATCAGGCTGGAATGTTAGTATATACAGCATTGGACCATTTCATTGTAGAAGTTCACTTTTCATCACACAGTAAGGCTTGATACTTTGTCCTTTTTTTGGATGGTTGTAATCCTGCTGCCTGTAATGAGTGGCAAAGTAGGCTCTTGGTTGTTTTATTTAGGATTAATTTAGGCCAACAGGGGGAGCCGTGTGTCTAATGTAGTCTACACATTCCTCTACGCTGTCACTTACTCTCTAGAACACCTGGCCTTGAATTAATTTGTAAAATAATAGATATCATACTGTGTTATTTTGACTTATGTGCTCCCTGTCCCTGCTGGCAATTCTGGGCATCCACTTGAGCTTAAAGCGTTGATCCAGACTTACCCAGAACAAATTGATCTGACGGGTCCCTTGTGGGACTGGCAAGAAGGAATTTCCCATTAGTTGAATCTTTGCAATCCAGCACTATATAACCGCTTCAAAGCTTGTCTGATACTTTCCACTCCTGACCCCTTTCACATTATCACTCAGGAGGCTCAGCAGGGGCCTCATGTTCTCCTCCAGTATGACCTAACCTTTCAAAATCAATCTTTCAAAAGTGGTCCTGCTCACAAAGATTTGGGATGGTTGGGTTATTTTTAACTTTAAGTGTTTGTGGATGTATAAAAGACAAATAGGTTTAAAGCATGTTATAGCAGCAGTGAAGTGAACTCATCTGCCAGTGGGGTCTGTAAACATATTCCCTTAGAGACGATGAGGCTTTCGTCTTTTACCTCCTTCTCTTCCAGCCTCTCTTTGCCGCAGAGACATCCTCTGAGATGGGAAGGACTGATATGTTTGTACAGGATTGCATGCAGGAAACTGAGCCAATACTGCATCAATACATGAGCCAAGATTACCGTTCTCACACCACAGGCATATATCCACACAGGCAGAGAAAGATTGAGCATCCAATAACTTTCCAGGAACTGCCTTGAAGGCCAGCCTCAATGTAGATAGATTATAAGGCCATGCAAAAGTCAAACACCAGAAACTGTCTGAGTCCCAAGACAGAGAAACCTAATTCTGTATTCAGTATTTATGTATAGTTTTTGGTAATAGGAATTCTAAATGTTTAAATAAAATGTAACCATTGAAACACAAACATTAAAAACAAACATTCAATTTGTATGTAGGTGTAGATGAGTAAATCAGTTTCTATCTAATTTTGTTTACCTATAGCACATTGTGCTGCTATGTTTTGTTGCTATGTTGCAAGTATCAAGGTTTGACACTTCCTTTCTTGTAGCCTGATATCATTTTTTTTTTTTTTTTTACTGTTTTTCTTTCCGAGGCTCCTTACTTTCACACTTACTCACTAATAAGCACACAGTCATTTTGTTAATACACTCAGTTTGATATGTTATCGTTATTTATTATTTATATTCGAGCCAAGTTTTCCTTTATTGTCATTTGTGGCATACAATATTTTTTAACATGTCAGTGTTATTGTACAGGAAATCATAAAATGTAAAGAGTGAATTAATGAACCTCTGTACTTTGCAACTAATGTCCTCACATTTTATTTCTTAAAGGAGATCTATTATATACCATTTTCAGGTTCATACTTGTATTTTGTGTTTTTACTAGAACTTGTGCTGTAATGTTTAAAAACACTCTCTCACACCCTCTATTTACCCTCTCTCTGAGATGCCCCTTCCTGATTAAGCCCAATCTGCTCTGATTGGTTGATGTTTCCGCATCTCCGGAGTCTCTGAATCTGTTGCTCTGTACAGTCCGTGAAGACAGACTGCAACAGAGTGTATAGCAGGACTTTGTACCGTAAAAAAGAATCACCAATAAGCTCTTACACAACGGACATGTTTCAGCAGGAACATGATCCAAATTGGGGAGAAATGAATAACATCGGACGTCTAGATTACAGCTATCTATAGCTTTAGCTTGTAGCTACATGTAGTTAGCAGTGGATTGCAACAGAATATAGCAGCACTTTCTACGTCAACGTCAAAATTAACAAAATCTGCAGCCAAGGTTTCCCTGACGTTAGCAAGTAGATACATATAGCAGGGAACGTAATGTAACCACTGCAGTAGTGCCTGCCTGGACAATATGACCATATACAGAAAACCAGCTCGGTATAACATTATACGGAGCCAAGAGTAGAAAAAAACTGTTGAAACCAGAGCATTCAGAACAGTGGGAAATCTGATGTTTTGGCTCACAAGGATTTTTTTTAATACATTTAATTCCTTATTTTAGGCTTTGGCCATGTTTGAATGAACATCCGACATTGTAACATTATAGATATGACAGAAAATACTACATAATAGGTCTCCTTTACATACAGCAATGGTGATCGATAAACAGGCGTAGCTATCACCCAACCTCAAAAGGAGTGGGAGTCTCTGTTGTATTAGTCCACCGTTCCCATCAGGCATTTATTTATCATTTCATTTATTTATTGCTGCTGTCTGCTGTTTTCCTTTAGGTGCATTTTTCTTCTCAGTCGTTGTTTGACTATCTGAGAGGGATCCAGGACAACAATGCTGCTCTGACACAGTTTGGAGATGCGTTGCTGAGTATCTTCAGAGACAATCTCCGCAATGACAGGTACACACACACACAAACACACACACACACACACCTTTATTTTCTTGTCCTTGCTAGATGTACTACTTCAGGCCCTTTCCATTTTAAACTGGAGTGATGTGTCTTTTTAAAAATCAAATAATTTCTGAAAACTGGTCTTCTAATGGTTAATTGTTGCAATATTTCTGTTCTGCTTTTATGATGTGCTTTCCTTAGATATGATTGTTTATTATTACTGCTGATGGAACATTTTTATTTATTTACTTTTCTGTGTTTAAAGGTAATGCTGACAGCTAGTGTTTAAAATAGTTACTGCAGTACAAATTCAAAATACAGGAGAGAGTTGTCTCCCCCACCCCCTCCTCCTCAGACTCGAGGTCCCCTTTGGTTGCCAGGCTGAGACCGCATCATCCACAACAATGTTGCTAGACGCTTGTCTCACATAAATTACTTCACATCACAGCGGAGTAGCTAACGTTGGATGCTGGCTTGACAGTCATAAAAGCCAGTGCTCGCGTGGAGCTGTGTACCCCACTGACAGACACACTTCCTCAGCTTAGACTTACAGTATGAACCACTAAAAATTCCACAACCTCGCCGTCCTCTTCCACCCGACTGAAATACACACTTTATAGGCTTAGAATTATGGCAACAATTGCTAATCACACTGCTAACTCACAGTCCTTTCTTCCCAATTTACAGCCCCCTCTCTTGGCTTAAAACGACTCACCGCTGTCGACTAAACACGCTACACGTTGTAAACAGCCGTAGGCCGCTGGCCTAGTCCTCCGGTAACATTAGCAGCTAGCAGGTTTAGCATGGCGGCGTTAGACAGGACCAGTCTCACTTGTTTTTGCAAGTATGTAAACAACCCAGGTACTATAGCTATATAATTCAATGTGAGTATGCGAATGTTAAAATGACATAACATGCCCGTCCCTAGTAGCCGTGATAAATTAACCTGTAGCTAATGCTTACCTGTTCAGGAGGAAATCAGCCAACTTGGCGTCCTTTTGGGCTCTAAAATGTCTTAATCTTTCAAATACATCTCCAATATTTACCGGGGTTTGTTACTTCTCTGGTCACGCAACTCAGAAACACGCTTTCATGGCTGTACTAACGTTACAGCTGTAGCGTGCTGGTATTACGTTTTTACAGGTTTAACGCTATCTGGCAATCCGTCCTGGCTGTCAAACATACAACATACAGGCCAAAACACAAACAGACATTCCGTCACGGAACGGTGATTACAGAATGTGAAAATACTGGCATTAGCATTGTTGTCAGAAACGATAGTATTTCAAATTTGCATGTTTCCTTAATATCTGATGACGCATTGGGGTCATTTTGGGATTTGATACAGTAAATATATTGCATATTGGACCATTAAAAAGTGCTATATATGTGTAGAGTAATCTTCCAATTCATTTTCTCTATCTATCTATTGCTAGTTTTATCAGTACGTCAAAGGATTCACTCTGAAACATTCTTTTATTTCTATTCCTATTTATAGGGTGTCTATTCCTTTTCTTAAGATGCTCGATCAGATTCTTGCTAACAGCTGCTTTGAAATCTTTACCACACAAGAGAAGTGAGTGTTGCGACAGCTTTGTTAAACAAAAATAGAAAAGGAAAGTCAATGATATGTGTGAGAGTTAAAGATTTTCTGTTTTTATTTTTCTTAGCCATCAGTTCTGTGTAGACCTGTTGGCCCTTTGCAAAGAATGCAAGAAGACTAAAGATATCGCCAAGCTACGCGCCTGTGTAACTGTGTACGTCTCCATCTCATTAACACATTATATACTGGACTGAGGTAGAAAACATCATCCATGTTGACTGTGCTGTTTGGTGTTTCGCAGCTTCTGTGGGTTGATCCAGTTCCAGGGTGAGGTGAGGAAGAACGTTTTGTCCCAGCTGCTGATGCTACTTTGCCATTCCTACCCTGTGGTAAGTTCACAAGACAGGAATACTCATCCAGTCTTAAAAGATGCATGAAACCACTGACAAGCTCTTTTGGCATTTAAAAAAATACATCCACTCTGGTTTATGGTAAAGAATTCAAACTCTCCAAATGCAAGTCAAATTTGTCTTTATCCTGCTAAAATTGCCAGTAACAGTATTGTATTGCATTTGGGTTTTTAGCCACGCTTGCAGTTTAGCTCTAGGTGTGGCAATGTCGGATATTTGGTTGGTTTATCCACCGCTTTGGTCAAAAACCATCGGATCAATTGCACTGACATTCATGTTCCAAATGACTTTGGTGATTCCGTGACTTTTTCATCTAGCGCCACCTTGAAGTTGGCATTTGTGGTTTTATGTGAAAGGGCTCGACAATGGATTGACATGAAATTTGGTTTGGACGATGATGTCCCCCATCAGTATGAATTGTAACAACTTAAGTTAGTCATTTAATATTAGTGATGCCCTGGCATTTTATCTAGCACCACCACCAGGCCAATACTTTATTTCGTCAAGTACTTTGGTTTATGACCAAATAACGACATTCCCATCAGCTTTAGCCATCAGCTGTGCTTTGTGTTTAGTGCTAATTAGCAAATGTTAGCATGTTACTGAGATGGTGAACATGGTAAATATCATAACATCAGCATGTTAGCATTATCATTGTGAGCACTTAAGCATGCTGAAGTTAGCATTTTTGTTCATTACGCTCCCAGCATGGCTGTAGACTCTTAGTCTTGATTGTTTACTTTGCTTTGTGTAACAGCTACAACAGGACAATCATTTATTGTTCCTTTCTTACATCTGTAGATCAGAAAGACAACAGCCAGCCAGATGTACGAGATGCTGCTGACCTACGATGATGTCATAAATCCGGAAATGTTGGATGATGTCATGACCGTGCTAAGTGATACTAATTGGTTAGTGGTCACAATGGATGCAGTTATTAAATATTATTCGGTGTAAAATGCTTTTGTCTTGTATGTGACACATTGTCATGTTTGTTTCAGGGAGAGTGACCTTGCCACAGTACGGACCCACAGGAATCAGCTTTGTGATTGGTTGGGAGTCCCCAGACCACAGGTGGTTACCAAGGTAACCAGGATTTCTGACGGCAGATACAAACGGCATGCATTTTATGTTTTATCACCATGTTGAACTTAACTCTGACCACTGTCTTTCAGCAGAGAAGTGTCCAGGTTTCCTGATCACTTGTGGCTGTGAGCACCAGCTATAGGTGGACAACGTCCTGTAAGAATTTACGATGAACAGAACCATCAAATCAGTCTTTTCCCCGTTTTGCTAATATTACTACAAAATTCTTGTGCACCAAAAAACGTGCAACTAAAGAAAAACAGCACACAGGTGACACACTTTGTTAATGATGTTTTGGCCCTTTGATCCTTGCCTGTTGGTCTAAATTTATTATAAGTGAGTAAGTAAAAATAATAAGTGTGCTGAATTTTTTTTTCTGTTTTGTTATTACAACTTCCAAACCCAAAGCACACCTGTATAAAGCTTTCATTGTAGCTTTCTGTGCATGACACCTTTTTCACATGTCCCATTCAGGTCACAGTCTAGTGAGACTTTGGAAATGGTTTCAATAGAGTTGTTTACTTGTAACCTGTACCTGGAACAACACTAATGGGTGAAACCAAAACTGTAGTTTGCGTAGACTCCAGGGAAATGGTTGCCATTTAGCTGTTCTGGCACAAACTGTGGAATGTCACTGGGGCCCTACTTCCCCTTGGGTCCCATGAAGACCTACTTTTTCTGCATCGGTGGAGGTGCCAGTGACTGCAGGAGTCCCATGCCTGATAGTGGAGCCTCCCTTGTTCCCTGTGAAACAGAGCCTGTTGTCACATTGGTCCAGGCTTTCTCCTTAGAGTCTGATAGTGGCCACATTGTCTCAGCAAGTTTCCCTTTCTCACACTAACAAAGATACAAATGTTGCATTATTTTTGAATTAGGTGGTCACTGATTGTTAATCCTACATTGCAGAAACTCCCCAGGCTAGTAATCACTATATTGCATTAAATCTTTCTGTAATATGATTAATGTAACTAGGTTTATCCCATAGAAACCAGTGTGTATTTGGACTCTCATAAAACTGGGTTGAACATTGTTGCTATGTAAATCCCATTTATTTGGCTTACTGCAGTTCTAGTAATTGTGTGTGTGCTGCCAGCTAACTTGTGCTTTTACTTAAAAATGTTAATCCCCTTTTTTTAAATGTATCACATAATTGGATTACTATCAGTATGAAAAATCTGCACCATAACACAAAAACATGCCAGTATAGAAAAACTGCTCATTTATGTATGTGTCTGATCAATACAATTAAATCTTAACATGATGTTCTTGTATGAACAGAATCAGGAAAAGTGATGCTAACTTTAAGGAAATTTCAATTTAAAGCCACACTTAAATTGAATAGAACTTTGCTTTGTTTTAGCTGTCACCAATACTCCCACAGTATGTTCACACCAGAGCGACGAAGCAAATATTTGTGTAGCTTTAACCGTTTGATTGAAGGATTTGTATCTTTGTGTCTGTGCAATGACTTTGTGTGAAATTGCACCACCGAATTTGGGGGAAAACGGCTGTATGTATACATACAAAACGTTGAACTCTTCTGAGAAACATATATTTTGAGTAAAGAAGATACTAAGACGGTACTAAATAATTAACAAAAAATTGATATATTGGATCAATGGTCACATTGTTATTTGTCTTAATAACTGTGCCTCTGACAAGTGACCATGCCCAATAACAAGGCCACATTCACTCTTACCCTCCTTGGGTGTTGTTAAATTTGTCTGAATGGTCCCAATATTGCTGCGGCCCATAATTCGACTTTAATTAATTCCCAGCCAGATAGAAATTCCTGGAGTTTCTAATGAAAGAAATTATGTGTTTCTCTCAGGACGGATTGATGGTAAAGTGAGCAGCTTTGCTACAGTGCTTGGGGTAGAGTGGAATGCTAATAATTTTAAAAGGCTTACAGTTTGCTGGCAGTAGCCATGGCAATTCCTCAAATACAATGGTGGCCTTTTAGAGTAGTGGGGAAGGGAGGGGGCAGCTCCCTCATTGACTTAAGTTGGTGTGATATAAGGAAAGACTTCTTTCCACTTTCCACTGTTCTGGTTATTATAAGATTAAAGTGCCAATATTATGAAAAAAACACTTTCTGGGATTTTGGGTGTTATTTTGTGTCTTCGGTGCTTCCACAAGCATACAAACTTGGGAAAAAACTATCCATGCTGTTTTGAGTGAGATACGGGTTTCTGAATGTCCAATGCCTTCAGTCTCCGGGTGAGCTGTTAAAAATCTGCAGGGCTTTCTACATCACTAAATGTAGCACATTCTAGCGCTAGCATGCTAGCTTGTTCTTAGTGGCAAAACTGCCAAACACACACTAATTCACCATAAACTACAAAAGAACTACTTCCATGTCCCTGTTCTGCAGGTATTACACATGTCTGCCATCATTTAGAGGAAGGCGCCCAGCTAATCCTGCCTTGTACTGACCAAAGTTGGAGAAAGAGTTATCTAGCTGATGCGATCTTACCTAGCTGCTGCACGTGTGTGACCCCCAACAAAGATGGTATAGAAGTGAGTTGTCTTGCTCTGTAGCTAAAACAGAGGCCTAAACACACAGGGTGAAAACAGGATCTGCAGCAATGTGCATTGCAACCAAAATATGTTTTCTTTTTAAATGAAACCATGTAAACTTATTCTGATACAACCTCAAAATACAATTTTGAACCTGAAAATGAGCATAATATGGGCGCTTTAGAATAAGTACTTGGAATGACAAAAAGTGGTAATAGTGCATCTCTCGTTGGTACTCATATTGTCAGCTGGGTACATCATCACTCTCAGATCATTGCAACATTTCCCAAATAAACAGCAGATTATACCCTCTCAGAGCTCATGATTTTGTTAATGGTTCGTAATTGTTTTGTTCACCAGAGGTCAATGTGGGTGATTGTGCAGTTGCCAAATAAATAAAGTTAGTCTCTGTTAGAAGACTTGTTACTGTTATTGCCCAGAGAAAAACTGTGTTTCTAATTTCCCTCATGATCTACTGATTGTTATCAACATCACAGAAGCAAATTATAATTACTTCCCCTTTCACAATCAATGTATCAACTGTTCTGGACACAGAGACAAATATTACACTAGTTGCCCTCTAGATAACCTTTTGTTTATCCAATCATTTTCTCTCCATCAAATAGTTTTCTGGGTTAAAGGAAGTGAGTGTATGCTACACACTGGGCAATTACAGGAAGAAAATCTTAAATATTCACTGTTTTTAAAACAAATGAACTTCTGTGAGATGGCAGCACCGCTGTATTTAGATGATATGCATAAAGTGCAATCTACTATCATGGTACATGCAGTTTTATAACTTGATTGCAATAAAATATTTGATGATTCTCTGTACATAATGTCTGGTGCAGCAACGGTTTAATCTGGGGGTTGTTGGGAGAAATTTGGATTTTTTTACAGTTGGAAACTGACTTTAAACAATCATATTTAAGTTGTTCCTGATAACAGTTAAGATTTACTTCTTATTTACACCTATTTATGGTTAAACTTGACTTGTATTAAGCTCCAGTTCTATGCACTGAAGCTTTTATCGTAATTTCGGAGTGGTGTAGCCCTGAGATGGAGCTGTTGTCTGCTGAGAAAGTTTATTATTCCCATGTGTTACTCCTGCTGGGACTTCCTGTGTATGGCCTCAACACCTGGTGTGGGAGCAACAACCCTCCTCCAGCTTGTTAGCCCGGTTCATTAGTGGAGCTCAGGCCTTAATTGCCCTTAATGTATGAAGCGGGGGTACTGTGGACCAGCTGTTACAATGAGGTTGGCTTTGAGCTCAGGACCTCTTACAGCCCTCTAAACTAAGTTTAAACAAATCATTATGAAGTGCTTTTTAGGTTGACTTATGCTTCTAAGTGATAGGTTTTATTTTTCTATATCAAGTTTGCAATTGGACAAGGGAACTCTAGACAGAAAAGTCGCTGTGTGTGTTAAGTGGAGGCTGCATCATACTTGTATGAAATGTTCATACAAAGACAGCAGCGGACACCTCTTGTGCTCAGACTTGTTTTCCTCCACAAACAAATGGTCATAAGTCTGAAGTATCTTATCTCTTTACATATCAACTCAAGCTCTCAAAGCAAAGCTTGTGCTGAAAATGAGGTGGAAAAGAAAATCAACATACACATGTGCTTGTCATGGAATCTGGACTTTAAAGAAAACTTTAGAATATTGCAGAAACAGGTTCTAGTATAAATGACTGAATATGATAATTATATGACTGATAGAAATAGCAGAGATATGATAATTACATGATTGATAGAAATAGCAGAAATGCTATAATTATGAATATGACAGCTGATGCGGTCTCCCTCCAGGAAACCACAGTCTTTATAAGTTTCCAAAAAGCCATAATCAGCAGCACACCAGGCATGCGCTCTCAGCCTAGCAAATTGCCATGTTGCTTGGAATTATAGTCATTTGGAAATGGAGGCAGCTGGGTAAGTTTTAGAGTGTGGGTTAATTGCTAAGCCTAAGTCCTTTTACAGACCACAGGTAATGGGCAGTGTGCTCTTATATCAGCAGCACACATAGATTTTTATAAATAATTTGGCTAATTGAATAGAAATATTCAGCTGTTGACCATTGCTATTTTTCTTCATTCCCTATTGGTTTAGAAGGTCACTTGTCTGTAGGAAGTGTACCTAAATATATTTGGCAAGCCTGAAAATGTAGACAATGTTCAGACCTGATACACAGTTCTTTTTTTGCTTGTGTTTTCTGAGGACTGGCCTTGTTGGAGCGTATTACCTCCAATTAGCCTTCATCCTTATTGCTGTTGTCCCGCAGGAGTCTGTCAGCCATTATCACCTCCAACACCTCCCAGGTTCCACATGCATCATTCATTTCCCATTTACAATATGTTTAATATGTGTGTATACAATGTCTGTCTGGCAATTAACAGTGAGGGACAGATGCTCATGCGTCATGATTTCATGAGGGAGCAGGTAAAAAGGTTGCTGTCCAGCTGGTCTGTTGGGTTAAACTAACATCAAGAGGCCTGCTGGGAGTCCCTTTCTGCTTTCTGGGAAATATCTTCATTTGTGATGCATCTGTTTACTTAGTATCACTTGGAGTTGTTATAGTCTTTCTGTTAGATAAGATTTGTTTACATATGTTCACAGTAGCCTGCTTATGGGTGTGATAAGACAGAATTTAGCCTTGCAAACATGCTGTTTCTTCTCGCATTCCTCCTTGCCCTCATTGTAGTTTCTACTCAAATGTGTTTCCGTCCTTTTTTTCTGTCACCAATCCATCCTTCCTTAAGAAGTAACTTGTCTTCCTGTCATCACTCTGGCCTTGGTTGAACCTCAGAGAGTCTCAAGACTTTGTTTGTGGCCTTGTGTGCAGTGTGCTGCTCCGTGTTGATCTATACTCAGAGTGTGACTTCATAGAGACAGCCCCAAACGTCAGGGGCCTGGCTCATGGGCCTAGCGCGCCTCTTGTTTGGATGGTGGCCAAAGTGAGCTCATCCATGACAGCGAATCCAGCTGCTTGGTCGTAGGAGTGCTGTTCTTTCTCGACCTTTGCACGGCCCTGAACCTAGGAGCTGCCTGGTGTGAGGATGGGGGTTCCGGTGAGTGTGACACCATTCCCAGAAGCTCAGGCAGCGACTGACCAATGGCATCCTGCCGCCCCCTCGGCGCCTGCTAAGCAGCACGGCCTCAGGCCTCCACTGTTCCCTACGGAGAGGCCCAGTTTGTTCTGGACACACGCCAGCACTGAGCGGCAGGGGGCATGGCCGGGTCAGCTCTCAGGGGTGGTCCTGTAGTCTCTGTGTGTGAATGTACATGAGATGTGTTTGGAGCCATAATGATTAGCTTGTGCTTTTGTTTTTGTGTGATTGTTTTATTTTTGCTTTGCTGTTAAGCCTTCGTGCTGTAAGATCTCCCTGTCTTTGCAGAGACCCCAGTGTGTCCTGGGAACAGAGAGGAGGACACCACATAACAGATTATGGTTCTAACTCATTCAACTTTTCTGTGAAGATAAATGCTGAGGGCTTCTGGTCCTGAGGGAAAGTTGTGTTAGTTAAAGGATGGAGAGAGTTGCTAGCTCCAGCAACCCATTTTAAGTAACCGTAAATGAAGTTTCTGAGTAGAGAGGTGCCTTTCTATCAGCAATATCAGCGTAAAAGATCTCTGGAGCATATAAGATATCTACAGCCCAGATAGATGTCCCTGGGGAAAGATACTGTAGCCCCACTGGGCTGTGTGTGATTCTGTAAATGAGATTATTCTGTCACTTATTCATCTCCCGGGCTAACGCAGTCAATCTGGTCTCAATCTGTGGCAAAGCACACAAGCGTGGGGGCAGCCAAAGGTCAGTACATGAGAAGGAATCATATCTTTGTTCCTCTTCTTGATCTCGTGCTCTCTCCGCGGCCACCTCCTCCAACCCTGCAACCCGCTCCTGCCCAAGCTCACCATTTGGAATCCATTATCCAACTCGGCTCTGAGTTTACTGATAATTAAAAGGAGACGTTCTCCAACGTTCCCCCTCAGATTAACGGCTTTTCCTTGGGATCAGCCTTTGGGAGGGCTGACACAGCAGGGAGGTGGTTGCTCTGGAGACTTCAGTACAGGGAGAAAAGGGCCTTGGGGTGGGGGATAGGTATAAGGTGGTGAGCCAAGTCCACAAGTTAGACAAGTTGGCTTAAATTGCTGGGATTTGGGATTCAGTGAGGGTCTTATAGAGGCTGCAGGAGAGCAGTTCTTCCAGGGTAATACTTTGAGTAGCCAAAATTGTGGTTTGCAACAACAACAAAAAGCTAGCTATCAAAAACATATGTTACATAGTGTAGGTCCTATTGTGGGCCTGTGGGTCAACTCTGGACCCAGTTGGATCTGCTTGCAGTGTTTGGCAAGGGACTTGGCTGCTTTTCATGGAGGTCAGCAACACTGTGATTGCAGCTTATTGCTACAATATCAAACCATCCCATCAGAAGGGCACATGGTCAGATTGAGTTCATCTCACTTCACTAAAATTTTGTTTGATAGCGTTTACTTTTTAATTTAAGGTCTTGGCTTAAACAAGTATTTGCAGTCCATTTCTCTTTTCCCAGTTGTTGAAAATCTTTCCCATCATTCCAATGTCCATGTTGTACAAGAAAAATCATCAGCTCTGATGGCAGCCAGAAGCAGAATGAAATTTAGTCCAAATACATTTATTCAGTTAGATTAATTCATAAATATTGTCAATTGAAGTTTAAGTGGAAACATTTTGCTGGAGAGAAATATGTTTGACACAACACAAGAGACATGTATTAAGCAATACTGAAATTGCAAAAATGGTTTTTCATTAGTCGTTCGAAAAACAGATTAGTCACATCAGATAGTATCAGTTCAAGTTTCAGTTGATATGATTAATTTTCCACTCACACATCCCCCGTATCTGTGTGCGCGTCTACTGAACTCAGCCATGCAATCAGATGACCGCTTTCAATGACTGCTTGCATGGAGCAACACAAAGTTTAATTTTGTTTCTGCCAAATTGAAAGAATACCAATTAGCAGTTTGAACTAGGTCGTAGGCAGTCACTAGTTTATGGTTGGAGCATGTGATAAGGCTGCAGCAATTAACCGTGGCTGGTGTTGAACTTGTGACGCACAATAATAAACAGGCAGGACACTTTGTAACTGCAAGGCCTAGAGATTATCACAGGACTCTCAAATCAGATGATACAGTGCCTGTTTAAGTCTCTTTGTCTCATGTTGACAGCGTCTTTACAGTTATCTTCTCCTGTACTGTAATGCACAAGGCTGCCACCATGTTTTGGTGGAGCTGTTCTCAAAGAAATTAGGTTAACTGTCATTGAGGAATAAAAAAACCTGCAAAATATCCACATTCCACATTTACTGTTTTAGTCTTGTCTGCTTAACTTCAGCGGGGGACAAATCAATGCCTTGTGTTGAAAAGCTTCCTGTCTTTCTGTTAGCTTGATTCTAAAAACACCGGAGTGCCAGTTTTTATGACAATTTCTGCTGTTATTGTAGCAATCTACTTGTATTTTAGCAACAGCCTAAATTACAGGACTGAAAGCTGTAACTTTCAGGTGGTTAGAGAAGCATAACCTCTGCTTCCTTTGAAATTTTTCAGCTGTCCATGCCTCATTTCCCACCAGCCTCTACTGAACACAATGACCAGAGCGGTTACACTGTGTCAGGCCCATTTGGGTTATTAACATGATAAATATCACACTAGCTACAGAGCTGCCATTCACTCACAACAGATACTGAACAAACCAAAACATGACTCAAAGCCCGTCTTCTGTTGTTCTGGCTACACTGCAAGCACATGTGTGCATGTTTGGGTTTACATTAAAATGCAAGGAATGCCATTGAAATCAAGAATACACACAAACACAAAAGGTTGGCAGTACAAGAGAAAAAGAGATTTTTAGCAAGGGAGGGGGGCTTCTGATTGAGTGATGCCATGCCCCTCTCCCCCACATGGCAGTCCTGCTGGTGCGGTCATGGGTCGACATCAGCCTAATAACACGTTTCTGCTCTGGTCCAGACGCCCTCCTCTCTCTGTTTCTCTATTTTAAGAGCCAGACCGAGGGGGGTGGAATTACACTCCAATATACTTAATCAGTTCCATCAGTGATGTGGTGTATAGAGCAGGGACTGAACCCTTCTGCCTCCACAGGGCTTTTTCCATGAGGCAAATTTGCTGTTCACATTAATGTCCTGGGGCGGTTTATCGGGGATCACCACACAACTAGCATCCTTTAAAACTGTCAATGATTTGTGTCGCTCATGCAGTGTGTACAGTCTAATTCAAGTGAGAGAGAGAGAGAGAGGAGAGATTTGGGATGAGTAGATGGAGTAGAAAGGACATTGGATGCAGATTGGATGCGGTTGCAGTGGTCTACCAGAGCTGTCATCCTAAATGAATAACTCAAGTCTAGGAAGTGGCTTTTGACATACAGTCTAGAGTAAAGGAAGTGTGCACATTGCTCTAGACTGAACTGTTTATCAGTCCTTTCTCCACATGAAAATGAATGTGCCCAGTGTCAAAGTAGAAGTATCTTCACTGATGCCCCCCTTAAGTAACATTATCATATTTTTTTGAGGTTCCTCAGACAAGCAAGAAGATATAATTGCAGGATGTGGGATTCCCCCTATGAAATGATCACCCCTCTTCCCTTTTCTCCTATACTCTCCTCTCATCTATGTGGTTGAAGGGGGTGGGGGAATAAGCGTGTGCAGGAGCACATGCAAGCTTGGGAAGATCACAAAGACTTTGGCGGGAGGGAAGCTGTGATGTGGTGGCCCGCTGACATACACGGCCATCAATTCTGTCCCTGGGTGGCAACAGTGGAGTGCTGCGCATCGGAAATCCCCAGCCTTCTGCTGCATGACACAAAAAGAACTTGGAAGGCAGCGGCGGATGTGTTGCCTCTCCACCTCAGCTACCGCTGCCCTGAAGGACCCCAGAGTCTTGAACGAGACAACTGGTGACGCAATGTTGTCCAGTTTACACTGATTGGTCCGAACGCATGACATACATCATGTATTTCACAAGTTGTCCCTTGACCACAAATGAATCTACATTGTTAATAGGAGTCAAATTAGTTATTACTGTTATGTTGCAGTTTGCCCATTGCATGTTGTTGTGGAATTCATCCAATTGAATTAGTCTGTCATGTATTATTACTGGCTGTCAGTGTAGCCCCTTTTATTAACACACATACTAACACACTGTGTTGATTGTGGTGAAAAGGCAAGTCTCTGTATGTGGATAAAACCATGGCAAGAGTTTGTCATGGTGGCGAGAAATCCATGAAGATAAACATAATGCAACAGCACTATAAGCATGTGTCCTTTATGACTTGTTGAAGTCTTTTTTTGTGTGGTCCTTTCAGTTTTTTTGCTATGATTTATGACAGTATCTTGAAGAAACTGACATTCAGGTACGCCAAATCATCCAGTTTAAGTTCACCATGGGTTCACTTGGCTCATGAATGTGGGTGCACAAAATGGCATTTAGATCACAAAGTGTGAATTTGCAACTGATGTGTCAATAGATAGGAAACAACGCCCACTGATTCTTAAAGTGAGCAAATGTGGGGAAAAAACAGCTGTTTTGTTATTCTGGACTCTATCTGTTATGTGAAACTATTAATCTATAATTTATACTGTTTACTTATCCCCAATGGTGAAATTACAATTTACTGTCTGTTTTGTCAGAATGACTACACACAGGCCTGCAATACACACACACACATGCTCAGGACCTAGTCATGCACAAATGCAGAGATGTAAGAGTAAGTGGACTGCCAGTGCTGGACCAGAGGGTGCCTTGCTCAAGAGCACCTGGCAGTGCCCAAGAGGGGAACTGGCGTCTCTCCAGCTACCAATCCACAAGCCATACTTTGGTCAACACGGGGACTTGAACTTGCAACTCTCCGGTTCCCAACCCATACTCCCTATGGACTGAGCTACTGCCACCCTAAACTTTATAAGATAAGTTTTTTTTTTTGCAGGACTGTTGAATTGTATTTGATTATGTTGTACAGGTTTATTTAATAAACCTAATAAAAGCACAATTACTTTTAAAAAGTTAACATTGAACATCGGGAAAAGTTTGTAGCTGCCTATGTGTAATATTTTGTGGTTTTCAATGGTAGGTTTTGGGAGAGTAGAATACATTTTCAATTATATTACTGCTCAGTGTGACTTAGATTTGGTCTAACCCATAAACGATAAGCTGACTGCACCATATGCGCCCAGATATCTGAGTAACACCTGCACACCACATGTTGCCATCCAAGAGTGTGTGAACCTAGTTAACAAGTAAGCAGGAAAATTGTAATAAAAGCAATATCAAAAATATTTAGCATTAGCTAAAAGTAATGGATAAACAACTGTTAGCTTAAAGTACGCAGTAAAAATATTTCGTTCACAGCTTAAAGTACAGATAGAAACTGCTGAAATCGGTTAAAATAATTAGCTAAAGTATAAATGGTTAACAACTACAGTAAAAATAATGCATAGCTAGTTCGAATTGGTAGCAATAAGTAATGGATAATCATAGTAGTGAAATTGTTAGCTGAAAGTAGGCTGTTGGCTAAGTGGATTAAATGTCCAGCTTTTTCCACTGTCTGGAAGTAGCCTATAATGCAACATAATAAATTGCATGAAAAACGTCTTGTAACACTATCCACAGTTATAATAGTGTGGGGGGTATGTCAAACATAAAACCTTGGGATGTATTGTGTTGTATAAGTTGTATAAGTTTAGAGGAAATCAAATACTATTTTCAGCTTTTGAGCCACTCCACCAGAATCATTGAACTTCACTATTGGATCTGCTTACTCGTGAGCACAACATAGTGAGCCATCTGTGGTTAGTAATTCCACAGCAGCAATAGTTTTTAGATAGTTCAGAGCCTTTCAGTTGAATGGGTTGGTCATTAACAAGGAGTTATGAGTAGAGCCCGGGATTTTTCATCCCCTGAAAAGCAGTAGCCATATTATGGCTGCTCAACTCTGCTGTTTAGAGTTCATGATGGCCTTTGACTCCCCCCTCCTTCACTGGCTCCCTCCATCAAATCCTGTATTTATTAAACAGCCCCACCACCTGTCTGTGCAGAGGAATCTGTTTGCTTGCAGGACCTAAGAACTGTTTCTGCTGCTGCCAGTTTCTGCCACCATTTTGGAGGAGACAGGAGAGGGAGAGGCAGCGAAAGGTTAACCGCTGGACTGCTGCGGTTTTAAGCCTGCCTTACAGGACCATGCAGCCTGCTGGTTCTCTCATTAGCCTGCCTCTTTTTCCTTCCAAAATCTCTCTTTCCCCCTCATTCCACTGTGATGTGCCAGTGGGTTTTTGCCTGGAACACTGAAATAGCCTCTGTCTTGTTTTATTTGTAAGGCATTCAGTGAGAATTCCCCCTCCAACCCACAGCTGGCTCAGGAATGTCCTGCGACTCCCCTCTCAAGTCTCCACTCACTTCATCACCTCCCAATGCCCCAATCAGTTTTTGTTATTCCACTTCTCTCTCAATTTCTCTTTACCTCTCCCCTCATCACTTCACAATTGTATCTCTTTCCCTCATCATGTCCCTTTTTCTATCTGCCTCCTTGTCTTTTCGGGGATGGTAGATGGAAAGGGGCTAGCGTGGTGAGAAGAGTCGGTCGCTGCCAAAGCTCACAAACTGCTTGCTGCAAACACAAAGAGTTGCTTTGGAGATGGGATCACATATGGCTAAAATGGATTTGCTCACTTTGTTTCCACCACTACTTTTTTTTTTAATTATTTCTCTCTATGTCTCTGTCTCTTGCTATTTCCACTCTGCCCCACAAGCTCATGATGACCACTCAGGTTTCTACTTGTACAAATGATGAAGATGGGTTTCAAACACCTGCCAATGAAGTATTGTATCTAAAAGACACTTTACTGTTGAATTTGAAAGGAACAATAAATGAAGCTGTACACACTGTGGAAAAAATCTGCCCAAGCACTATTTCTCATCCGTCACTCATCTACTGGAATGTATCAAGAGATGAATAGAAACATGGTTTGCTGTGAATCCTTCAGATCTATTATGTGTGATACTTTTTTAGGCTAAAGCTTAAAGAAGAGAACCTGTATTGTCGGTTCAATCCCCAGACCAACAGGATAAAATCTGGGTGGGGAAGTGAAAGAGCAGCCCTTATCCCGCCCTCATTACCACCACTGATGTGCCTTTGAGCAAGGCCCTTAACCTCCAACCGCTCCAGTGGAGCTGCTCAGTGGCCAGGAGATCAGACTGTGGTGTTACCGGGCAGCTTCCAGGTATGAATGTGTGTAACAGTGAGAACGTGGTTAGGGCGCTCCTGCAAAAGAGAGGCTTCTTCTAAGTGATCCTTCCCTGAAAATGAATTTTTACTTGAAACGTGTAGAATGTCTTCTTCAAAAGTAATTACAGGAACCCGGAGGCCTAGGAAAAGACAAATTAAAAATCAGAGACGACATTGTCTGTTTAGAAACAAGATGGTCTGAGTGGCTGTGCAATGTAAAGTGATTAACAGGTACATGCAGATGGTTAATACGCATAATACACGGCTAGGTTCTTGCAGGTTTTAACATGTATTTTATGAGACCACGTATCTTTCCTATTGTAAATTATAAATGTTCTTTGGGGTTCACTGCAGTGAGGACACACTTTTTTCTATTTTCTTTTCATGATTATTACTTGCACTGTTCTACCAACAACTGTTAAAACACAATACATTCAGGATTGTGAACCCAGTATTAAAATGTCAACTAGTTGGGCTTTTTAATGACAACAAGCTGTGAACACAACACTGATATAGTATTACCCTTTAAGTTGAACTTGTTGGCATGTATAAATATTGATTACAGCTTCTAAGATTGATAAAATGTGCGTTTGAACACAACAAAGAAACTGTTTTTGAAGATGTAAACATTCCCCTCAAAAATCGGCCCCAAGCACAATTTGTCATCCACTGGAATGTATCAGGAGATGTGTGGCAGCTCTGAATACTCCATAGAGAACTATTTTGCATGTGCGAATAAATACCTTTAACATGTCACAGGAGCGAGCGCCTGCTTCCTGCTGAGCTACCTGCAGTCAGCTCCGCAGAAAGCAGCAGCTGGCTGAGAAGAGAGTGCTCATGGGGCTGATACTGAGTAAGCTTAGCTGTTATAAACTACAACAAAAACCTGTGACCCCGTCTGTTTCAAATGATTTACAGCATAGGACCACGGCCTCCTTCATTTTCCACTCCTTACACGCGGAACAAAGGGAGCGTTGTTCAGGACACGGAGACCGTTTTATAGATGGGGTAAGGTCCATGTTAAGGTGGCTCAGTGAACGTGTTCTTTTCTTCCGAACATACACAACGCCTTGGTAGAGTTGGTCGGTAGTGAGTTCCAGACCTGCTTTTGATGTTGAAAGATGATTATCCAAAGCAACATGGCCTCTGGAGGAAGTTGGAGTATCATGGTTCCCCTCCATAAAACATTTTATCGTGCTACAGTTTCTTAGTATGTGGACAGAGTTACCTGATGCCTCTCTCATCCCGCCTCCAAAACATGACTCATTTATTTATGTACAGAAATTCTTGTGAAATGATTAACAAGAGTTCTTCCACAGAAAATCACTTAATACAATTAGGAATGGGCCCCTCAAGGGAATAAAGAGTGCTTGTGGGCTTTTGTAGATTCTAGGTATTCTAATCCTCCATCCCTATGACATGAATCTATTGTTCAGCCAATCTATTGTTGTTGTTGTCTCCCAAACAAAACAGACCAGCATGAATAAGACGACGTCTAATGCCTCATGAAATATACATTGGGTGCTGTGTTCTCAAGCTTTGAAGCAGATCATCCTCCATGATTCATATGGGCTCCGTGTTTATGTAAGAGAAAGAAAAAATCATGCACTGTTGCGATGGAAGCACTTGTTGATGCTAAAGCTAAAGTGAACCAGATGTAATGGAAGGGACATGCTGCATTGCTCTGCGCTGAGGTAACTCGAGGTAACTCTCTCTCAGTTTTGGCGATGCCATATTATTTGCAAGCTTGCGTTGGTGTAAACTTGGTGTAAAAAAGAAAAACAAGGAAGTGCTTTAGGGGAGGTGTGAAAGAAGTCCTGTCAGCGTGTTGTGTGATCCCAAAACAGAAAAGTGAGGGAAGATGATGTGAAATTGAGCACCGTTACAACACAGCTACGGTTCCTCTAAACAGTGTTGTTGGCAGAGTCACAGGGACATTTGAGGCCGGTTTGTGCTCCATGTCCTGAGGAATTATTTAAAGTTAATACAGTCCACCCAGCCAGAGTTTATCTTCAGCATCATGTTTTAAACCCGCCAATCACAGGCAACACTAGGTTACTTAATGTAAAGGGAATATATAGAACACATTTATAAATGACATGTTTGAGATGTCTAAGACTGCACCGCACTCGTGTTTGTTGCGCAACGACAATAGATTGCAGAGTGAGACTATGATATACTCTGGACTTGGCTGATAATGATTTAGAAATTCTTTCTCAACAATTTCCTTCTTCTATTTGTTTCCCTTTTCCACTGGTCTTTTACAATTTTGGAATTTGGATTCATGTCACATACCAACTGAACGGCGTGGAGCCTTTCTTGATGAAACCCTTGTACTAGTAGCTTTGAAGGCCAGACGATTCCCCACTGGTTGAATAGACAAGGTCTTGTATGTCCTTGTG
>NC_048421.1:11021381-11048881 GCF_013103735.1 Etheostoma cragini | reverse complement strand
GTTTTTCCCTATGATCTAATGCCGTGCTTTGTGTCTTAACATGTCCACATTGTTTTTCTTATATAGGAAAACAAAACAGAGTATTTAGCAATAACTTGGCAGTGAGCTCCGCAGTACTTTTCCCCCTAAATGTTCCTCACCAGAAAGATCTATCTGCTGGAAAAGCTGTAGTAGTCTAAAAAAATGTTCGCTGAGTGTGCATTACCTTTTCACTCTGTTTAGTTTGGTAAGTGGCATTTTCTGTAATGTATTTCTAAATCATCTGCACGAGTAATCAGGAAAAAGAGAGACACTGATGCTGGATTTCTGGATTTCTGGATTATTCTGCACATAAAGTCTGCTCACAGCCAATAGATGAAGATTTTAGGTAACAGAGATCATACTTCATACTGAATGACTCTATGTGAAGAAGAAACATCAATGTCATCCTGTTATTTTTTGGGAGTTTGTCAAACTGAAATTTGACCAAGCACATTTGAGAGGAAGTAGATTAGGAATCATTATGAAACTATATATGTGCAACAGCTGCACAAAATTGCAGCACAAACAGCAAAATGAGCCATGATATTTTTAATTAATATATATATATATATATATATGGCGTTTTCATCCTGGCTTTGCTTTTGGTTATTAAACATTTAGATTGCCAATTGTAGCATCTTGATAGGCACATGAAAACCTAGCCTAACCACACTGCAGTGGAGCAGAACATGTTAAAAAATAAGATACAAGGTACCAGGATGATGTGTGCAGCGACATCCAGCTCAAGAACATGTAAGAACTCCTGATTTCAGAGTCTGAAAAACCTTAGGCGTGAATGTTTGTGTCCGTGAGTAACCCCACACATGAACTCCTTGTCTTCCTCGTTGATCCCTATGTGGTTTTCCCTGAACCCTAACTTTCCTGTGAAACTGCCACCTCCAGTCACCTGTGACCATGGCTGTCACCAGCTTGTGAATCAGCAGATGAGGCGAGTATTGCCTTCAGAGCAGACCACACCACCGACCGAACTCTGGGTCTCTAAAATCCAGCTCTCATTACAGGCAGAATGAGATCCTTTCAGAAGGGTGCCAGAGACTCTTAAAGACCCCTCTATATCAGTGATGCAAGAACCAAACCACTCGGTCAGAATTTCCATTAAGAGCCACCGTGCTTAGCTTAACGTTTGACTGATTGTTATGTTCTATGGTTGTTTGTTGGTTTGTTCTTCAGGCAAACCATGTGCTAATATACATGGACAACTTTGCATGTGGATGGAAACAATAGGCCAACTGTTCTCTCCTGCATTTCCTTTTCTCGTTCTCGCCTTGTGTAAACACATGAGCTTGTAATAAGAAAGGATGTGCTTATTGGCTGGCTGTGTCAGCTGTACGACAGTAGAAGAAATCTTCAGGTCTGTTAAAGTAATACTTCTATATGATAGTGATTGAGTCCTACAATTGCCAATTTGTCAGATTATTTCAACTTGTTTCTGATAGAAATCAACTTGTTTCCGTAACTACATGTAACTAAATATTTAGAGTACGAATCCTGAGAGCAGATTAAAAGGAATACTTCACCACATTCTAAAGAATTCCCCAAACCAGTTGACTTCTATCAAAGCAGGTTGAAGTCACCTTACCACAAGTAAAAAGTGCTATATCTCTCTTTGAAATGTTTTGAAGTATAAGTAGAAAGCAGAAAATGAAAAGTACAGTACTTGAGTCAATGTTACCACCACTGCAGCTTTGTGTCAAGAGAGAAAGTAGCTGTCTTTCTTCTGTTAATATAATGGCTTCAAGGCAGACCAACATGTCTGTTTATAGGTTAGATTTCTTTGTTTACTTTTGAACCCATGAAACCACATGGGGGCTGGGAGATATCTCCTCGAAAGATCTCATCTTCAAAGTATAAAGACCAAAAACTTAACGTCGATCATCAGTCAAAAATGCCAAGGAAGTCTGACTGAGTCTCATCTGGATTGGCAGATTTTGCATCTCTGATTGAAGACAGATGGCATCTACTGCAATTTTAAAACTCTGTGAAAATTTGTTTTGCTTTGTTTCACGGAGATTTATGAAATAAGTATTATTTGGAAAGGCCAACGTTTAAATGTTCTCCTGCAGTGTTCAAGAGAGTCATAGAGCCAAAGTGTTGCTCAGGAATGATGCCAGAGTCTTTGCTCCCTGTGTGAGCCAGAGAACTTGGACTTTAACAAAAGAAAGCGCTCCAGCTTCTTCCCTCCCACCCCGACGGTCTCTGAGTCTATCATGGCTGTCACCAAGCATCAGGGAGCCTAATGGCTGAAGCTTTTTGTGTACAGCATCCTGGACTGATCAAGTGAATCAAAGAATGAGTGCACTCATCAAGGAAGTGCTCATGTCACAGGGCCATGAAGAAAAGAGAGGGACGTGGGCCAGAGCTCCTTCTCTGCAGAAAGCCATGAGAATCGGATCGACGAGGCTAATCTGGAGAGCGGAAGTTGTCCTGGAGAAAGGATGCTGTAAAGATACACAACTGCTTTTAACTTAAGTACAGGTCCCTGTCTTCCTTACAATAGTATGCTCTTCATGTTTGGTCGGGGATTGGCTAATCCTCAAGCCTCAGAACCACCTGGACCTGCAGACCTCAACTATATTTGATCTCTGTAAAATTCTATGGCAGAGAGGAGCTGAGTTCACTTTTATTATGTTGCTTTTATAAGAGTTGCCCACCTGCCCTGTCAAAATGAGGTCTGACCTAAATTCCTCTTATAAGCTCTCAGCACTGTATTGCTCAGGTTTCTGTGTGCTGCTGGGAGAGGGATATGAAGGAGCTGATAGCATGGTGTTGGAAACAGCTTGAAGGCATCAAAGGATAATTCAACATGGTCTTGAGCATGTCGCTGTGCTGTGGCCTTGGCAACATCTAATCTCCTCTGCCACCCCTCACATGGCCTCCAGTAGATACACTACAAGGAACACAAGCGTGACATTTTCTGGCTTTCTCCACTTTGGCGTCTCTTTTCAGTGCACATACACATAAGCCATACATCAACACGAGGGCTGACAAACAAAAGACACACTTTGTCTTCACTGGCTTGCAAAAACTTCAGGGAATTTTTAGTGAGATGCGCCAGTTGCTGGATTCTTCAAATATGCCACTTTTATGTCACATATTTTCACACTCACTTGATGTATTGACTTCACTACCAGCATACTCCAGCGCTGACACAGTGCTGTGGAGATAGGTCTGGCAATGCAAGACTACTTCCAGCAATACTATCACTGACCAGGGCTGATGATTGAGACACTGGGGGCTGCAGAGCCAGAATGTACACTATGTTCATTACCATGTTGTTCAAGCAAGAATGACAAAGTCATGCAAGGTTTTAGAAGAGTTACAAACACCATGTCTGTCTTTAGACAGCTGGCACTTAAATGACAGGGTTCTTCTTTACTGAGAAATGCTCATGAAGGTTTGAGCTCAGCTGCTTTTCTGACAGTCTGGAAAGTAGCCAGAGAGGGATGATGACAGGCAGACGGCCTCTCGATGATATCAGCTCCTGCCTTTGCATACCACAAGATATCAGGCATGCTTGTGTAACTCCAGTTTACAGTTTATCTGCCCAAGATAGTGGACTTAAAGAAACAGGTTGAGACTAGCTCTGGAAAAGAACAGCAGTTTAGGTGTTTATCAAACTGGTTTTCTGGGCAGGAGGTCTAACATTGGAAGACAAGATTGTTGACACTAAACACTAAAGATCTCAAGGAAATGGATCAATAAAAATGTCTCTTTTAAAACCTAGAGAAGAAAGTGCAAACAATGGGTTTGTTAACTGTTGACAAGGATGGTTTCTTGTTTTCCTACAGTGGAACAATTAAAGAAAAAAAACAGAAGAGTTAAAAAAAGAAAGAGGAGACATTGAGGACAAACGCACACACACCCACACATAGACACACACACACACAAACACACACACACACACACACACACACACACACACACACGCACACACACACACGCACACACACTCACACGTCAAAATCACATCCTGTCAGCAGCCTAATCTACTTTATGATGCTTTTTAACCTGGAGGCTAGCTCCGGGCATACAAGTGAGTCACACTCAGCAAGAGTCTGGGACAACAGACCTGACAAAAAAAACAATGAGACCCTTCCCCCTAAAGCGTCAGCGGCCTCCCTCTCCCTGACTACCTAAACTCCACTATCCCAGGCTACATAACACATGTTTACCACCTAATCCTGCACATCGCTGCTTCTCTGTTGAACGCCATGGTTTCTCTGCCAAGTTTCACTCAAAACTGGAGCACACTATGTGAATAACTGTCTGTTTCTCTGTCCCCTATCGGTCACGGATTATTTTTTCCAGTCTTCACCAGTGAAACTCCTGACAGGTGGAGGGTGAGCTCTACACCTGTTTTCTTAAAGCTGCAATGTGAGAGAAAATAACAAACACTGAAAGCAAGAGATCAAGCAACTGGAATAACAGGAAGTGGGGAAAAGCACCCGCTTCTAAGAGATTAATTACTAGTCCTAGTTGAGATCTTAGTAACTTAGTATACTACATAGTCATTCTAACCTTGCTTTAGGGCTGCAACTACATTTTATTTTAATGATAACAAATCTGTTTATTATATGTGTGGGTTAATTGTTTAGTCTATAAAATGTCCATCACAATTCCCCAGGACCTGAGTTAACGTTTGGTCTTGTTTTGTCTTGCCAACATTTCAAAAGCCAAAAAATTCCTTTTACAATGTTCTGAAACAAGCAAACAGCAAATGTTGGTGTTTAGTGTTTTTTGTCCCCAACATCTCCTTCCAGGAAGCGCGGCAATGGTTATGTTTAGGGTTAAGGGAAAGGTTAGCTGTCTGGAAGGCGACGTTGGAGGCAAAAAACACCATTAAGCATGTATCTTCACCAGGTGAGCTAAAACCAAACAAACGTTTGGCACCGAATTAACGGATTTTATAGATTATCAAAACTGGTGTTTTTCTATGTGTTATGCTATACACTCACACAAGTGACAAAATAATCAAAGAAGGAAAAAAAGGTGAAGTAATTGTTGATGGTGGTGATGCCTTGGCTCCGTTGGCTGCTCAGGTTTAATTTTTTCTTAGGAGGCTACAATATAGTAAAATATAATAGTTTATCCTATACTGGCTGTTAAAATGATGCAGTGTCAATATAATGTATTATGTACTGTACTTCTTAAAAGAGTACTCCACCAATTTAGCACTACCTCCATTAACGTAAAAAGACAAATGATTGACAGTTCAAACTATCAAAATCGATGCAGCAGAGCAAAAGCTGGCCCCTTTATTACCCACAATGAAACTAGACATCCAACAATTTGATTAGAAATGTGGGTGTGTTATACTATAGCAGCTAACGTAGACTTGAGCTGCTAGTCTCAAGCAGTGAAAGGAGTGGGCTGCCGAGATCTGTTCAGCTTACTCCTTTCTAACTCCATACCCCACATTATTCTTTTTTGTTTTCAACCTTTTAGGCTTTGACTGATGTTGACTCAACTGAGATTACTTGAGGAAATTCATCAGATTTGGAAAAGCTCTCTTCGGACCCACAATTGGCTTTTTTGTTGTTGTTCTTTTTTCTTCTTCTACATATGCAGTGCAGTGGTATTCCTTAGGACCTGTAAACAGACATTGGTGTGTGAAAACTGTGGAGTTCCTCTTTAATCATTGAATATAAGTAAATAATTAATTAAGACATGAACTATAAAAATATACTAAACTGTGTAATTCACAGACTTCTTTGAGACACTCTTACAGGTGTAGCTTTGGTGTAACAGTGCAGGTGTCGTTGTGTGATGAGTCCTCAGACATCATGTTCGGACTCGTCGTGTGGTTCTGTAACCTCATCAAGAGCTATAACTGCCAGACAGCCTGCAACACAACAAGGACTAAAGAAACCAGACAGACCTCTAAACCACTGACTAAATTAGACAAACGGTACTAAAAAGTTACTCGATGTGAAGTCTAGATGATGAATAAGATTTTGAGCAATTTTACTAAAGAAAGAGAAACTATATTCAGTTTTCTCTCTGAATATAATTTCTACACATTCATGTGTGGGGCGCTTTGGTGGCATGCAGCCCAGGCTGGAACATGAACCCTGCATGCTGGATCAGTAATATAGACATGTCCATCACCAACAAGGCCTCAAATGATTTCAAGTCATAAGAAATCAAAGAGGAAAAGTAGCAGTTACAACCGGCTCTAGTTTTCCTTGTCAGACAGGTTTCTTTCCCATGCCAAACACCGTACACACACACAAAACATCTTGTTTCAGAAAACCTAGCCCAGGATCCGCTCAAGTGATGAGCAGTTCATGTTTACAGATGCACCCACTGGTTAACGGAACTCAGCCCTCAACAAGTCCCTGCAGCTCTTGGTGTGTTTGGAAACAGAGCTGAACAATAAAGCTCACGAGTGAGTGGTAGCTCCTTGACTTTGGCTGGGACATGAAGTTAAAGATCAATCCAATAGTCAAAGTAACTTGATTATATAGATTATTTATTTATGTTTTTATTGAATGTTCTGAAATTCTGGAATGCATGATGGGGTTTTGCATATTTCCACTGATCCTATTGATGAACTACTGCAGACTAAATTTGAATCTTGGAGCCACAGTGACTTAGATAAGACATAGAACCGCTATTATTTCACATAAAACTACGTGAAGTTGTGTTCGCTTGACCAATACTTATGACTTTCATATGTTTTGTTACTTCATGTTGCAAACATTAGCAGATGTTTGTGGGACCATCACAGCACCAAACCACTCTTTTCAATGTCAGTTGGTTCTTCTCTCCAGCCGAAAAATCATCTGAACAAAAATGAATCCGCTACCATGCTCAACGTTATAGCGAGTAAACTTTCCACAGTATACATTGTCTATGGCCCCTCTTGATCCATGTATCTCATGCATCATTTTGAATGAATCAACAAGTTATTTGGTGAGTATACAACTCATTATGGTGATCAATACTACAGTTACTCAATACAATTTACATGTGGCTGGGTTGGTTAAGTGGGTAGAGCAGGCACACATATACTTTGAGGTTTATTCCTCGACGCAGAGTAATAATCATTTATCTTTATTTGTAGAGCACTTTTCAAAAACAAGTTATAAAGTGCTTTAACAAGTGTAAAGACAATAATATCCAAGAGACATTAATACAAAAAGACAAAAGCATGAAAACTTGGAAATCAAATCTGACCTGTGGTGATATTCTGCATGTCTCCCCCCCCCCATTTGCCACCTAGCTATCCTATCAAATAAAGACAGAAAAGCTACAAAAAACAAATTTAACATGACTTTATTCTGGTGGTAGTTTATGACATGAGTATGTTTTAATTTAACAGGAAGCCAGATATCATAATGACAGTAGCTCTGTCCAATCAATGTAACAATGATAAACAAGTTGTCCATTCACCTTTCTTCTGAAGGAATTTGTTAACAAAGGCATTTGTCCTTTTCTTTTCTTCAGGAAACTTCAGGATCGGTAAGAAGGCTCTTGGAGCACTATTCTGCCTAATCCCGGAATTTTCTAAAATACAACGTCAACCTTTTGTTGCCAGTATTAATTGAGGAATAATGCTGATTACTTAAAATGAAAAGCTGAAAATGTATTCTTGACTTTCATGCTCACTTTTGAAAGCGATTTTTCCCGCTTATTGTCAGGTAATTTATCTTATACATCTCCATGAAGAAATAATAGGAAGATTGGGAAAAATTAACAATCAAACAAGCAACGACAACAACAAACCTTCACCCATATACTCTCTTGATAATTAATAATTTGTTAGGCATAATTTATGTGTAATATCATTCAACTGAAAGGCTGCCGAGTATTTTTAAGGTTTATGAATACATTAAGTAAAAATAATAAAATGCAAAAATAACCTTTCTTTCTACCAACGCATAACAGAGTGGTGTTGGTAAAAAAAAACAATGACCTTTAACAAATAATCAAGCACTCAAATACTAGGCTAACACAGCTCAACTATTTTTATACTGTGAAGCTCGGAGATCGGAGCCTCGGCCGAGCACTTGAACGCAGCAAACGCTGCTGTGAATGGGGTGTGACGTGGGAGCAATCAGTGCTGCAGTCTGAGCTGAACTCAGAACTCACTCCACATTTTTACGGAGTGCTGTCAGCAGCACTGGGCGCTACGGACCGAGTTTGAATAAGCGCCGTTACTCGTCTGTACTTCCCGAGAAACAAAGAAGAAACCCCCGGGGGAACAGCGTCGAGCGGACAGGGGACACATGGAAACGACATGTAGCTGGAAATACGGCGGTGGACTTCATAGTTTCGCTCGAGAAGAGGCGAAGAGAGCTGCCAAATAAACATGCTCACCCCGATGCTGGCCTCCCTGCTGCTGCTGCCTCTTCTCCTTCTCTGTCGGATGTCTTTCTGCCAATATTCAAGCGACCAGTGCAGCTGGAAGGGAAGGTGAGGTTTACAGCCTTGTGTACTAAATGTAAAATGTTGATTTTTAACGATAATAATAGGCTACAGTCTGAAGGTAAGTGAGCTGCAGCGACCTGAAATGACTGTGACCGAAACTCCCAGACCGCGGTGAGATGAAATAAAAGGAGCTACAAATTAGGACAAAATGCAAAAATAGAAGCAGTGGTCTTAACATTTTGGGATGTGAATGAAAATAGGCTACTTTAGTGACATAGACACATTTGAGTTTTAGTCTAGGTGGTGGGGAATTTATGAATGACTAATTGACAAAGGTATTTAATCACAATAACATGACTCAGCAATACATTTGGAAAAAAGGGTTAGCTATAAACTTGGGTATTCAATGGTGCACAATTATACATTCACTTATTTTTATGTTTTTAAAGTGTACTAGTAGACAATTGATTAAATATCCCATCATAAATGATTACATGCACATATCCCCTAAGAGTTTAAATGATTTGGCTTTTAACAGATTCTTAAACCTCAGGCAGCATACTGGAACATTTCACCTCTCATCAAACATCTGCTGAAATCGGTTTTGAACTTGAGAGGCTGTGCCTCAAATAGTGTGGTTTTGTTTTTCATCCTCCAGTCAGGAGGGGTTGGTGATATTCAACACTTTGAGCCCTCTTCCAATAATGTGTTGTTCATTAGTGAGACTCTTGACTAATCTCCTTTAATTGCATGCAGAAGTGATGGAGTTAGAAAGGACTTAATTAGAGGCGTGCTGAGGAGAGCCTGGTTATGGGGCTTCGGCTACATATGCTCAGCATGTGCCATCAGTTACTTCATATCTGTGGCACATTTGAATTTCAGCATCTCATCTTCAGGGAACTGGGTGTTTTCTCCTCCAGAGTCAAACCACTAGCTTGGCATGCCTATGCTGGTGGACTGCTGATGGCTTCCTGCCTCTGGCGTTGCCAAAGAATGACTGACAGACTGGAGTTTTCAAACCCTGACCAGGCATTAAGTTCTGGAGGGAGTCATTTGGTCATGCTGGCGCCAGAGTCCGAAGTGCTGCCCGGACAAGTCTCTTCCAGTCTTTTTGGTGGCTTGAAAGCAAGGGGAGGTTCGGTGCGTGACCTGCATTTGCACTTGCATGCAGCAGACCCAGCTACTGTTGCTGCCGTTGTCTGCCCAGAAGCCCCTGTGTCCCTCCATTCATCCATTTCTGCTTCAAACTCTTACCAAAGGCAGCCTGCCAGTGGCGCATTTTGCCAAAGCTCTGGGAGCAACAATGTGGTATGGGGGGGAGTGTGTGTTGGAGCTGGGGTCATTTTGGTTGCTTGGGCTCGTGACTGGTCATGCAGCCTGTCTTGCGCACAGACGGCCCTGAATGCATCGGGAGGAATGTGGTGTAACGTCCTTACAGTCTGCCAGAGGTCTTCACCTTGGTCAGATAACTCTCGCTATAAGTGACCAGAAACTCATTTTCAGATTACTGAATAATTTCTTTGTGCTGAGTTAAGGACACAAAGAAAGCTTTCACATTGTCGGGTTTCTTTAATTGTACACTTTTTTTTTTCCAGAAATTCTGAACAATGCCTTCCACTCTGAGTCTTGAGTGGTTGACGTCTGCTGATGTCTTTCCACTTTCTTTTCTTCCAGTGGTTTGACTCATGAAGGCCACGCCAGGGATGTGGAGCAGGTGTACTTGCGTTGCTCCCAAGGTTCTCTGGAGTGGCTCTATCCCACGGGGGCCATCATTGTTAACCTCCGACCCAACACGGCCTCCCCTGCCGCCGCCCGCCTCTCTGTGTGCATCAAACCCTCTGCACACTCCAGCGGCACCAACATCTACCTGGACCGTAATGGCAAGCTGCGTTTACTGCTACGTGATGAGGACCAAGCTCAGGGCAAGGTGCAGTGTTTCAGTATCCAGGAGGGGGCTGTCTTCATCGAGGCGGTCCCGCACATGGACATCAGCCGCCGCATCACGGCGTTCCAGTATGAGCTGGTCAACGAGAGGCTGGGGCCATTGGCACACTCACAGGGTGGTAAGATACAACTCCATTATGGTTTTACAGTCCAATGTTAGTGCTAAACCTGTAGATAATTGCTTTTCATCTAAGCGGCCTTTACACTTGCTTTTGATTGATTTCCTCTAGACCTGGCTTCCTTTGTGCTTATCACTGTGGTGTTGGCTGTGCACTAAATGCAGCCATCTACTGGTGGAATCATTTATTAAGTTGGACTCTAATAGGAAATTTAACATTTGCTCCAGCACACTGCAAATACTAAAGCCACAGTCTCTCTGGTAGTGTTGTCTATACATTTTTGATTTGGGGTAATATGGTTTTTTTGTCAAAATTAGTCTCTCCCCGTGAGAATTAAGACATCAAAATCTGAAGCCTTAGAGTCTTTGTGGAACTTTTTGGAAAAAAATGTTCATATTTCCCAACCATCCATGCCTGATTTGAATTGGCTCTAAGCTATAATTGTTTTTTTGTGTGTGTATGTGGAGAGGCAGAGCCAAACAGGGCACCTCCGTTGAAAAACAGTCGTCTATTTTCCCGCTGCGTACCTGCCAAACCTACAGTTTCAAGCTGCGCAACTTTTTTTCTTTTTTTTGTTTTTGTTTTTTCCACCTAAAGCAAAATATGAGCAGTATCAGGCCCACATCTGTTTTTACGGCTCTCTGGGTTCACATATCCACATCCTGCGTCATAATCTGGCACAGCAGAGAGAGAGAGAAAGAGAGAGAAAGAGCGGGTTAAATGTAGAGAGCAGGAGCGTGGAGTTGTTTTGGCCACATTAGTGAGCTCTGCAGTATAATCTGGTTGTGTGATGTGGTCTGAGATAGCACTGGGATGATTCACAAAGACCGTGGTCTCATGTCAATTGAATCCTGGACTGGGAAATTGATTGCTGCCTTGCTTCTTCTTCTCCCCCCCCCCCCCCCCCCCCCCCCCCCCCCCCCCCCCCCCCCCCCATCTCTTCCTTCTTTCCGCTTCTCTCTGACCCTGTGCTGGGATTAAGTTGCTCACCGTCAAACTGGAATGTATCTCCAACCAGATGTTGGGATGACCTTCTAGGAGTGCCCCCCCCCACTTGTTCTTTTCTTGCTGTCACTCCTTTGGCCTACCTTTTTTAGCTCCCTTTAAATTATTCCCTTTCTTCCTCTCTGTCTCACTATTTCCTACCTCCTTAAATTCTTTCTTGTCTATTTATCATTCTAGTATTTTCCTTTTTCATTCCACTCCACTTCATATATCCTCGGTCTCTCTTCCTGGTTGATTGAAGTGGTTCTCGCCTCTGCTGAGTGGTATTAGCAAGTTGTGCTCCATTACAGTGGAATGCGTCAGGGCCCAGATGTTTCAAGGACACTATATCGTGCCCCTCCACTCCTCCAATACCACTCGTCCCATTCCTCATCCCTCTCTGCTCCTGTGAAGTGGTTCTGATCAGAGTGGTGCTGCATGTGCATGGGCCAGAGAGGGATGCTGACTCGGCTCTCAGCCCATTCCTGTGGTTCTGTTTCATGTCTGACATGTGAGCCCTGCTCGGCTCCACTTTGGAGGAAAGAAAAAACACGCCCGGGTTTAGGCCCCGGCTCTTGGCTGCTCTGTCTAATGCTGTAGCAGCACACAGGCTCACTTCAAAGGGCCTTTGCACTCTGCTCTGGGCGAGGTCGACCGCTCTGAAGTTCCCCGGCTCTCCAGCTGTTCCTAAGCCGTCCGAGCTTGTGGCTGCTTGACCTCTGATCTCTCTGCTGATGCGGCAGCGCCTCGTCTTGCTACACAAGCTGACCCAAAACATGCTCCCCCCTCACCTCTATACTCTCAACTTCAGACAAGCCAGCTAAAAATAAGCTCCAGCTCCAAAAGATGACAGAGGGCAGTAGGGCACATAGCTCGGGTTTATGACTTAATTCAGGGTGATGGTCTGCATATCTTTTTACAGAATGCATGATTTCTAAACTAGATACATTTGTCAGATTACAGACCAGACTATATAAACTAGGTGGATTTCCAGTGCACTCAATTTACTTGAGTTTTACCATATTAATTATTTTTCATTTAATGAGTGTACTCTCACTGCTGCCCCACCCTTAGCCCATTGCTGACTCGACACCCCTCCCCACTCCTTGCTCCACCTGCCCCTGTGTACCACTCTACCGCAAAGGAAAAACACAGCAGATCCAGGGCTAATAAGGTTTTGTGGTCAGGCAAGCAGCAGGACCACCTGAGTCAACTAATCATTGACTTGACTGCTCTCATTTAGGGCCCTTTCTCCTGCTATAAAACACTCTGGAGGTGGGCAGTCTGAGTTGCTGCCCTAAAGCCACCAGTCAAAGTTAAAATGTAGCCTGGGGCGGGCTTTAAAGTATTTTAAGTATTATTTGCCCTGAAGTTAAGCGAACATACCTTCTCATGGCTTGCCTTTTTATTGTTCAAGACAAGATATGGTAGGTGGGAGGTTTTGCCCTTATATGACTCTTCTCTGAAGGGCTTTTCACTTTTAAGGCTGTTAAAAACTCTACTTGATGATATAGTTGAGAAAGTGCTCACTGTTTCAATCCCAGCAGGCCTGCTGAAGCGCTTACAGGGCTCAGGTTTCTCTTGTGGCGGGGACGCTCACCAAACAGCCCCCCATGAGCATTAAAAAACAATTTTCTTTTTAAAAACTTGTTTACCGCCAGCAGCATGCCAACTTTTTGTGTGTTTTAAAATAAGCTGCTCATGACAGCTGAATCCTGCTCTGCCATCTTTGTGAATAAATAATCATCAGTGAGGATGGAAATCACATTGTGTGTCCCAGCCACAGTTGTGTGTTTTTGTAAGTGGTATTTAACTGGAATGTTGTTGACCTGTGAAAGATTTTTATCATGCTTTAAGACCGGGAGTGCCAAAGAAACCGTGGACTTTTCCTGTTTCTGTTTGTAATGCGCCATCAAACTCACCCGCCCTCTCTCTTTATTTCCATCCAGCACCTTGTCAGCCCTGCAGCAACACTGAAATGCTTCTAGCGGTCTGCACCAATGACTTTGGTAAGTTAAAGCCTTGTTTGGGAGCGTTATAGGCGTCTGGCTGCTGTATGGTGTGCAGAAATGTCCAATGCAAACACCATTCTGTGTAGCATGAAATATAGCCAGTTTCTAAATCTTGACGTTTTCAGTGGCACGGGGCAGCATTAAGAAGGTGGAGCAGGAGGAGAAGGAGGAGCACTCGACTGTCACTGTGGAGATCAGCCGCCTCTACAGACAGAAGACCCAGGTTTTTGTATCTGGTGGTGTGAGGGTACGGAGGTGGACTGGCCACATTAAAATGCCCCTTCAGTGTGGGGGGAGGTTCGGGGAGGGCGAGTTCCTCTTCACCGGGACAGTGAGGTTTGGGGAGGCCTGGATGGGATGCGCACCACGCTACAAAGACTTCCTCCAGTTGTATCACGAGGCACAGAATCGGGGGACCAACCCCTGTCACGTGGACACAAACTAAGTGTGTTACCTGCCCATGCTTGGAAATAAGACATGTCCTTACTGGGTGGGAAGGAGAGATGAACCAAGAGTTCATGTTTAGGAGAGAACGAGGCTTACAGACTGGCCCAGTGGCAGAGCCTCTCTCCTCTCCTGCTGTCTCATGACTCTTTGGAGACAAAGGCTGAAGCTCCTGAATGTTGCGAAGCAGCAAGCTGGATGGACTCCGCTCGTCGAACGTGACGCAACGTGGAATGTCTTCAGACTGCCTTTTCTCGCAGACAATGAACTCCCAAGTTTTAAATGTAGCAAACCGCCATTTGTTTTTTATTTGTAAAAAGAAATGTGAATGAACATTGTATATTTTGAAGCTCTGCGTGCTTTGTAAAAATGTTTGATGTACAGTTTTGAAGTAATTTCTTATGACAGAAATTTATAAAGTGAAAGCCTGTTATTTTATTTTGTTTAAAAAATGATTTACAATTTTAATGCCTGAATTCATGTTTTTTCAGGCTGGACAATTGTTTTAAAAATACAACCAAAAAAAGCCAAGATTTTTTTTTTGCCATTGAGAATAAAAGCTTTTATTCCCTGGATGATTGTTTTGTGGTGCTTATGTAAAAAAAATCAATTACTTTTTGGTCAGACACATTGACATTTGATTGAGCTATTTGGGTTGTGGGAAACTAATGGTTGCTTCTTTCTAATTGTTGACATTTAAGTCCAAACAATCGATAGATTTAAAAAATAATAATAATAATAATCTGGCAGATTAATCAGTGCTGATTAATCACAATACTGCTTACATTTGGCTACAGATTGACATGGTGTGTAATTTCAGATCCGATATAAAATTATCACTGGTGCTAACATTTACAAAAAAAAAAAAAAAAAAGGAAAATTTCCTCCACATATTAACTGTTGGAATAAAACCACTCATATGATATCAATCAAATCAAAAGGCTAAGGTTCACCTTAGCCTTGAGCTGGGACCGTCTGCCAGGGGAACAGAGAGATTGATATCAGAGAGTGGATTCCTCTGCGTTGGTTCCTGTGGTGATGGGGGTGGCTGCGTGTCAAGGTCAACGTGAAAGGCCTCTTTGTTCCAGCGCAGCAGCCTGCTATGAGAGAGACGACTGAAGACAGACCTGAATACAACCCTGTCACTGGGCATGCATCAGAGAACAGCACTCTCCAACCACACTCCAAGTTTTGATTGGCATGTACAGTCCTGCTTAGGCTCCCTGCTTTAATGGAAAAGTTTTTATTTTGATCACTTCAAATCAAACGTAGAGAATAAATCCAGTTATTGGAGCTCTTAGCCGTGCATGCTGCTTCACCAGTAGATGCAAACTGTGAGACAGGCCTGTTAAGATGACATCTAATTAATGGCCAAGGCTCTTTTTGTCTGCCTTTTGACTTAAACGGAAACACACCTAGAATGTCTTTCAATAAGTTGCCCCACATAGACAATTGCTTTTCCAGACAGCACTGTGCATTGAAATGAATGTCTGAATTCCAGCTGAAAGCCAGAGGTCCCTGAATTGCTCACTGGGAAATGCAAACAGAGTTTCTATGGTAACGATGCCTTACTGTGAACCTTCTCACTCTGGCTTTTGAGTCTTGGATGAAGAGGAGGGTCAGTGGGCATTACTTGGCTGGTGGGTTCTGTGCAGGTCCAGCTGTCCTGGTTCAGACCTTTCCTCTATTACAGGCAGCCTGGTTCTGCTTTTACCATGTGGCCACCAGCAGCTGGTTAATAAAAATCTTCAGGTGATTCCCCTGCAACATAATCAATATCTGCATCACTGTCCAGAGTGTTGATGGTGCGTGCTGTGCTCCATCTAATCCCGTGCATACACGATATTTGTACACAACAAGGGCAGCATTGATCTTCTGCATCTCATAAGGATTTTTCTTTAATGGTTTAATCAATTAGTTGATTAAACATTTAGTCCATTGACAGTTGACTATTTTGACAATCAATTAATAGTCAAAAAGTATTTTTTCAAGCAAAACGGTAACAATTTGTTCCTGCTTTGCAAATGGGAAGAACACTTTGTGTCCTTGAGCTGTAGAAAACAGTTTTCTGAAGTGTTCTAGCTATTGTCACCAATACTGCACCTTCTTGGTGGGTTCAGAAAAACTTCAAAAATAAAGTTTAATTTAGGAGAATGTTCACAAATAACATTTCATCACATTTGCTTCTAAGGGATTTCCAAATGGTGTTGCTTAACCAACTAATCTGACTAATCTGTTTTAAATGCACATGCTATCCGTAGCAACTTTATGGGTGAGGTCCAATTTTATTGAAATACCAGTTGAGAAGGACCAGTTTAAACCAGACATAAATATGTGGTGCCTTTGTCCTGTCAGTGTGATTCAACCAGAACTCATTGCATGGTCATCTTGTGGGTGGAATTAAAGAAGAGAGAGAGAGAGAAAAAAAAAAACTACTGTTGAAAACTCCAGCCACAGCAAAGTGCACAGTGACTTCACAGCGAGAAGGGCAGTTGAGTTAAAGAGCAGGAGGTCCCCAGCAGTGAGAAGAAGGCCTGCAAGCTCAGTGTCTTGGCTTATATATTATGCCTCTCTGGGAAGTGCTGGAATGTAGGGAATGAGTTGACTTCACACACTCTCTCTCTCTCTCTCTCTCTCACACACACACACACATGCTTCTTCCCCCTGTGCCACTGCCTTGATTAGCTGGAATCAATAGAGTCTCTGTGGTTTTCTGTGTGTGTGTGTGTGTGTGTGTGTTAGCCTGCACTATGCGCGTGGCCCTAAACCGAGCACACATAAACACACCGCCCCAGCAGCGAGATAGCCGCCACCCACACTGAGCCACAACTCACTCTGCAGCTGCAGTCCTAACACCTCCGATCTGACACAATGCTGCCCTGACACATTTCAGCTCACATTGAATCTTTTCTTCCAATAATCATGTTGAACACCACTCTTTTTATTATGGCATGATATGTTTTTTTTATCAACAACCCACTTCAATTTAGGATTGCTGGGTTCCCTCTACTGTATATTTGTATATGCGTGGTTGTAGATTAACTGACAGATGACATTGCCATCCTTAAAGCCAAGTTGCTAGAGTGGCTCTGTTCCTAAAACAGGCATTTTTGTGTTTGAGTAACTCAAACGTATTTTATTAACATTTTCATATTTTGATTGAACATTAAATGCATACAGCATGTCATTCCAAATTTGAGCCAGATAGAGATAAACATATCAGAAAGCAAGGGTCAACGAGCCAATAAAGGCCTCTTACAGAATGCTCATTAATCCCCAGTGGGTCATGAGTTTCCCGGTCATGAAATGCCTCGGAGCCGCCTCCTTCGCCCCGCCTCTCCCACTGAAATGCTGTGGCAGGATTAAGGACTCTGGTGTTGGGTGTCTCTAGCAAAAAGTGATTGCGAGGTCACAGCATGGGCCTGCATGTCTAAATATCAGGTATCAAAGGGGATCTGGGGATTGTGTGCTCCGACTGAGTAAATGGGTAGTGTGCATAAAGTAGACCAGGCTCTGTCTATATCAGGTGGTTGGGAGATCAGGGTTGCTTAGTTTTGGCAGAGACTCATAGGATTGCATCCAGTAATAATCATACAGTATCAACAGCCAAAGTCTGTTGATACAACTACTAAACATGTATGTGGCAGAAAGCTCCACACTGCTAAGCTTTATCATGTACATTTCTTTTCTCATGGCTGATGTCTGTGTTATGACTAATTATTTATGTTTGTGAATGGTGATTTGCTGCTGCAGTTTGTTACGACAAGACTGTCTCCTTTTTTTCCTTTTGTCCCTCATCGTCCTCTTTTCTTAATGAGTGAGACTGCGCGGCTGCTGTCAGCTCACATGGCTCCCAGAGGCCGCGTCAGGGAGCCCTGTTCGTTCAGCAAACACGCCAATGTCCTCCGGGGTGGGGGGTCCTGCTGCATATAGCTACTAGGAAGCCCCCCCCCCCCCAATGCCCAGCAGCCCAATAACCGAGCAGAATTTGGCTCTGAAGACATCAAGCAAACACACTGAAAATGGCACTTCTATTGACTTGCCTTCACGCCCCCGCCCCCAACAGCCTTCATTTATTGGGATCCGCAGTGCCATTTCCAGGAGCCCCATGGCAACAGACGACATAGTCAACGGGGGGACAACTTTCTCATGATGTCACCATGTCATGGTGTTTGGCGGTCTGTTGCATAGAGATGGGGGGTAATTTTCTGTAATTTTCGGAAGCTGACAATATGTAATCTGACAGCCAGCTCTTCAGCCCACACTCTTGGAGTGTGGCTATAAACACTTTTGCAATGTGATTGGACAACACATTGTACAAACTTATTTCCTAGCATGACCCAGCCCTAAGTGACACAATACATTGTGGATCGACCATCACAGCAAGCTCCACTGATCACAATAACAAAAGCTTGTCCTGTCACTAGAGCTCTCTTGACTTAATCTTGGCTTTGATGAATGTGTTGTTGCGTGCTCTTTTCACTCCTTACAACCTTTCACTCATCAACCCTTGCTTCTTTTCTGATTATGATAATGCAATCTCGAACTGCTGTTTGCACAGTCCAGTGAGCACCAGTGGCTTTGCCCTGTCGGTGGACTCCTCCTTGGCAACCAGGCTGACCCCTTCTGACCTCTGGCCCGGGTCGTGGCCTTTGGATAAGAAGAGAAAAAAATGGTTCCTGCCTAAATTCAGCCATTAGAATCTGAAGAAGGCGTGGCGTGCCCTTTAGCCTCTAAAGGAAACACACTTCTTTGGGCATTGAAGGGTGACAAAGATCATCAGCCAATAGCGGAACAAGTGCAGAGCATGATGGATTGTGTAATGGAACATGTGACATTTGATGGATGTCTAAATGAGGAGCATAATAGCTTGTGTGATGGATAGGTAGGAAGTGAACACTTAGATGTTCACACAGGAGCGGATGTGAGCTGTTTGGTTTTGGGACAGAGAATGATGGAGCAATTCTTGAGGGAGGAGGACTCTGCAAATGAGGCAATAATGGCATGCACTGCTGTTTAGTTTTTAGATAATTACCGTTTTTATTGTCAATTGGATTGTTTCACACTTAAAAACAATTTCAAGCCATAAGCCAGCAACCCTCATGATCCAAACGAAATATGTTCATAAATGACATAATGTTGCACTGTAACTTTCAATCAGGCCAGTTAGACATGGCATGCATACAACATGGGTTATAATCTCCCTAGACGTGCAAAATGGAGCTATAATAAAACAGTAGAGCCTTATGCAGACTACAGCATACTCCATGCTTTTGCACCAGTAAAGAAATGTGGTAGTGTTCTATTGTTGAAATATCTCACATTAAATGTATTAAGGTTTAACTAAATTACAAGGACAAAAGGCAAGATGAGAGATTGGTGTGAATTCCTGTCTTAAAACCTTAAAATAATAACACATCTATGTTATTTTTGGATGATATTTGCCAACTAAAAAAGGTCAATAAAAGCTGAAACATAGTTTGAGCATGCTTTTTAAACATTATGAGCACATGTTAAATGGAAACCCAACCCAACAACAGCAATGCCTAATTCAGGATAGCATCAGAGGAATTTAGGGCCTGTCACACACCAACTCACTTAAAGCAAAGCACAGCACCACACACCCCAATGTAAAACATATATTTAACAGATTTGTTCCTTTTGAAAATGCTTGATTGGATTGAACACACTTTATTTAATATCTGTATAATCCTTCAAATAAGTTATTCTGTTCAAGTACAGACTATGGGCTACATGTCATGTTTTTATTAAAATCATTACTGGTAGTAAACCAGCGTGCCGAGTTCTGAGTTACGGCAACAGTTATCAAGTGGACAAGTGTTGGCAACAGCTGAATGGTCAGCTGGGAAAAGAATGGCTGAGCCCAGAGAAAGTAGAGCTGTAGGGGGTCATACACACAAATACACACAGTTGTGTGCACATGCATGTATAGCTGTTTCACATAGTAGCTGGGCACAGGTGATAGTCAGTGTCCCTTAATCAGAGTTCAGGACCCTGTTGTGTTGAAGGAAGCTGCCAGCACACCAAAAGTTCAAAGGTCAACCAGATTGGTTAGCAATGAGGATGTGATCCACAAATGCAATGTACTTAAAAAAAAGAAAAAAAGAAGTAAACTTACAATTTGGCTGTTTAGCTTCACTTGGCAACAACATGACAGAAAGACACTAAAAACATGATTTTATTAACTGAGACCAAGAATGAAAGAAATCTTTTAATCTTAAAGAATATGTATTTCTTCCCCTTTGACTCAAAACCTGTTCCCAACTCTTGAGTAGTGTTTTGAGAAAGCTGTTGTGGAGCTGTGTGGTCATGTTGCACCACAGTCATGTCAAGTTTACCCAGTTGCAGACTGAAGAGACAAGAGCCCGCTAGTATGACATAATGTGTAGATTTTGGGAGGATTATCACTGCTCCACTGTGGAATGCATAACATGTCTGAGTGGAGAAATCAGAGATCAAGAGAGTAGCACTGAGGGCACCGGAGGCTCACTATGTGCTGACAGAGACATTTTGTTTTGGCCTGCAATCTAGAAAATGTGAGGCTACTAAAAGAAGTCCTAAATATTTTTATATGTGTCCACCACTTCTGCTGCTATGACTTTGGAGACACTCCTATCATGTCTCATGTGCTTCTGGAGGACATTTGCCATGCCTGGAGAAATAACCCTGATAATGGCACGAGAGTCATCTAAGATTGGGCTTGGAGAATTTTCTACTCAATGGGCCTTTTGCAGGCGAGGAGTATTTAATAAAAGATGCTGTAGTAAATTGCATTACCAGTCCTGTAAGACCAAGTGTTTCTTGGAGCTTGACCCAAGATATCTCAACGTCTGCTGCTTTTATTTTGATCACTATTTTCTTTTTCAAAGCTGTTTCTAGCAAGTTGACGGACTTTGTGGAATTGCAGTAATACTGCTGTGCTAGTTTAATCCAAGATTTAATGTAAAACATAAGAAACCACAGCTTTTTCATTTTTCAAATGGTGATGTAACCAAGTGGTGTCCCATTTCATAGGGGTACGTTTTCACCCCTACCCCATACCCCTTGGTTTCAAGGGCCAAGGGGTAGGGGTAAGACAAAGAATTGGGATTCGGCAATAATTTCATGCGTATACAGTATCAACTATTGAGTTCCATTACATTGCTTTTTCTTCAGTATTTAAGAAATAAAGGTAGATTATTTTTACTTTTGTAATTCTGGCAACGGACTTATTGCTCCTAACTTTTTCATAGCAAGTATGAAAAAAGAGAATATTTTAAGCAGAAATGTTACTTCAGTTCATCCATCTGAGTAATAACTAATATGTGCTGCTGTTTTGAAAAAGGATAAATCCCTACAAACACACCCTTTAGTTGTAATACTGTTTATTTCTGAATGTGTCACTTTTTTCTAAATGCAAACTGCTTAGGAGAACCCTGGCCTCAATAAATTGATTATAAAAAATAGGATGTTGGCAGTTAGTACAATAGGTGAATACAAGGTAAGGCCGAAGATGAACACATCTCTCTTAATGAGACAGATGCTGCCCCCTGGAGGCACCCAGGGGGCAGCATCTACATGATGAGTCACAATGTTGATGCCACAGTACATCCCTTCACTTATTGCCATCATGTCTGCACAGTTATGTACAATATAGGACCACAAACCAAACCCATAATAACAGGGCAATAAGAGCACAGAAAGTAGGCTTTATGTTTAAAGTCTCTCTCAAATCCCTGAGAGAATGCTCATATTTCCAGCCGTGGTGAAATATAGATTTATGCTCTAGTCATAACAAAGCCTGAACAAGTCTGAAACTGCATTCTAAAAGGCTGGAGCTATGATCATTTGTACAAGCCAGCCACACACTGATGAATGCCTTGATTCAGTCTAATGTAATAGTGGATCCAACCCAGTGAGGTCATGCCTACCTGCAGACAGGAGAAACTATAGGAGTGCTGCTGCCCTGCTGATGCAGAAAACGGACAACTATAGGTCGCTTTCGCAAAGACAACAGTGACCCCACAAGGGAAAGAAACCCTACTCTGCCTTCTGCTGAGAGTGATTGTGGAGTGTGTACTTTAAAACTCATCAGTGTATCCACAAGGGTTAGATTTCAAGTGGGAGTTGGAGGACATTTCATACCAAATTTAGAAAGAAAACACAGTCCAACAGATCATATTGAGTTCATAACGCCTGGGAAGAAATTTAGTAATAAAACAACAATTTTATGCTCTATGATGTTGTTTTTAACTCATTTCACTGATCTCATAAAGCAAGAAAGTTGAACTATATTTTCAGGAATCACTTATGTCTAATATGCTTCATTTTAAATTTTGCCTCCAGTAATACAGTTCTTGCAGTGGAAAAACAACATTTCAATTATTGAGTAGACTCCTGAATGGATGAAACAAGAATTTAATACACATACTGTACAGGTCTTCCTCAGCAGAAGATACATTATATATAGAATATTGTCAGAGCAGATATGTTTACAGTTCAGCAATGGGTTTGTGTGGCCAGTAAGGATGTTTCTCTTTGTCCAGCTTCGTTTCTGGGAAAGTGTCGTTCAGGTCTTCGATGGTCATCTGGTCGAAGGGAATCATGTTCCGGAATTTGTCCAGCTGGGAAAGGAAGAGCACAGGATGAGGACTGAAGTGAAGAGGAAGAGTTTGAGCTAGAATCAGGTTTACAGGTGTGGACACATTGCACTTCTGTTTAACTAAATTGCCCTGCACGCTTCAAAAAGGATGTGATATCTTAAGCGGGTAGTAAATGAATATTGGGCAATCGCAACAACTAGAGATGTCTTTGTCTTACATACTTCAATAGAAGTGAAAGTGAGACGGATTGGATATTTGTAGGACGGCGGTGTAATGTGACCAAACCTTTAGTCTGTATATCTGTGTGATCTGGACAGTAGATTTGTGTTTAAGACAATTTCCAGCTTTTGTATTTTAAGCCAGTATTAATACACACAGGGGTTATGATATAAGTTTTTTACATTTATAATTCCTCACCTCTTTCTCATACTGGGCAATACGACCTTTGGATGCTTCAATGTAGGCAGCAGCTGTTGTGTTCTGGAAGACAAAAAGAGTTTGTGTACACTACAAAATCAACTGCCACTATGTTGGGTAAGCACATTAGAAAAATATTTAAATCATTTTAAGACCATCTAAAACAACTGATATCGTTTCTATCAAGGCACAGCTCAAATTTTACTTCAATAAAAATGAATTAAGTCAAATCTATCAAAAGTTTGCATGTAAACAAAAATAAGGTATACCGTATTTTAAGGATTATAAAGACACATTTTTTCATAGTTTGGCTGGTCCTGCAACTTATAGTTAGGTGGGACTTATATATCAAAATATACCTAATTTAACATGTTTTTAGATGTTAATTCATACTGACTGACATGAACCAAGGAGTAAACATTACCATTTACAGCTGCGAGAGGGCGCTCTAGGCTTGTGACAGCTATATGCTGCAGAAGTCAATGGATTCAGTGATGTGAAATGAGATCTGGAGCTTGGTGAATTTGCTTACCGGTAACTTGCTTGTTGGACTCGCTGGCTTATGTTAATTTAGCATATTCAGCCTCCCAGGTATGTTCTTCACGATATTGTGTAGCTGAATAACTGTTAGTGTGTTACGTTAACGTACCGGACACCTATTTAGCCTGTTGTCCTGTGTGCTATTGTAAATGTAAATGTAAATGCGCTGTATTTATATAGCGCTTTTCCAGTCTTAACGACTGCTCAAAGCGCTTTTACATCTACAGGAAACATTCACCATTCACACACATTCATACACTGTGGCCGGGGCTGCCGTACAAGGTGCCACCTGCTCATCAGATAAACATTCACACACATTCACACTCCGATGCGCAGCACCGGGGGCAACTCGGGGTTCAGCATCTTGCCCAAGGACACTTCGACAATGACTGCAGGGGCGGGGATCAAACCGCCAACCTTCCGATTGGCAGGCAACCGCTCTACCACTGAGCCACAGCCGCCCCTAGTGGAATAGCTTGCCTTTCAAGATTAAATGTCTATTCTTGGTCTTGGATTTTAACTTTTCAACTTAACTTTTTCAACTTTTTTCTCTCTTAATGATGCATTTTTTGACTGATGCAACTCCGGAGCAACTTATATTCTGGAAAATATGGTAGGTATCTGGTTTCTTCTCTATGATTACTGGTGTTTATACACAAACACAAGTATGTTACAGAACATTTTAAAATTAGTCTTTACTTAATTTCTTTTCTATAGATTGTGGAAAACCAGAATAAAATTAGAATACACAACCAAATGCATATGCCATCTACTGCCATCACATGGGCACTCACCGCTTCTGCCTCCTGTGCATTGATAAGAGCTGTCTGAGTGTCTACAGGCTCAGGAACCTTCAGGCCGCTGAACTGAGAGGAAACAGAAGTTAATACAACATCTGATAATAAATACTCAACATGCTGTTATTATGGTCTTACCACCATCACTTTGCCTAATAATAATATAAGGATTTTAGTTTCACTTCTTTTTAAAGACTTGAAACAGTTTTCAGGATTACATAGTCAGATTTGCTGGTAACTTCTCTTACCTTCTTCTCAAATTCATCCACCATGCCTGCTTTATTCACAGCAGATCTGTAGTGGCTCCAGTTGATTGCAGCGGGTTTCTCTGGCAGAGAGGTGAGCCTGTGAACACAGTAATCTCTTTATAAACACCATAGTTTACCTTTAGCGATGGCGTGCCAAGATAATAGCATATTACCAACATAGTGTGTATGTAATGCCTGCTATTGTGCAGAAGAATATGCACTTAATACTATATATATATATATATATATATATAAGTGCAACGGTGCTGCAGCATCACCGTTCTCCTTCTAAAATGTTAAGCATTTTCAAAGTTCACTACAGTGATAAAAGCTAGAGTTTGACTGATTAAGTGTTATAAATTTTCTTCAGACCTAAAACAAAGAAATGCTGCTGGTTGCTACTGTGTGCAGCACTACTATTATTAAAATTGCCAATTTATTTTTCTTTATGAAAGTTTGCAGATTTGTGTTCTCGAAAGATTGATTATTGCCGCTAAGTGCACTAAAATTTATTTTTTTATAGAAAAATGTATTTAACGAAGTTAATTTTCTTCTAACCTGTTTCTTAAATTTAATATTTTGTATACATTAATTATTCAATATATGTTTTTACATTATACATTTTTAATTTAAGTATACAAGTGCAGATTGGTGAAGTGTTCAATAAATGCTTTTGTTAAGAAATGAGCAGAACATATGTTGGAAATTGGGTTATGTATTGGTATATAGCTAGAAAATACCTACTTTGCAGCAACAGCATCACTTCGTGTCTTCAGGTTATTAAACATGGTCCTCTGGTTGGGGGGCACCCTCTCTGCAAAAGCCACCCAGTCTATGGTCTTCAGTGCAACTCGTCTCCCAGCCATGTTTCGGTGCGTGTTAACTAGAGGGGCAAGGAAACTCAAGATGAATCCTTACTCATACGGAACAATGTTAATGGCGTAGTTAGGTAAAATAGCTTTTCTTTATTGGCATTGTTCTAAATAAGCACATGTGTCCCCGATTTCTTTTAACAGATATTAAGATATGGCCTTGAGTCTCTTTGGAAAGAAACAAACTAATTGATAATTCGCCAGCTAAGGAGCAGTATTAGTTTGTACTGTGTCCTACAACACAACTACAAACCCAGTTAGCAAACATAGCTAACGTTAGCGAGGTCAGAACAACAATACCGCCGACAGACGGACTAACAGAATTACGTTAGTGTCCTGTTGCAACATTTTGTAAAAGAATTTGCTACATTCCTCCTGGGTTATATTGCGACAATTTGTTTAAAGCATCTTTATGAGGAAGTTCAGCATTTAAAAATAGCTAGCAACATGTCATACCGTCGATAGCACGAACTCCTCGAAACTGACTGCCGACAGGAAGCGGAAATGTAGGCTACGTTAAGCTAATGTTAATTTAACAGTTAATGTCATATACAATAAACTGTTAGTGGTGGTCTCAACTTCGTATAGCTAATTACACTCAAATACTTTTTCATTGAAAAGGAAACCTAAACCATGGGGTTTTCAACTGAAAACAACTATAGTCAACAATTGCACTCACCTTCATTGTTTTAGTTCGAAAGTTTTAAAAATGGAAATGTAGTGTTTTATGAGCGTGGGCTCTTCCCAATGAAATTCAAAAAGTATAGTATTAATGCCGATACTACTCATGTTAGAAAATAAATTGTAAGACGTCTTAGCAAAAGTTTCAGACTATTATAGTTTTATTATTAAGGTGATACTTTGGCCAGAAACCATTGATTTTGTGCAAGAGTTTGTCTTTTGTCAGCCCGTCTCCCTCACTACTGACAGGACATCACCTAACAGCAACCCTTGTTTAAAATATGACTTGTTTACAAATCAATGTTATGTAACAATATTCCTAATTTTATTTCACCCTGAATTTTGTCTGTTGGCATGTAGTTTATATAATAAAATCAATTCTTATCCAAACATATGGGTATACTGCAAAACTTCATGTTGTTACCACCTCACTCTCACACACTCTCAATGTGTATGCACATTATGTTTTCTTTTATAATTTTACATGGATTTGGTTATTACTGCGTACATGGGTGAAGACATGCTTCGCACCAGGTAAATGTGCTGCAGACAACCCCGCCCCTGCTGTTGCACAGAAGCTCTTTGCCGTGGCTATTGTGTGACATGTTGTTATTTTGTGCTTGCAGATCAAATCAGACAGACTGATTAACTGATAGACACCGGAGGGACCATAACTTTAGGAAGGGACGGACTCTCTTTCCTTTAATAGAGAGACAACACTTAGATCCAGTTGTACCCAGATTGTGCCATACTTAAGAGTAATGTCAACACTGCTAAGATCGTGGGGTCAAAGTCTTAGATCTGTGGATAGCCTTAAACACAGCAAAGTTTGGAAACTATGCAGCACAGGTTTGCTCCAGTGGGGTCGGTAAGTTTATGATCTTCATGTTCAGTGGTCAAAGAGCAACCTTGAAAAGAAAGATGGTTTTCCATAGAGGCAGTGGATGCATATAAGGAATAACCACAACTAACCTATTGCTATTATCTTTCTTGGCCGTGAGGACAGAGATGAGTCTTTGGGTTTTCTTGGTATGGTTTATGTTTATTTTTGATTTATTGTATATTACAGCTAGACAGGTACAGTAAGTGAAGAGCGCGAAAGGGGATGACTAGCAGCAAACATGCAGGTCAATTTAATGTTTTAATCTTTTATTAATTCGGCTTATCCGAGGTTCACTGTTTAACAGCCTCAAACTGTAGAGGAATAGTACATTATCATTTTTTTTTTTTTAATCTGCAGTGAATGATGATCCTCAAATCATAATCTATATATACTACATTTGACTCCTGTCTTTTTCCTAAATCTTTGAACGGCAGGTCCCTCCACGTGGACAGTCCTCCTCGCCAACCCTCACTGACCAGCAGCTATGTCCATGGCACCTCCTCCATGTCGCTGCTCCCCCTGACTGTAGGTCAGTGTCTGG
>NC_048421.1:11018428-11021281 GCF_013103735.1 Etheostoma cragini | reverse complement strand
CCAGACACTGACCTACAGTCAGGGGGAGCAGCGACATGGAGGAGGTGCCATGGACATAGCTGCTGGTCAGTGAGGGTTTGCGAGGAGGACGGTCCACATGGAGGGACCTGCCGTTCAAAGATTTAGCAAAAAGACAGGAGTCAAATATAGAACATATAGACTATGATTTTAGCATCATCATTTACTCCAGATTTTGAATAAAATGATAATATACTATTCTTCTACATTACAGAAAACATGAGGCTGTTTAAACAGTGAACCTTGGATTAAATAACCGATTCAAATTTAAACCATGCTATGGTAGAAAATCAGTCTCAGTCTTCTTGGCCAAGAAAAATCCACCTAAGTGGACTAATGCAAGCAAAACCAACTTTTAAGTAGCCATTGTTTCTGATAATCACCCTTAAGGGTGCGATATGTAATACCGACAGCTAGCATTATAAATAGTTACTGCAGTCCAAATTCTAAATACCGGCAAGAGTTGTCTCCCCCGGAACCCACCTCTTCAGATTCAAAGTTCACAGAGGTTGCCAGGTTGAGAACGAAGCACCCAAAAATGTTGCTAAAGCTAGTCTCACATAGCCACACCTTACTTTACAGCGCAGCAGAGTAGCTAAGGTTAGCTAGATGTTGGTTATGGTGACAGTCATAAAAGCCCGTTCTCACGTGGACAGACACTTTCTCGGCTTAAAATTACTGCAACAACCGCTGAAAGACCACTACTACCTTGCTGTCCTCTCTACTGACTAACAGAAACACTTAACTTAAAATTCAGTGTCGGTCGGCTATGGGTGCTGAACAGGATACATAAATCTCCAATATTTACCCGGGTTTAGTTACGTCTCTTGTCATGCAACCTAACAAAACATCATTTGGGAAAACCAGAGGGCATATTATTCAGTAATGTAAATGGCCACAAATAATAGCTCATTGTCTCTGGAAAAATACTTCAAAGACCTTGGTTCTGATCTTAACTTCACATAGCTGAAAAGAGAAATGCATACCAATTAATGGCAATACTGAAATAAGACATGCAGGCACTAAACTGGACGCAGTTTACACACAGTTTATACACAGTTTAACAGAGTCAAGGAACAGAGATGTATAGAAACATATTTTCCCAATTTCAGGTTGCAGAAAAGTAATGTCTATCCCTGACTTCCTTTTCCCACCCTCTGCCAATTCCTTTTTTAAATTCTTTATTAGTCCCACTCTCCCCAATGATACATGGATAACTACTTCTCTTCTTAAACTCTTCTTTGCTAAGAGATCCACCTGCTCATTCCCCCTCACTCCAGCGTGCCAAGGAACCCAGAGTGCATGTTCTCCCTGTGTTTTTGTGGTTTTTTTTTCAGTTGCTCCGTTTACTTCCCACCATAAAGACATGCATGTAACTACAGTTGAAAAGTAGCCAACTTGCTAAAACCGGCATATGCACAGAAATGTTGAGTGCTTCGAAATAAAATAAGATAATTCTCAAAAAGATATGTGTCAATATTTTCAAAGCCACGTTTTTTCTATATTGACAGGGAACAATAGCTTTTTGAGTCACGCCACGTTGCCATTTGACCACTGAACATTAAGATCACAAACTTACCGACCCCACCGGAGCAAACTTGTGTTGCATAATTTCCAAGCCTTGCTGTGTTTGAGTCCATCCACAGATCTGAGACTGTGAGCACAGGAAGACCGAAGCAGTGCTGACATTGGTCTTGAATATCCCACAAACTCTTTCAGCTGTTAGAAGATACTGGGTCTTGACAACAAATGAGTTGGTTCTATACCTGCCTATCTTTACATAAGTCAGATGTTACCAATGGGTTCCTCGCACCCTTGTTGGCTTAGAGCCAATTTACCTCAACATCAAAAGAGTTAAGATGCCTGCATTCAAAAAATAAGAGCTGCAGAAACACGAGGCATCGGGAAGTAATAAACCTGCCATTACACTTTGTAATGATTAACCTATAATAGCCTGACCTGGTTAGATTGTCTTTGAAGCAAAGTATTTCTACTTTTAAGCAAAAAAAACTTTTGTTTCAAATCTACAAGAAAGAGATGGGATAATAGAAATACCCTATAATACTTCATTTTATTTTCATATAATGCATACACAGAAATGTAGTTTATATATTTTCTTCAACATACTTTGTAGTGCTGCTTGAATATTAGTTGTAATTCTGTTCATTTTTGTTTTTCCCCCACATACCTTTAATAAGTCAAAGATAAATTCCATGATTTTAATAAAAACATCATAATAAGATTTGCAAATATCCACATACTAAACAAACTGTTAGTTTGATTGCAGCTTTACATGATTGGGCCTGCAGTGCAACCTACAGACCATGGGTTCTTTTACCTGTTAATTAAAAGGGACACCACTTATTAATATAATTACCAGTTTTCACTCAGACAAAATTAAAGGCCTAATTTCATCTCCATTTCCTCCTTTAATGTGTTCTTCTTGATCTAGAAAAAAAAGAAACAGCAGCCACTTCAGTCTCATTGTATTATTAAACCCCGAATCATCATGGTGACCTTGATAGTTCAGCAATGTTGGTGTGTGAGAGGAGAAGTATGGTACCTTTCCAGAGGCTGTCAGAGGGTAGCTGTCGACAAAGTTCACATAGTGTGGGATCTTGAAGTAAGAAATCTGGGGGAGCGGGGGGGGGGGGAACAAACTGTACCACTGTGCTCTGGATTTGAAGTAGGTTGAGCGGTTTTATTTATCACATGATTTCTTACCTGGCCTTTGCAGAATGCTCTTATCTCGTCTGGACTGGAGGTCTGGCCCTCCCTCAGCCTGATGCAGGCACACACCTGCTCGCCCAGCCTCTCATCCTTCACTCCAACCAC
>NC_048421.1:11014054-11018328 GCF_013103735.1 Etheostoma cragini | reverse complement strand
CTGGAGGTCTGGCCCTCCCTCAGCCTGATGCAGGCACACACCTGCTCGCCCAGCCTCTCATCCTTCACTCCAACCACCTGGGAAACACAAAGAGAAATAGTACAACTAGAATATAAAAGAATATGTGTTTTAAAAAACTCAGCTGACTAACATATATACTCTCAAAAAATGCATCTTTTTTTAAAATAACGTCTACATAGAATTTGCTCTGACAGTCTCTTGCACTATGATAACGTTGCACCTTTCTGCATTTTTTCCACACCACTCCTTTAAACATGCTACAATCAAACTTGACTGTAAGGTCACACTATTAAAATCTTTCTTTGAATTTTGTCAGTGGTTGTCATATGTCTGTGTGCATATGTGTAGGTATGTTGTGTATAAGCTTTTAGACACCTTAATTTCCTTCGGGATAAATAAAGTATCTCTATCTCTATCTATATCTCTACAATTGTCCCGACATTCAGAGAGACATAAAGTTGGCCTACGGCTTTAAGGTGTATCTTTGCTGTCGACTGATGGCAGACAATGTTTCTGACATCTGCTGCCCTCCAGTGGTTCTGAGTCTCACCTGTACCTCCTGCACTTTAGGATGTGTATAGAGAAATTGCTCTATCTCAGCGGGGTAGATGTTCTCCCCTCCTCGGATGATCATGTCCTTTATGCGTCCTTCAATGCGGCAGTATCCCAAACTGTTCAGACTGGCCGTGTCACTGTGTAGAAGATGAAACACACAACATGTAACATGTATACAATATTTCCCAAGTTACCAGTGATCCTTGTTCCAGTTACATAATATATTCTCTTTGAGACAAAGAATAGGTGTACATTATACGTATAGCATCTTACCCAGTCCTGTACCAGCGGTCTTGGGAGATAACCTCTCTGGTTTTCTGAGGATCGTCCCAGTATCCATGCATCACACAGCTGCCTCTGATCATCAGCTCTCCTGAGGCCCCCAGAGGGACAATGTTCCCAGTAGTAGGGTCCACCACTTTAGCCTATAGTAAAGACACACTGGCATTAGGAACAGTGTGGTTTTCACAATATAAAAGGTATTCTGCAAGAGATGAGGCATACCTCAGTGTGGCTCATGATACATCCAACAGTATTTATTTTCAGGTCTTCGTTGTCTTGTGGGAACCCCAGAAATGTGACGGGGCTGTTCTCAGTGGATCCATAACCGATCTGTCAAACCAGCATGTACAGAAGGAGAAGCTATAATTGTAAAAGTTGAATAAGGCATAATTTGAAGATGTACTGTATAGGACATTTAATAGCCGACCATTATCTCTTTCACGTTCATGTCTGTTATCAGTTTTCTCACAATCTCAGGAGGGCACAGTGAACCGCCCATGAGACCTGAAACACAGCAGCACATTAACATGGATTCCTCGAATTCTTGCTAAACATCACACCAAGGTAAAAATATATTAATTATGTTTCAGTCTTTAAATCTCTTACCAGCTTCAATTGATGATAAATCATATTTGTGTAAATCTTGTTGGCTAAGCATGTCGGTGAACATTGTGGGAGTGCCATAGATGAAATTGCACCTTGAGTGAACAAACAAGAATCAATTTAGGTGCGTAACATTGTATATTTAAAGGCCTTTTGGGTGATGAGCAGCGTGCCATACTTTTCACTCTGAATGGCCTCCAGGTTGGCTCGGCTCTTGTAGCCAGAGGAAGGGAAGACCAGTGTGATGCCATGCACTGCCATACACATCCCTCCCAACACAGAGCCAAAGCAGTGGTACATGGGAACAGGCACACACACTCGCACCTGAGGCTGATGGGAATGTGGAAAATTACATTATTTACATTTAACTGTCATTGTTTCATTTCACTTCAAATAAAGAGACAAATATGTACTTACTCTCTGTGCAAAACCCATTCGGAGACCTATGAAATAAGCATTGTTAACAATATTGTGGTGGGAAAGACTGGCTCCTTTTGGACTCCCTGTCGTCCCCTGGAACAAATACACAAGCAACATGACTACATCTGGATCATTGTTAAATCCTGATATTAGTCCAAGTTATAAAATGCACATGTGACAGTGGGAACGTTACTGATGTGAACTGAATGTTGATAGGCTCATCGAAGGACAGTTTGCTCTGCAGATCCATCATCAGCTCTTTATGGTGCTGACTCTCCCCTGCTTGCATCACATCCTCTACGTGGAGCATCCCTGGCTGTCTGCTATCTGTCACTATCACCATACGCAAGTCTGGCAACCTGGCAGACACAAGACAAGATATTTATATCACATCCACATAACCCTAAATTATAGATTGTGAAGCCTTTACGGTTTCTTACTCCCATAATGACAATAGAGGAAGAACATATATTCAATCTGACATTGGCTCTGTCAAACCTGGGGCTTTTGATCATGCCTACTGGCGTCCTGTCGAGCTCTGGGCAGAGCTCCCTCAGCATCTCACAGAAGTTTTGGGTTTTAAAGCGGGTAGGGCAGACCACAGCTTTACACTGGACCTGCATGTGACAAATCAGTTCTATTGAATTTATGTTCTTACTTTACATGGTAGTGTGTAGGGATAATTTTTACTATGAAACTAATAAATTGTCAGCTGATGCTAGCCATGCCTGTCCAGTGGTGAAAGACGTACAAAGATTGTTTACTTAGGTAGATGTAGCAATATCACAGTCATACTGTATGGCCCATTTCAGAGCAATGCATATTGTATATGTGAATTAGAACTTTTGATGCATTATCAATGTGGCAGCTGGTAAAGGTGGGGCTTATTTCTTATACTGCTTATATATACTTATACTTGTGAATTTTTAACAAGAGATAAATGAAGGCTTATCTTTGTAAATAGTAACACACCATAATTTATATGTTGATATATTTTGTATTATTGATCTAAATCTGCAAACTAAAGGTATGAATCTGAGTTGTAGTGGGGTCGAAGTATGTTATAATTAGCAGAAAATGAAAACACTGAAGAAAAGTAAATGTGTAGCTCAAAATTGTACTGCTGGTCATGAGGACAGCAGGGAGACCTCATTTTGTTCTTTTATACACCAGGTTCAGAAATAACCACTAGCAGTTGTGTATGCTAATGCCTAAGAAAATGTGTCGTACCTTTTTTAGAGTAAACTCCACTTCCTTCACCTGATAGGCTGTGTTCAATGACACCTGCACAGGTAACAATTTCAAGTCAGTTGTATGTAAACAGTTCATCACCATAATGTTTTCAAATGGCTTTATAGTGCCTACCATATATTACAAATTACACATTCTGATGTACATGGCTGAATATCATATTACATCATGGAAAGGAATGGTACTACAGAATAGTTCACCAGGGCCCCTGAAAGGAATCAATGTCCTGCTCACTGACACTTGACAGCAGAGTGTTTTGTAACACAGAGCAGTCTGTCCGTCTCAACACAATGCTACACAGTAAATGAACGTTTAAAGGTATAAACTCCTCCCAAACTGACCAGTATAATTCCAGCTTTGGCTGAAGCAAACTGGAAAAGGATCCACTCGTACATGTTGGGTCCCCAGACTCCCAGCCTGTCGCCTCGCTTCAGGCCCAAAGCAAGCAGACCTGCAGCCGCCTTGTCAACCTGCACCAAATATTGTCACAAATAGTGGATCATTCTTTACCACCAGTGGTATGAATTCTGGATCTTTACGACATACCTTTCTGGCTTTTGTACCTGTGTTAGCGCTTGATTATTGTGATTTCTGAAAAGCTGGGTGATTATTTCTCCCAAAGAGGAGAACCAATTCATATTTTTACATTACGTTTGGTGATATAAGGGCTTTATGATATGATGCTGCTTCACTTAGAGTCACTGACAAAAGCAGTTTTTAGGAGGCCCATTTTGTGTCCAAGGATTACCACATGTGACTTCATCAAGTGTCAAAAGGTTAAACAACTATTCTATTAACCTAAAAGGTTAACACTGAAAAAAATATACAAACTTGTTAGATTTAGCAGTGATTTGACAAGTAAATCTCATTAATAAGTAACAAGAGATTGTCTCATTTAAAAAAAAATGCCTCATTGGTAAACCATGAATAGTGGTTAAGAGGTTTGATACATGCATGAAGGTACAATAAGACACACATCTTGCTGAAACTGCACAAAGGTTTTCCGGATGCCATCCTGAAGGAAGACCACCGCTTCACGGTCAGGCCAGCGCTGGACTATGGAGTCCAGACACTGACCTACAGTCAGGGGGAGCAGCGACATGGAGGAGGTGCCATGGACATAGCTGCTGGTCAGTGAGGGT